>NC_066323.1:15837798-16152029 GCF_022539315.1 Serinus canaria
AAAAATGTAATGGTTTCTTCATGCAGCAGGCAGTAGATGTGTACCTTTTTTCAAAGGATGTGAGAGCTGCTCTAACTTTACATGGATTCAAGGAAAGATTGCACAACCCTCTGGATGAGGAATTAAGTAAGAACTATTACACTGCGGAAACTGAAACTGCTCAGAAAATCCCTGCAGGTAAAAATAGTTGTTCTGTGGGACAACCTGTGTGAACTGCTATACATACATGCCCTCTTCCTGCTTTTCCCAGCTCAACTCCTTGGAAACCCTGCTGGAGATAAACCCTGGGCTCAGTGGGCATTTGATGTGATCCACTGTGGCTCTCAATATTCTAACAACACTGATCTTGCACCTTGCTGGTGTCAGGAGAAGTTTGGGCTGTGTATGAATGGCTGGGGTAATGAGACACTTCTCTTTCTTTCCCATTATTGCATGATGTGATAGATAATCTGTTGTTTAGCCAGTAGATGATCACCTGGTCCTTAACTGACCAAACCTGTCTTGCCAGAAAAAGCACTATTTTAAACTATGCTCTGAAAATGAGACACCTCTGCTGTATGGGCAAAGCTGCAGCAAGTAGCTGTAACAGTTGAAAGACCAGAGAGACCCAGAGTCTTATTAGATACCCCAGAAAAAATAAAAAAGTCTTTCATATTGCCCATGAGAAAAAGCTATCAGAAACTGTGATAGTATTTCCTTCATTGTGAATTTATTTCTCATATTTCATAGATAGACCAAAGCAGGATAAAAATCTGGCTTTTGCAGAAATGCTGTTACAAAATAAGTTGCACAAAGCCATGGCAAGATGAGCTCTGATTGCTCAGTTCTTATTTCTAGCAATATACTGCTACAGCAGAATGAAAATGTACCTTAGTAAATTTGTACTTTTAAAGCACAAAAATAATTGCTGTGTGTGGGGAGTGGTGGTGTTTGTGAGTCAGACCTAAGGGATCAAACACTGCAGTTTTGCAGCAGGCTTCTAGATTTTGTTGGGAAGGAATGGTACAACTTGCTGTATTTATTGTCTGTGCACAGGTCACCATGTAGCTGAAGCTGAATATTTAAGGGGGTTACATGTATTGTCACTTCATCCTGTGGCAGCTGCTGCTGCAGTGGGAGGCTGTGAGGCCTTTGCTGGGGATGGAGGAATGAACCTCTGCACAGGCTGCATGCAAGAGAACATGAACTGCCCACTTCCAAAGGCACACCTTCTTTTACTGACACTTAAAACTGGTGAAGCCCATGTCTAAGTGTGCTATTTATTACCTAAAATTATATTCTAAGTGGTTTTTAAGCCTGTTGCCAGGCTTCAAATTACAAATGATCTTGGCACCTAGTGCATTATTACAATGTTTTTGTCTGTAAACAAAGAAAGCAAATTTTGAGTCAGCATCAAAGATGCATGATTTTGAGATACCAAATAGTTTTTTCATGGTCCTGCTGATGCAAGGGATCACATTTAGCCTGTGGAAAGATTAATATAGATATCATGTGACATCTTCTCTGTGACCACTGCTAAAGCACAGTGCTTTGTTGTGTCATCCCTCACCCATTTGTCAGCCATACCTAATTGATTAGGCTACTGTAACATTTTTATTCTGCACGTGAAGTTCCCTCCTCAGCAATCTCTCCCTCCCAAAATGTACATTCATCATTAATTACAAAATCAATGGGAGAGATGGTCTG
The DNA here is from genome assembly GCF_022539315.1 of Serinus canaria. Lineage (NCBI taxonomy): Eukaryota > Metazoa > Chordata > Aves > Passeriformes > Fringillidae > Serinus > Serinus canaria. Next base: position 15,839,485 of record NC_066323.1, read on the forward strand.
GACATATACAATTGATAGCTTCCCTCTTCAGATTAGCATAACCTCCCAATTCATTACGTGGAGTGAATAATACAGTTGCTGCCACCATGAAAGCAGGCAGGTCACCTGCTGTAAATTTCTTAACAAAATGTGGTGTCAGGAGCCTTTTCATTTGCTGAGTGTTTACTGTGTGTTTGGAGGAGTCCATCCTCTTTCTGAGCTTCTCTCTTGGCAAAGAAACAATCATAAATTTAGACAAATAAATGCTTAAATATTGAAAGACTGAGAAGTTCCATCTGAAAGCTCCGGTGCTTAAAGTGAATCCTGCAGAGTGCTGACACTGCAACTGTGAATAAGATATTAAAAAAAGATGAAAGGATCAAAAAATTTGGTCCCTATGAACCCAGTAATGTTTCTTGCATGAGAAAGGTAATGGGAATTTAGGCCACAGTGTGCATACTTTTCTGTGTTTTAGCATATTAAAACATTGAAATCTCCCAGATTTTTTTTTTATTTTTTTCTCTGTACTATATTTGGATTAGAGTCTTCCATTCCCCTTTCCTCAAAGAAAATATGCTTCCAGTCACATTTTCCAAAATAGTCTCTCTGGTCTTTTAGTAGCTAACCACTTATAACTTTACAAGTCAGGTCAATTATGAAATAGATGCAACATTTCCTGTAAGAGTCAGAAATTTAGCCAATATTAAATAACTATTCCCTTAATATAAGGATAGAAGAATAACACTTTTTTTTTTAATGGCACTTGATGATCAGGCTCTGATATTGCTCTCCCTATTGCACCTTACTTCAGCAGCTTCACTAAAATTAATTTGACACCTTGGGGAATAAGGAGATGGACAACAAAGTCCTTCTGTCATTGCCAGGACACTGGAATCTTTATGCTGAATAAAACTTATCACAAGATCTACCTATTTATGGAGCATGTATATCTTAAATTATAAGATAGGAAAGATAATTTAGCCATTTAAGTAAAGGGAATGTATGCTTTCAATTCCCATAAACATTAACAGAGATTTTATTGGAGTTTTAGGGGGAGTAAAACATCATTCCAAATTAATTGACTGCAAAAGAGCCATTCACCTCAACAGGATTTGGACCAGGTTTCAAGTGATTTAGTGACTTTAATGGACTTTATTCTAGGGATTATAAAATCAAGCCTTGTAATGTTTAAATTGGGGTTATAAAAAAAAGGTAGGAAGTGAACTGAAGCATTATTAGAAAAATGTCATCTGAAATAAATAAATTAGGTACAATACCTGAAACAAGACTAATACTATTATTTACAACAAAATTCAGGCCAGACTATGAATAAGATATTGATAATTGTCTTTCTTGTTATTAAATGGTAATGTGTTTATCTATGTGTTGAAGTCAATGGGATATATAGATGGTGGCAAACGTGCCTTAACCCAGACATGTCTTTATCTAGTTTGGTGTGAACAGAAAGTTATGATCTGATTTTATTAGTACTTCTGGATTGTCCCTTGAACTAATTTTGCAAAACTCCCAATGTGATTGCCATCCAAGGGTTTTATTTAGATCTCAGTGAGGAAAATTACTGCAATCTTTTGCTCTTTAAATGTACATTCTGAGTCAGATATTCCTTTCCCAAAAACTTTCCAATAGGATTCACTGGTTGAAATCCAATTGCAAAATCAAAGTCTTTGTCTGTTAAAATAATGATGTCTTTCTGCACACAAAATAAGGGCAGAGTGCATGCAATGATTGAAGCCATACTTCTGGTGGTACTTCCCTGTCAAATATATATTTCTATTATTTCAGTATTCAGTGTTTCTCATGTTCCAAATCATGGGACTTTCCTGTATTTGTCAACTCCTCAGTCATCTGGCAGGTTTTCCTAGCTGCTGTTTTCCAGTAACCAGAATTCAATGATATAACCAAAATCCTTGCCAGAACCCCTTTGTCTCACTTCAAATGATTCTTGCACAGCCTCCTGGGGTGCTCTGCAAATCTCAGCAGATGTGTGTGGTACCTTTCCTGCCTCACCCAAACTGGATATGCAGCTCTGTCACTGCAGCAGCACATGGAAAAGGGAAAGATGGATGAACCCCATCTGGTTATTTCTGCAAGAATAAGGTTTTATTAGCTAAATAGAGGCCCTTTTCATGGGAAAAAATCCCTTTCAGGCCTGTGTGACTACATTTATGAAGTTTTCTGAAAGCACATTATTGACTTGTTTGTGATGCATTGTTTCTACATTTTATTATAGAAATATGTACTAAGGAGCCTTTATAAAATGCAGATTAGTGATCCAGTCCTATAAAGAAAAAAGTTCACTGTTATTATTACTTTTGGAGTAATTTTAAAGTTCACAAATTGTGTGTTTCTCTTATAGTCTAATGGCTTACAAAATTTCGTTTTCAAAATATGATTTTTTTTAATAATGGGAAGAAAAATAATTAAATATGTTTCAGTTCTAGAACTTGTTTTCTAAGTTCCAGCCCAGAGCAAAATTTTTATGGTTGAGTTACAAACCTCTAGAAATAGGGGTTTACAATGGAAACACTGACACCACTTTAACTATGGCAGCACTGGCAGAGCAGTGTAATATACACTAGAAATAGAAAGCAAGATTAGAGATGACATTTAGGACATGAGGCCTTATCCAGGCTGTGGGAAAAATAACTGTGGTCTATTTTTTTCCACAGCCTGAAAAAGGCCTCCTGGTCTGAGTGCCATCTCTAATCTTATTTCCCATTCATACCACTCATTTAACTAACTCCTTTTATAATTATTATTGGCAGCAATTTGTTGCAGTTTGAAGTACCAAGCCATGTCCAAATCACAGCTTCTCTGGCTAGCTCATGTCAAGGTGCTGGGGAGGGTACCAAGGACACAGAGGACTTTGATATTTCAGTCTCCATGATGTGCCACAGCTGGCTGTGGGAGCCAGCCCTGCTGCTCTGCATCAGGCAGGGCAGAGCCCCTCCCAGCTGTGCCAGAGCAGGGCACTGCAGCCCTGAGCACACTGCAAACTGCATGTTCTAAGGGCACAGTAAAGCCTGATAGCCAAATACACACACCCTGGAGGGTCTGGAACAGCAGCCAGGACAGGCAGGTACTCAGGTGCAGTGACTTTCTCCACCACTTCTGGAGCAGGCCACATTTCTCACCACAATTTAGCCTTGATCCAGGGTCCTGAGTACTCCAAAGTGAGAGAGGCCACAACACTAAGAAGTAATTTGGTTAGATGTGACTCTGGACTAGGCTGTCTCCACCACAAAGCTGTGGTATTACAATATTGTCTGGAAGATCCTTCTACCAGTAGGGCCCCCATAAAAGGGGGGACTTGGTACTGTCTCCAAAAGGCAGCTAAGCTCAAGGGATAAGTTTTAGATTTCTCCAGGTTAAACTCTTTCTCCACACTTAGGCAATCTCCAACTCACAGCTGCTTCAGTTTTGTATTCACTGCATTAAATGATAATTCCCTGTATACATTTATGGCCTTTTAATACCTACTGTGCCACAGCATTGCTTTGCAGTGATCTTGCAATCTCCATTCCCAGTGTGGGGTAAAAAGAAGCAATAAGGAAAGAAAATGCCACTGCAGAACAAATGCAATTGTAATTACTTCTTGCTCCCACCAGAAGACTGCCAGTAGGAGATCCATATCCTGAGGGTGATCAGACAGACAGAATGCATCTATCCTGTCTATATTCTACATTTGAACTGCATTTTCAGTACTCATCTGATCAATTCTTTTTATTGCTGTACTCACAGTAGACAAAGATACTGGCAGCTACTGCCCATTCTCCAAGAAATGTATCCTGCAAAGCAATAATAGAGGCAAATTTATTGCTGAAGCGATTGCCTAGTGAAGGAGCTTCATTCCAGCACTGTGGAAGCTGGTATTAGTGCAGGATAAACACGACCTATTCTGTGTGTACATGTAAGTAGGTGTATAATTTTGTTTGTAAGCACGGTGTTTTCTTGGCAGGTACTCTGCAGCCAGCAATTGCCAGCTGCTAAATGTTCAAAGAAACATGATTTGACTTGTTCTCCACATCAGGAGAGTAGCCAGGAAAATTCATTTAATATAATCAGTGGATTCAATTCTGACAGCAGAGATGTAGAAAAATTTGCTTACCTGTGAACATCTTTTGGATTTTAATTTTCAGAAAAAGCGGGTATTAATAACAACTATTCTCTCCCATAAATGATATATCACAAAGCCAGAAAAATTGAAATATTAGTTATTTGCTAAAGTTGAGCTTTCATGTTCATTTTTCTACAAGATTTTGACATTGTTATTGGCCCAATACTTCATTTTACTTTGTGTTGTTTATAGATCCAGGAAAATGTCATATAGTTTCTTTAATCCTTACAAAATATAAACACTTTTAAAAACATTCTTTTCTGTGGTTAGATCTCTGACTGAACTGTATTTTTTACACAAGCCAAATGCATGATAGAGTCGTTTATCAAAAAGTAGCATGAAGAATTGAAATGTCATTAATTACTGAAGCTGCTGTGAAAGGCTGGTAACCACAGTTCTTGTGCACAGGCAACCTCTGGGACACAGAATGTTCTTCCAAAAGCACCTTCTTGGTCATCTAGGGCTGTGAGTGTGGCACATGAAGAAGGGGTGGATCAAAAGGCTCTGCTGGGAAACCAAAGCCTGCACTTCAGGCTATACTGTGCTAATGCCTGAACATGGAGTGCTGTTCCTGTCAGAACACTGTATTACACCAGCCACTCTGTCTCACTTGTGACAGCCCCTAATCATATTTTTGGCCAGAAGAGCCAGACTGATAGTTTCTGAGACAATTCTCTACCCACAGAAACTGTGAGGTGTTAACTTGAAAGAACTCTGTTACAACAGTGCAGTGGTGTGAGTTGGCACTGGTGATAATCTCACCTGGTCCAGCCCAGTGTGAACCACTGTAACTCTGGTTTTAATCTTTACATGAATTTCCATGCAAAAAACAATTTCACTAAGCACACAGTATTGCACCTTCTGTTACCCTGGCACAGCCCTGTGTCCAGGTGATCCCAAGCTGAAAATTGGGGCCTGCTGTTTCATCAAGGGAAGGAATGTATTTAAAAACAAAGCTGATGGCTGGCAGGCATGGATCTGCAGCTTTCAAGATCACACCAGCCATGCATGTCCTTGACCCAGAAAAAAAATTATATTCTCTTTCTAGGGATAGTAAGTGATCTTGGAAGGACTGTGGCAATGGGTCATATCAAACCAACACTAGGTGTTTTCTTCTGTTTGCTCTTGAAACATTTTGTGTGATGATTCTGAACATACATGGTTAACACTGTTCCCCCATGTTATCAGAGAGCATATTAACTCTGAGCTGATAACATGCAAGGGAAGAGAGAACATGGCAAAATTTAGGTTTAGCACTAGCTCTGATTTTCCTGCACACAAAAATTTAAAATTCATTGTTGGGAAATTGAGCAAAGTAAATCAGCCTCCTGGCGCAATTTGCTGAAGCAAAAGTAAACAAAAGTTCTGAGCTGCACACAACTCTGTGTCCAGCTTATCCAATTCCAGCAAAACTGCATGGCTTCGTGCTGCATTTCTTCCTCTGAAAGCCACTGTTGATGTTTCCTGGTGGTTTATTTCCTTGTGTGCCATAGAGATGTGACAGTGAAAGCTTAGTTGCAGTGTGCATGCACAGCATGGGCATTCTCCTCTCAAGAGCAAGTCCTGTTCTTCATCATTTTGTTCATAGGAAGCATTGGGAAGAATGTTATAGTGCTAAATTGTGAAGATTTACAGCAATGTTTTTCTATGATAACCTCATATTTATGCTAATTGGAAACTACTTGGAGTATCATGCTGGTCTTATAGTACTACTACACATAATCCATTTTTGTTTTACAGCTTGGGAGGCATGTTAGCTGGAGTTGACTGAACAGATTTTACTAGGTGATGAAGATGTCTTCCTCTAGACTCACCTTGGTTGCATCCCCTCTTTGATGAATCTTTTCCTTATGTCACTTTAGGAGCAGCACTATGGGAAGCAAAAAAAAATCCTCCTGCAAGAGATGAGGATTTACACAGGTACATCAACACAAGTAACACTGTTCTTTTTCTGTTCTTTTTTAAATTTCATTGTGCCTTTGGATCAGGCTTCAAAGCTGACCATCAGCTCTCATTTCTAGGCGCCCTGAGTCGAGTCTGAAGCTCCTGAGTGGCTGGAGTTGGCTTCTCACTCCTTTACTTCACTCTCATTTTCTGTGCCCTACACGTTCTCTACTCCACTTTGGAACAGGGATTTGAATCATAATTTCTTAGGTGCCAGAGAGTGCCTTAGCCCTCACCAAAGAGGTTTGCAGTACTCCTTTGTCTGGTTCAGGGATTGTTTTGCTATTCAAAGTAGGCTGACATGCCCTGGCAGGTGGAGAGCCTGGCTCTCAGTCCAGGACTGCCAGTTACCAGGTGCTCTGGGCACTAGCTGGAGAGGATGTTCTTGCTCTGACTGAGAAGAATCTGCCAGTCATTCTGAAATCCTCTCCCATTGCAGCAGGTTTGTTACTCCAAGGGAAATTTCACATCTGAGAAGCTTCTCAGAAAAAATACTGATGTGCCTAAAGCCCTTCTCCATCCACTGATACATGTTTTTTTCTACTTTCTTTGTTATCCTTTTCTGGAAATCTAACCCTCTCATGTTCTTGGGGAAACCTGCCTTTGACAAAGACATTTAATGATCCAGAGTTTCTGATGCTGACCCTAAATCAGTTTTTGCAAATATTGCTGATAAGCTTTCTTATCTTCTATCAGTGCTGCTCATTGCAAACAGAACAGGTTTTCTCTTTGGTTTTAAGAAATGCCTCTCTGATTTGCAAGTTAAACTATTAAAAAATAAAACTAAAAGCTTGATACATAGTGTCTTACAAAAACCCTTAACTATATCATGATTTTGCAATACTTTTATCAGAATTAACTTAGAAATTCTTACATCTGTCTGTTTTACAGAAAGAATATTGCCTAAAAAAGACACTGTTAACTTATGGTAGTGGGTAATGCCAATTCCTGCAGTCTGGTCTTAGTCTTCCTTTGAACATTTGTTAGGGAAAATATGTAAAATTGATTAATTGCTTAAGTATAATAATAGCAGCAATATTATACTGTGGTGAAGGTTATTTTGCATAACTTTAAAACATTTACAGAAGGCTCAACATGTGGTGCCTTAATACAGAAGTATCTTCCCAGTAATTAGGGTTTGTGGTGCCTGTTGCAGTAGCTGCTGCAGCCCTGAGGGTCTCAGTCCATGTTTGCCATGCACAGGGCACCATGCAGTGGTGGAGTCAGTTCAGGATGTTGGCTGGATAGCTCAGAGCTCAGCTGTGACAAGGGGACAAGCAGGGTGACAGTGCCCATGCTAATGTCTGCAGGAATTTGCACAGGGGGAACAGGGCAATGGTGAGAGCACAGAATAAATCAAAGTGTGAAAGCAACTGCAGTCAAATGTCACACCTAAGCACTCAGGAGCCTGGCATGCAGTTTGGAAATAGGTTGGGTTACCTGTCAGCGTGGCATTTTCTTTCTGTTGCTGGAGAATAATGTTATCTGAGGATAAAACCTAAGGAGCACAGATGGTTGTTATACAGATCTGACCCTCTAAACCCTTTTCATAGCAAATTATTCCATTGACGTAAATGGGATTACTCCTATGTAAAAGATCTCAGTTATATTATCTAATTATTCCATTATTGAAGTTATCTGCTGAATACAGTTTGGTTGTTTTGTGTGTGTTTGTGTATGTTATATGTCTGTAATTAAATTAAACATTATCCATGGGACAAACTCTGTCATAGCCTAACAGTACTTGCAGTCACAGACACTATGCAGGACTGTAGGATATAAATTCTCACTTTATGAGAAATTAGAAATGTTATTGCTGCACTTTCTAAACAGAGAGATATAAACCCTCATTTGACTTTGGAACTTTCTTTGCTTGGGAACCATCAGCCCAGAGTCCAACACTTGTCTAAAGTCTAGTGCATCCTTTTGTAAAAACATAGACATTGAGGACTTGTGGTTGTGGAGCAAGAAGAGTTTAAGGAAGAGTAAAACAGATTAAAATTTAGAATCAAGCCTTCTTTGTTTTTACCTATTGTAAATTACTTTTTGTATTATGGTGCAAATCTCTCAGCATTTCTTGAAACACTGTTTAAATGTAAATAATTTTTCAGCTGCTATTTCTGCTGTCGGAGAAGCCTCTATACTCTGTGAATCTCTCATGAACAAGGCCTTACCCCATTCATTGTCTTAGGAAACAGTCCTGCTGGTGTCAGAAACATCAAAAAAAGGTAAGTTGCCGTCAGATGGGATCTTGCAGCCAAGAAATTTACTCAGTTGCTTAACTTTACCAGGTAACTAACGATGTCACTGCGCAGTTTGGTTAGAAAATGCTTCTCATGTCCTTTTGTCTACTTAGAACTAAAGCCAAACCCTTGGAAATCCCTTTTATTTAGGAAAAAAATAAGGGAAAATATTGAATCCCTGCCCTCTTTCAGTTTTGAGGGGAAAAAATTACAATTTTTGCATAAAAGCCACACAGTTCAGCTCTGAGCCTGGCAACTTTCAGTGGTTGTAGCAGTTGGGCATTATTTAGACCTTATCATTTACTGTCTAGTCAACTGTTTTTAATTTGAGGATACCTTTTCCCTAGGAAAACCTGAAATGTTGGAGTAGAAACTATCCATGGCTTGGGGTTTGAAGCCCTGGGTCACATGGCCACCCTAATTTTTAAATCATGATGGCATTACTGGACCAGGTAGTGGCAGACTGGTGGCACAGAAACCTGCCATGGTTTTTGAAAACTGGATTCCCTCTAATTAAAAACACATTGTGAATACTCTGAGAGGAAAAAAAAAAAAAATCATAGCACGGCTGATTTCTATTATAGCTGTCACTGTCACACCATGGATTCAGCTAACTGAACCATTTTTTATGAATAACATTTAGTTTGAATTCTGGTACTTTTAATTGAGGGAGTATTTTTTCATTCTTTTACCAGGGATGGATTGCAATAAATCTGACCACAATGCTTCCGACCCAAGTTTTTAAAAAACAGAACCAATGTGACAACCTGCAAATGTTTTGCTTATTATTATTATTCTATTTAGTCCAGAATTCTCCTCTGGTAGGAACATAATTCTTCACTTAAGGGTGAAAAACATAATGGTATTAGTCCTAAGTTCTCACACACAAAGGCTATGAGAAAAAAACATGGAACCATTTTCACAAATAACAGACCAGCCCAGAGCTCTTCTTAAAGAGAGCTTTTTTCTTAAAAAACAATGCAAGGAGACTTTTTACAGCTGCCCATGCAGAAAAAAGACAATTCATGTGGTTTAATATTTTTTCACAGAAACATTTTAGCCTCTGCTATAATGGAGCATTCAGCAATGTGTTATCTGAAGAAGCTAATCCATAGAAATTGTTTGGAGCTGATTTTCTGGAGTTACACCTGAATACCATTATGTGTCCATGAGACTCACAGTATTACAGACAGTAACTTGTCTGGTGACACCAGAGAAGAGCTCTGTATGTCAAAATGAATGGGCCTGACACCAGAAATGTTCATACAACAGTGCCAGTGAAGCACAGTACAAGCTAATTCTGATATTCATTTCAGAAGCTGTAATTTAATTCACTCATAAATGAGCTCAGTACAAATATTAATCTGAAGTCACTTATATTTCTCATCTGCTGGCTAAGGCTTGCAAACAATAGGGGAAAGGTCTCTCTATACTGCTACAAATAAGTAAACAATCTTTTCTGCCAAGAAGACTCCAGTGTAAATGCAGAGTCAGGGAATTATTTTTTGACTAATTTATCCTGCATATGGATACTTGGAAACTACAGATGCTACATAACGATCTCTATCTACAAATATTTCCCAAAGGACAAGAGAACTTCAATTGCACCTAGTTTATAATAAATCATTGCCATGGACTGCTGTTAGCCCACATTAGAGAAGCACTGTGGACAGGGTGAGGTGTGGGTGAGCAGTCTGGCTCAGCCTTAGGAGCACAATTCCCACCTAGGGTCAAAGCAAGGCAAGGTCAGAAGTTGGGAAGAGGACGTGAAGGGAATACAGAAAAAACTCAGTCTATCAGAAAGCAGCTGCAAATCTCTGTAAATATTTCCCTGCCTTCTCTTCTCTCTTCCTCCCCCAGTGCTTTCTCCCTCCATGCTTTGACCTGTTCCTGAGACTGTTTTCCTCCTCTTCCATTATTCTGTGCATACCACCAACCCCTATCCCAGAGATAGCAGGAGTACAGGGAAAACAAGGCTGCAAAATTAACTCTCTCTCTCTCTGTATTTACATTGGTTTCCAGCTCCTTCTATGAACAGGCATATGGTGTTAATCTAAACTGTCCAACACATTAGTGGGAGGGAAGTAGCACCCAGAGGATTATTACAACATTTTACCTGGCAGATGCCACCATATTTATTGATATGAAAATTTCCTCCCTCCATACCGCCACTGAAGCCTCCCTCTGTGAAATTCTCTTTACTTTCAGCACGGCTCTTTTAAAATATTTTGCTAAACTCCTTAAATTTTACTGTGTCTAGAATGTACATTCATTATTCAGGAAAAGTTATCGCTAAAGTCAATAGAATTTTAAAGTAATGAATGATGTGCTTATTGTAGTTGGCTGCTTGAACACATTGCATTTTTATGAGTAATTTCTGTGGGCTCCATATATATGTGTCCATATGCATGCACAGGTATGTATATCTATGAATAAGTATATATATGCATATAGATTTTTACCTTTGTGTATATACGTATTTTTGATTTTTATCTTCAAACCTGTGATTTTATATCAAATATTCCTGAAGAGAACACTAAAATCAATTAACAATGGTACATCAAAATGCTAAAAAGAAGAGCCAAAGTAAAGTATCATTGAATTAACTTTCAGATAATCCTGAAATGGGTAATAGTGTCAAGCCAAATCTGGAAAGCATTTACAAAATAATGCAAGATATATTTGAAAAAAAATTAAAATTAAAGTTTCTTATTTTTTCTTTTAAAAATAATATTTTGCAATGCATTTCCTATGGTTTTTATCAAATAACCAGAGCCAATATAAATATGAATGAAACATGTCAAATTTAAAGGCATCTTTTGAAAGGGCAAACACTTTCACTGGGTTTTACTTTCACAGAGAAAAACTATATTCAATTCCATCAAGCCCTATGTTTTCAAATATTTTGTGGTTCTGGCTTAATTCCAGAAAGGGGAAAAAACTTCAAAGTTAAGGATCAAGCCTCCTATATGAAAAAGTTGGGTAAAATTAAGGATGGTAACCTGTTGTGATAGACAGTAGGGAGGGAATGATCTCTGACCCTGGATTTCCTTCCTTTTGCTCAAATCATAACAAACCTCAAACACAGATGAATTTCTTTTGCTATTGCAATAATATGTCTTTTTATTTTGGAAGCAAATAAAGTCTAGGATGTCTGTATATGTGTGTTGGTAATAAAACATTTAATGCCTCTGAGATAGCTACAAAACCTGACTCCCCTTTCCTGGGGAACTGTTATGGGTTCTTTGTGCCTACAGAGCCTTGCAAACACCTTTTCTTCCCTTTGGCCAGCATAGGAATGTGATCATAATATCTAGTGACATGCAGTACAGTAGCATGTTGTTCTACCTCTAACAGGACTGGTATTTGAAAAAAGACAAGGTCCACACATGGAAACATCATTGATAGATCCATTGACAGAGCTTGAGAAACTGGGCAATGTTGCGAGTTCAAAGCCAATCACCCTCAGTGCCATTTCCTATAGCAAGGTGAGTCAGTGGGCACGCAGAAAAGATTGAGTGGCATGTGGAAACCACGCATGCTGCTACATTGGATAGGTTAAAAATTTGTCATCTCCATCTGTTCCTTAAAGGAAAAGTTGAGTTTTGTGAGCATATTTTTTCCACAAAAAAATGTATCTGCTTTCTGTAGAAAATTAGAGCTATTCATCAGACAGCCAAACACCTGCAAGCCAAATATTTCTGGCTGAAAGTATTGATCCTCTCATGGGATGGGAGTTTGGTGCTTCATTTCCATGCTCTTTGTGAGGGGCTCACAAGTGCCACATTTTCAATGTCTTGTGTGGCTGAGCTTGAGTGGGTCAGGTGCACACGTGACAGCAATGCTGCTGTGGAACAGAATTTGAGTGTGAGACGATACCCATCCACTCCTTCTGCAAGACTAGGATCTGCCTGCAAGCAAGCCAGGGCAGTGGGGATGACCAAGGACCTTGGGCTGGACAAAAGTTCCAGGATCAGGTTAAGCAGACACAAACTCTGATACAGCACTGCAGAGAACAGTCATATCTTCAAGTACATAAACCTACCATTTGCATGGTTAATGTTTTTTACTGTGAGTTTTCACGTGGAACCTTTGTTATTTTACTGTTATAAAAACAAATATTTTCAGATTTTCCAATTTAAAACAGAGCAATAAGCTCAAGTTGTTTTTGGAAAGTAATGGGTCTCACTCTGCTCTATTAAACTCAGAGATATTATTTGGGCACTAGATTGCCAAGAACAGAAGTTTGGTAATGCTTGAATTTAGATTAGGAAGAAGTTTTTGACAACAAAGGTGGTAAAACACTGGCACAGGTTGCCCAAAGAGGAGCCCCATCCCTGTGAACATTCAAGGCCAGGTTGGATGGGGCTCTGAGCAGCCTGGTTTGTTGGAGAGGTCTCTGTGTATTGCAGGGGGGTTGGAATAGATGGCCCTTAAAGGTCCCTTCCAGCCCAAACCATTCTCTGAGTCTATAGATATTTGTTAATGGTTCTAAAAACTAATTTTTTTTTTCAGAATTGCATTTTAGTTTTGGTCAAACTGAGTTTTGAAATACAGCTGGCAAAATAAAAAAAAAATAATCAAGAAAAGTATTATTTTTTTTCAACCCAAAATATTTAGTTTTACTTCAAAAGAATGGCTTCGTTTTTGGTTTTGAGATGTTTCATGTGTTTAAAAGCTTTTTCTCTCTCCTTTTAAAATTCTGAGGAATTTAAAAATGGACAGATTAAAAGCTTGTTTTGAAAGTTTTTTAAAATGTTTTGGCACTTCTAAAATGAACCACTCCATTTTGAAAATACTAAAATGAAGTGCTTTGACATTTTAGATTTTTTCTGCATTGTTTCATCCGTGACTATTTGCTAAATTCCATTCAAATTCATGAGGAGTCTCACTAACCCTGAAATTCATTTGTGTGGTGTATTTATTATTTGTCAGACAGCAGCGGTTCATTAAACTCTGCATCAGTTCAACCTTAAATAATGGGAGGGAATTCTTAATAGGGCCTTGTTCTTATCCAGCTACCATTCTCACTCCCCTTATAATTGCTGCCCTAAGGGGCACTCAGCTGTGCAGAGCCACATTTATCCCTTTGGGAGAAGATGTGGCAAGACAGACCTCGGGCCCCTGAGCTGGTGTTGCTTCCTCCTCTCCACCCAGAAGAGTACTCCTCCTGGAGTACCCATATCAGCCTTACAGCTCACACCAGTGTTTTGTAGCCTCTTGCTAAGCTCTGCTTTCCTCCCACCAAAGGCAGACTCTCTGCTGTTCATGTCACTGTATGTGGTCACTGAGCTTCTTGCGCTTTATTACCTTCTCTCTCACCTTTTACCATTATTGAGGATTGGCCTGTTTATACTCCAACTGGTTTAAATGTTTCTAAAAGCCATTCACCTGCAGTAGCAGTCAACAGCTGGCATACCAACATTTTTTTCTTTTCTGTCTGCTCAGCTTCAGCAGGGCTATTCACAGCTTGCACTTTGCTAAGGTCGTTGGTATCACCCTTACACATTTCCTGTATTACATGAGGATCAGGTTCCAGTAGTTAACAAGTCAAAAAATATTCCTGGGGGAGGAGAGGAGCTAGGTAGATAAGTGGGTTCCACATGTGCACTTTATTTTGGGAATTGCTGCCTTCATCCAAGTGAGAAATAATTGTGATCAAACATGGGTCTGAAACGTGGTGCTCCAGATCAGCCAGAAATGTCTTTGTACTTTGAATGTTCCAGTCCAGCAAGGCCAGAGTGCAATGGGACGTCAACTGCTGGCCACTGCTCAGTGCCTGGATCTGTAAAAATAGTCTCTGGGTCAAACTACTGTAATTGGGAATAGCTCCAGTAAAATCAGTATCTCCACATTTATTCTCTTGAAATTTAAAGCCAGGTTTGGCCCACTATGTGGACAGAGTCCAACTGGAAACTAGGGCCAGCCTGACTTACGGGAGAGGAGATGAGAACTGACTCTCCTGCAGTTAGTTAGCCTCAATCCTCACGTGTCTCCCAGATATAACTGTTCTGACCTCAGTGGAATTGATCCTAATTTATGCCACTGTAACTGAGATTGCAGTGTGCATTGTTTGAATTCTGTTGGGTGCGCCTTCTTCCAGATGGAAACTATTTGCAAACTATAACAGCCTCTTTCCTAACGTTGAGGCTTGCCATATCTGAAATTTTTGGTGGGGCAGGGGAGTGGAGAAAAGGATATAATGCCAACTTTTTGCTTGGTGCTACCTAGTGACATTAAATTCTGCAGTGTTCTATTAAATTATCAGTGCCTAATTAGGGGATTAGAACACTTCTATCCTCTCATTCTAATTACAGAATGTGTTCCAAGATCACCCAAAAGAAGGGAGGAGATAGCTTTAGGAAATTCAGAATGGCAATGTGGTGACTCTGTGCAGGCCTTTTTTCTTATATGGGCGTTCCTGCTAATTGATTTTTCTTGCATCTGCAGCTTCTGTTTTTACCAGCTTTACATATTACATTGCTGAAGAGTTTGATGAATGGGATGCTGTGCAGCTGAAAGATCACACGTCTCAAATGGCTCACTTGGCATTCTCAGACTGAACTGACTGGCAGACTTGCAGCTCTCTGACAAGGGGAATGGCTGCTTTTCTCTCAGAAGAGCACTGTAACTCTTAAATGCACCATAAAGGCAAGATATTATACATACCTATGAGTGTCTGTCTATATACACATGTATATGTGTGTGGATATATGTGTTTTTGGAATTAAAAGCCACTCTGTCTTCCTGTAATTGCACTGGAAATGTTCAGTTTGTCAGCATTACTTTTTTCCCTGTTAGCAATGAAATTTGGCCAGGAGTCCTAGCATGCCATGAGAAATCAAGCCATGACCACATTAAGCATGAATGGCAGGGCAAGGTTAAAGCCTGTAACACTATGCTGGGGTGACCTGCTGCAGAGTTAGAGGCTGAGGTGTGAGGCTGGGTCACATAACTATTTGCAAGTGAAGCACAAAATGAAGCTTGAAGCTGCTTTGACTATTTACTCTTTCAAGAGGCATTTAGTGAGCATTTTTTATTTTGAAAGCATATTTAGAGAACTTCAGCTGCAGGGATTGTAGCCAACCTTCAGAAATCAAACCAGAATATTTCTTAATTTTACCTACAAGTACACTCATGGCATATTCCTACTTTACTTTTGAATGATTTGAAAAGCTTTTCTATAAACTCATGTACAAAGAGACTTTGTACATGAGTTTATAGAAAAGCTTTTCATGCTTTGCTGAGAAGCATCTGAAGAAGAAGGAGATGTTCAGCTGCAGGGAAATAAAGCATGGAAGCACCAAACCAGCAACAGGAGAAGGTTGGTGGATCTTTCCTGTGATCAGCTCTGGAGTTGTTCTACCGAGCAGAAAGTTAGACATTCTCTCAATGAAGAAAAAAGAAAGGTGCTAGGGAATTGTTTGCGCTACCTATAAACTTTTTGCCCTAAATCTGTCTCCTGAAATACTGAATAAAATGCAGATGGAAAAAAACCAAACCAAAACAAAGACATTTTTTATTTTGAAGCCTTCTTATTAATTTGTCCTTGCCTTTTTTTTTTTTTAATTTTTGATTTATTTTGCTTACTGGACCCTTTAGCCCAAGAGGTACATTTGAATGCAGCTTTGAAGGGAATTTGGCTCAGTGCTGTAAGGCAGGCTAGGGAAGAGCCTGGTCTTAAAATAGACACAAAGCACAGTGCATTAATTGGCTTCCCAGATCCCACTGAAGCACAACCTGAACTTTGCCTTGTGGAGTGGCAAACTTGAAGAGCACAATGAAATCTTTCACCAGAAGCAGGGCTGCAAAGGGATCTGCTGTGTCCCACCCTTTCACAGCAGCAAACAAGCTATGGTGAAGGTCACCCACCTACACCAGCTTTGCCTCTGTCTAAGACTGCACACCTTTGGAGTCACTTATGAGTTATCTTTCTGTGAGGAGAGGACAATCTGACTTTTTCATGCCTCAGTCAGTTGGAAAACTATTCAAACTTCATTGGATATCTCTAAAACTGATAGAAAAATAACATTTTGTAAGTTGTGGCTCAACTTCAGAGTAAAGTCTGACTAGGAGTGAGGGGTTTGGAAGGTTTGTACTGCCTTGTTTGATAATATAATCCAGAGGTGGATGCTGGACATAGGTATGAGATTGATGGCAGCAGCCACTGACTGCCCAGGGAAGTGCCACAGATCAGCAGACTTCTTAAGGAGCTGGGGATTGTCCTAACAGGAAAACCATCTCCTATAATACAGAGCATTACAGAATGCTAGTTCTTGCAAGAATTTCTGGATTAGCAGCACAGTGAAGCACTTTCTGCATCCTACAAAACTTAATGTGTTGAGGACATAAAAGGTCACTTTTATGTCCTCACCATAGGCCCAGCCATATCTGCTTCATTTCAGATGTTAGTACAATCTGTTGATAAAACCCTGGTGACAGAGCACCTCCATAGCTTTGCAAAGAGCAAGCTGTGCTTGGGCTGGTTCTTAGCATTACAAAGCTTTTCCTACTAACATCCAGTACAATTCTTTCTTGCTGCCAGTTATGCTGTTTTCACTTCTTTTCTGCCAAGCTAACACCTTCATTGTCTACCAGCCTTTACTGTGTATGCAGACTGTTATCCCAGGTATTTCTTCTTCACACTAATTATCTCTAATTATTCAATCTTACCTTTTAAGCTGTGTTTTCTAGATTACTGGTTCTTCTCAGAGCTCCATCTAACAGCAATCTGTCCTGTCATTGAACAACTTTCTGGAATTCAGGTGCTCAACCTGGACCCTGGTGCTTTAGATGAAGCCTTACCCTGGGCTACTGATGGCTCTTTCAGTCCCTCTTGCAGGACTGCTTTCAACATTTAATTGTAAGTAGCTGAGGCTACTTACAATTAAATGAATTACTTGATATAATTAAATTAATTACTTGAGGCTGAACTGATGCTAAGAGAAGCCAGACACTCATCTGGCATAAAATTGATGCAGTGTCTCAATGTCTCTAAATAATACTGACTGACATTATGTGAGCACAGTGAGCAGGTTTACAAATGCCCTGGCATGACACCACCTGAGTCTCCTGAGCTGTTTCACCACAGGTGCTGCTTCTGCCAACTGCATCTGTGTCTCAATCTGAAGCTGCTTCACTGTTGTGATGGACATAAACCCCTAGTGCATGAATGATGCATGTTTGCATAATTAATACCAATTGTTTAACCAGAAGCATTTGCTGCATGAAGTGTTAACATCATATTGCATCCAAATACTGCTGTGTTTTTCTGGTTTATGAGTACTAGTGTTTCAAACTCTAATCAAAATATTATAATTAATTATATAAATTCTGTTAAAATGTACAAGCAGTGTGTTATATTCAAAATGCCATCAGCTCTGATCAACTCCAAAATTGGGAAACATGTTTGACTGATTTAAGGCATCACAAAATGATCATAATGTTATTGCAATTAACAAAGTAATTAAGATTTACAGGTTGCATAATTCATTTCACATGTATAACAATTGAATTTTAATTAATAAAACCAAAGTGTGCTAATTACCAGTATTTTCAAAATCAAAAATGTTTCAACAATGGAATTTGGATAATAACTTTTTCCTTTCTTACCATTCTTTGGTGGATTGTTATTCTGCTTCCATATTTTCAGGTTTCCAGATCTTCTTTTTGGTTGTACTTTACAGCTGGGGAAAAGAATTAAGTTTTTAAAAATTGCAGATCTTTTTCTGATAAACCATATTGTTCCATTTTAAATTGTTCTTCTTTTACCCACAGTGGCCATTGTATTTGCTACTGCATGTTCTTATCTACACCTTGGTCATAAATTAATTTAAGTCATTGTATAGTAGAAAGAGTATGTTATATGCATGGATTTGTAAGATTGAACAGTTTTGGAGACTGCTGTAGTCTCATTTATAACAGTGTAACTTAGCTGGAGGCTCAGCTGAAGCCTTTCAAAATGGAATGGATCAAGCAATAATTCTTATTGGAGTATGTTTTACTAAAATCATGCAACACCCTTTTCTATTACTATTACTGAACACATAGCATTAGCAAGAAGCAGTAGAGCTCCATTGTTTTAATGATTTTCCAGTCTTATTTAAATGTATTGGTAGATCCCCTACCTTGATGTTGTGATGAAAGAAGACAGCTTTGATAGATACTTACTCACAAAGGAGATTAAAGGGCTTAAATTTTGGTCCCTGTCTAATAGGTGACAGGGGAGATCCTTCCATGTAATCAAAACAGATAAGAGATGGCAGTGATTATTGTAACTGCTCCATGGTCTCTCCTACTGCTGTACCCAAAGTCCTTCAGTAGAATCACTCTTTTGAGCACTGTTACTGCTTTGCACTGGCTTTGTTGCTAATACTCAATGCAAGAAAACAACACTGCAGGTGTCTTTCAATGTTGACATTTACTCATTGTCATGGAACTTCTGCAGGTCACACCTCACTGTGTGAGTGAAGAAGTCCTTAATTCATTAAAGGACACAGCTTACAGGACTGGGCTGTCAGACAGCAGCTCATGACTTGCATTATGTTATATTGACAATGTCTTGGCAAATAAGACGCTGACAAATTGTTTTGCAATGAAAGCATAAACTATACAGAATTGTGCAAGGCAGACAATATAAGGAGACACCCTCCAGCCTCCAAGGACTTGCATTTTTTTATTGCTTACCATATTTTTTCTAATATCTGTGCTGATGCAGTGTCTCATTTGGGAAGTGGGACTTATTTCCCTTCTGCCTCATGCAAAGCACCCATCAAGACTCCGAGCCCAACACCACTTTGTGTTTGTCAGCTGAAGCAAAAGGAGCCCAGACTGTGTTACCAGAGGCCAGGAGCTTTTGTAGGGGCTAACATCAGAGACTGAAAGATTCTAGGTGTTCAAAGAAAAAATGTCAAGGAAGTTTCAGGTTAGACTTAAGGTCGCCAAAAGTGTGGGTGGATACATTTTATCTGGATGTTATGGAATACCCATCCTGCTCTTAATAAAACCCTAAAATTAGTAATAATAAATAAAATAACATCTCCTACAAAAATCCACCATCATTAAGTTAAAAGCAAAGGCAATATGCAAATTTGATTCACTGCTGAGAATCCAGACGGTCTTTTGCAGGCCCTTCCACTACTGCTTTTGTGGTCAGATCTTGAACTGCTGCTCAATTTCTCACTTTTGGGTGGGTTCAGCATGGTTCATTGGTACTGATTTGTGTTTGTCTCCCTTTGGTAGGAGTGGGGATCTAACTGCTTGACAGTCCTGATACTCAACAATGCTCCGTCAATCTTGTGTTTATCAAAATTTCAGATAAAGTGATGTTTATAAAATACATTCAGAGATGGATTAAAACAAATAATCATTAGATATGGCTGAGTTTCAGAGTTCAGCCATTCTGGAAAGATGTTTTTAAAGAGATTAGTTATGTGGCACCAGTCTACTATGAAGAGAAAGATGAATTTTTCAATGTCTGTTTTTCAAAACCCAGCAGAAAATGGGGAAAATATATTTTCTTTAGCTTGTTAAAATCTGTAATTAAATAAGCTGTCCACTTAGATAACATATGGAAAACACTGATTCCAAAGAAAAAATAAATCTAGAAAGGCCTGAATTAGTGAAAAGGGATATAAAGATGAAAATAGCCTATAAATAAATGTTATAATAGAAATCACAGTACCATACCACTGTTCTTTCTGTCTTATTTTTATGCTCTAATGAAGCCCTATTACATATTTCTGTGGCCCCCTCTTTGATGAGCTCTTCAGTATTTCCTGCTGCAATAAGCAGTCATCTGAAATACCTGTGGGACTGGTCTCTCCCAAGACACCCGGTGTGGATTGTTCCCTAACTACTGATTTCTACCTTTTCAATGGCACAAAGGATTGTGTGTTTTGACAGGGAAATCCTTATAACTCTAAAAATGAATTAAGTATTCAGCCAATCATAAAATGACATCATGAAAGCAGCTCTTTTGCTGATGTGGTGACTATAGAGTTGCTTGACATTATTCTGCTAACACAGTTTGACTGGATATATGTTTTGACATCTAGACAACAGGGACACTGATGGAAACTGATGGACCCAATGTCAAAAGAAGAAAAGCTGGCAGCAGGAGGACACCCAGAAAATTAATAGGTGAATTGCAAAAAAAACCCTTTCCCAAAGAGTAAATTCAATAAAGTGAGGACTGAATAAAACCCCCCAAAAACTGAAAAAAAAAAGGCACAGACAAACCAATTCTTATAAAAATAGCAAAGACATGATGAGGGGTGTTTTGGAGCTCCGTGCAGGCAGAGAAATAGTTAATTTGAATCTGAGTAGTTGACATTCAATCTTCATATTTTTGTTTCTGCCACAACCTTCAAAAATAACTATGTTGATACTGTAGAGAGCCTCCTTATTAAGCATCCTTTATCTTGTTCATACTTTTCCTTAATTTCCACCATTAATATGTTCCAGAATACTGTGAAAAAAATGCCATCCACAGGAGAAACTAGCATTTTTAGACATTTTTTTGGAGGACATTTCAAGTTAGAAGCCAAGACCTTTTCTTCCATCAAGAGACTTCGTCAGCAGTTCTGCTTGTGCATTTATAAAGTGTATTTATATATAATATTCAAAATCTCCAAGATTAAAAAAAATTCCAGTTTTGGAATCAGCCAGAAACATACTCCTTCACATACTTTGCCCATTCTGAACTGAATATTTGTATCTATGATAGATTGGTCACTTTTCTCTGTCATTGAGTGACATATGTCATAGGTAAAGGACTTGTGACAGGGCTCAAGGCAGAACTGTGTTATATAATGCAGTGCCAAAAATCCAGTATTTGCACAGTCAACAAGCTCCTCTTCTCCAAGTAAATGATAACATTTACATGTTTTTCCACCTGCTGACATCATGTCTCCCTTTGCACTGACTCTAGTATCAGACTATTTCTTAAGTCAGAGAGACTTCATTATTCTGATTTTTTGGAGTAGTCTCTGAAGTCTGTGACCAGCAGATTTTGGAAACTGTGAGACTGGTATACCTAATCTAATTATATATTTACTGTTGTCTTAAATTCTCCTGTAGGCCTCCAGTGATGGTCACTGTTTGATGCAGGACACACATTTGCAAAAGGGACCTTTGACTTGCTCCAGAATGGCCATTCCTATTGTTCTGTGCAAAAAACCAAACCAAAACAACCCTACAAAGAAGGCTCAATCAAACAGTCATCCAAAATACTAAATAAAAAGAAACAATTCTATTACCAATAAATTATTCTCAGATCAAAATACTGAAAATCAGTAAAAAGGAAAAAATAAGTTTTGTGAGAGCAACTTGGCTTCATTTTCTGTAGTTCTTGGCTAGAACATTTCCATTGATAGAGTTGCTAAGTGCATTCTATTTACAAATATAAACACTTGATTTTGATCAGCAAAAACGCATCAGCACACTTGAACAGTGTCAATGATGACATAATTACACTCACAATTTCCTCTCTGTAATGATTTTTAAATGTCAGCAGTCATTTTTTGTCTAATTGTAGCCTGCATGTCAGCAGTTCCTCTTAAAACAGCATGTTCCTCTCTGCTGGAATTTCACACCTCTCCACTCACTCACTCACTTCACCAGTGAAGATAATGAAGATGATAAAGGGCTCCAGGGTATTTTCACTCCTGTGCTGCTTTACCATTTAATATCAAGCAGGCAGAATAAGGACCTTTTTTTTTTTTTAAAGTAGAGAGTTTGATCGGTTAAACTATAAATAATTATTAGATTTTAATGAACAAATCAAAAAGTAGTTTTGATTTTTCAGACCCCCTGCTGGTGCTTTGCTAATAACCTGTTGAAAGGCTGGGACTTGTGACAAAAACATTCTCACACATGGAGACCTGAACTTACTCACTGGAGGAGAAGGCTGACCCTGCAGTGCCAGCCCTTGATCACTTCAGGGTTTAACACAGTGCAATGAGGTGAGCTTGCTCTTCAAAGGCAGCCTGGTTAGAGATGTCATCAATACCATCTCTTGCTATGACCTAGAAAGTGACATTTCAAATGCTATTTTGCATGGCTCCAGGCCCCAGAGCCCACGGCATAACAAACAGGTGCTCCTCAGAGCTCTCTTCCTCCTCCCACAGACCACAGACCACATCATCAAGTGTATGGAAGTGGATCTGTCGTGCAATGAACTGGAAGCTCTGCACTGGGGTTAGCAGCAAACATTTTCCACTCATCTGAACATACCCTGGAATTGGAAACAGAGACCAAGGAGGCCTCCTTCAATCCAATTTGCTTACAACTCATCTTCATCTCTCTGATGATGCTTAACTGTAGGGTTTAGGAGATAAAGCTTATAATTTTCTGGCCCATTTAGTATCAGAAGAGGTGAACAGCCAGAAAGAATTCAGACTGTGAAATCAAATAATGAAATAAGGTTGAGATGTCTGATAAAAAAGGAATATGATTGAGTATCTCTAATTACAAATACACACATATAATGACATATCAACTAGTTATTTGTCTGAATAGGTCCCTGAAAGCTAGAAGAATGAAAAATTGAATAAATTGAATAAACACAGGTGAGGGGGTGGGAGTGTGTTTTCTACAGCCCATGATAACATTCATTATGTCCCTCTGTGGCATTGCCATCACATGTGGCTCCTACATACCCAAATGTTTGTGTACACTCAGCTGTGTGGGGACCATGCACAGATTTGTACAACACAAGTGTAGTCCTGGTTCTCTTTGTGCTTTATGCTGCATTTTGTGCCCTACACTTTGAACTTTCTTTTTTAGCTAAATTGGTGCCTCAGAAATCTTCTGGAGCTCTTGGAAAGGGCAGAGTTTTTAAGCAACTGCATCCTATGCACTTGTGAGATGTGTGTATGCATGGAGACAATCTGAAAAGAGATGGTTTTGTACTCTACTGCAGAGGGATGTCCCCAAGGAAACAAAGCAAATCAAAGACACCAACAGCCAAGAAATCAAGAGCAAAATAAACCAGTCTTTGAGTAGTTCTAGCACTCTATGAGTGCTCAAGACAGAGGAAGAACTGCCATGGGAAACTGTGTGCAGCTAGCTTCCCTGTGCCCACTCCTGAGAGAACAGGAGTCAAAATCTAAACATAGTAAAAGCTGAAAAACTATGTATGAGATGAACCTAGAACACAGAGGCACTGCTCTAGAACTTTCTTTCTCCCCTACCCCTTTCTTCCCCAATTTTATACCAAAGAGAAAAATATTTAAATTAGTTTTAAATTGGGTATAATATCTAGTAGGCAAGTCAGCTATGCAGTAGTGTTACCACAAAGCTCCCTATGAGCAGGCTCCACTTCTGTGCACTGCACCACAGAAATGATCAACCTGTCCTTGCCAGGTTGCTCAGCTAAAGGTAAATTGAGAAAAGGGAAAGAAAGGTAAGAGCCATGTCTGGAATCTTCTGCAGATCCAGGTGACTTGCTGGAGGCCGTGAAAATGTTAGGTAAAATGAAAGGTAAAAGGCTACTTTGAAGAGCAGGTTCTTCTGTTTCCATAGAAAAGCAAAAAAGGACATTTACCAGTTTGCCTCCTTATGATTAGCTGCAGAAGACAATCAAACCTCACACAGAGCTGTGATAATGCTCAATGACCCTGGTTAGGAGATGGTTTTTTTGTTTGTTTGGGGGTTTGTTTGTTTTGTTTTGCGGATTGGTTTGTTTGTTTTTGTTTTGTTTTGGGGGTGTTTGTTTTTTAGTTTTCTTTTTTTTAGTTTATTGCTGAGTCTCTCAGCTGAAACTCCAGCTTTTTAATGAACTACCAATGGCAAATTGCATATTACACCCATCCACCCCCAACATTTGAACATAAGGAAATTTGCAAAGGGAAAGGAGAAATGGAGTTTTCTGTTTCAATGGACCAAAGGTATTGGAATATTGATGTTGCACATGGGAATTGAGCCTATGTTTTACATTACAGTCAAGCATTCCTGTAGCTTCAGACAAATAAATAAAGGCTGCTGAGAGAATGTTCAGTTACTGTCTAACAGTGGTAGGTTCAGCCTGTAGGAGCACAGAAACATTCCCCATACCACCTGAAACAGGTTTATAGCCTTGGAAAAGAACACTGTCACGGATTGTGCAGCTTGGCAGATTATTCATGACTCAGTCACTGCATACAGAGCATTGGCTTCTGCTGCATCTGAGGGTGCTTGACATCTCTTAAAGTCATGCCAAAAGTATTGCAAGTTAGCCTCTCAGAAAACAAGGTACATTAAGTTAGAGACCATATCTGAAAACTTCAGTTGATTTGCTTCACATGAACTTGAATTGAACCTCAACCTTACAAAACAAGGCATATTAAAACATAAAGACAGCTGAATGGTAACCATGACAACACTACTTCGAAAAAACCCATAGGTATGGCCAACATTTATATATATATATATATATATATATATATATATATATATATATATATATATACTGCAAGGGATAATGCATTCTTTTGTACACTTATTAATACCAGTTCATGCTGTGTGCTTGGCTTTTCCTGGACAAAACTGTAAGTTACACAGGAATGTCCAGATATTAATTTACCTTTGATGTTTTTCGCTGCTCTGATAAGGCCCATGCAAAATGAAATTAGTCAAAATGTTCCAAGTTTTAGGCTTGGGTGCAATATGGTCTCAAAATATTGCCTTAATTTTAAAAGTCTATCTTGAGGCAAAATCTGTGCTGCAGCTATGTATGGCATTCCACTGAGCCATAATATTAGTTGTAACATTTTAATTTCTTTTATTTTTTCATTGTGACAAAAAGAGAGACTTTCCTTCATTGCTGTATTTTAGGAAGATGAATACCAATTTTTTGAATAGATTATTATGTTAAATGAACCTTTATTCCATCTAGATGTCTGTTATTTTTCAGTCTTTGAACTAAAGGACGATTCTTTAATTTGGGCTTTTGTCAGCACTGATGTAAAGTGCTTTATGTCTCATTTTTATAACCCATTTCATCCCAAATGGGGTGCATTTTTAATCCCCTTTTCTCTAACTAAATAGAGGAATGCAGCCCTTTCCATCAGTTTGGAGAGGAATATGTTTAGTTTATTTTCAAATACCCTGCCAAGCGACATTTTCCTAAATGAGTATTTTCTAATCTGTAAATAGTATCACAAATACTTTTGCTGCCTGCACATTCTTCCAGTGAAAGGTTGTATAGAACAGTCACTGCATTCTGCATGTCCTGTGGGACTGTGTGAGGAGCTACACACTCCCCTTTCACACAGTGAACAAAAGCTAAATTCTTGCCTTTTTTATTTCTTTCTTTTCCTTAGGTCTGAAATGCTAAAACTATAAGTGCAATCCTGAGGGCTGAATACTGATGCTCAGACCTTCTTGGGTGGTATCAGGGTAAGGCCTGTTGCAGGTCTGTGATTCATCTGCCATCTCTTCTTTTGCAATTACATTGCTTTTCTGACCTGTTATATATTTACTTCATAGCATAGATACAGTGTTTACTACTTCTTTGGAGACATAGTGAATTGCAAACACAATGTCCTTTTCTCCAACAAGACTACAGCATAAATACTTCAGTTGCTGTCAACCAGGAGCACTACACATATGTATTTTTATGCATTTTTATATGTGTATATATTTTTATAGATATTTAAAATGTAGAACATTGACAATGTCCTAACTTAGCCCATTAACAAGTTGGGCACGTGTCTTTGGCATCAGCCACTTCTATTACACAGCACACAGCAGAAATAGCAAAGGCAGCCATAGAGTGCAAAAGTCTTGCACTATTAATGCAATATCATTCTTAGCTCATCTGTGACAAGCTACATTAAAGTTTTACTAACTAAAACTGCAATCATACCTTTAATTCACTCTGTGCTTTGGAAACGAGACCTGGCTTGCATCTCGGCTGTCCTCAATAGCTGTGTCTGCAGTCTCAGAACAGTGATTTGAGTGAGGTTTATCCATCCTGCAGGGAGAAACCTTAAATATAACCCAGTGTTTAATTTGTCTTGACTTTCCCTGTTGGCTTCTCCCAGGCTAAAGCCAGAGTGTAAACTGACACATAAGGAGTATGGATAAAATGGGTGCCAGGATTTGACTGTAAACTGCTGCCCAAATTAGCACAATGGTATAGTTACTATTAAAACAAATTGCCCAGTGTTGTAAAGAGACCTCCAAAAGTTGAATTTGTAAAGCTCTGATGGTCTTAAGCACAGGGATTTACTTCTTGCCTTTTCAAAATACAGAGCTTGAAAATGAAAATGTTCATTGCCCTTTCTACTTGCCTATTCCAGGGTTCATTTAGTTTAGATTTAATGAATTCTCAGATAAATGGTCTTGTATGTAAGCACCAGTTATGACTGACATCTGCAGTGATGGTGGCATCTACCTCCTGTTGAGATTTTTTGGTCTAAACTTTCCTTAGTGTGTGGAACCTGGTTCTCCCCTAGGGACAGCAGGAATATGTAATCCAAAACATCCCATCTCCATCTGGATGTTCCCCTCCTTTCTTCATCCAGCTCTTATTGCATGAATGCTACTGTAAAGGTACCATGAGACAGTACTAAGGGCACAAATTCAGCTCATTAATTGTTCTAGGAATGAGAAATGAAAGAGCAGTGACACCCTGGAAGCATTAAAGACAGAAAAATCGTAGCATGAGCAATAAAACTCCGTCAATCCTCTTAGTGCAACCCTCCTCTGACATTTCATTCACCCTGGGTGCTGTTCTCAGGATATGGGCTCCCACCATGGCAGCAGCCCGTGCCTGCTGCTGGCACCATGTCCCCTGCCATCAGCTTCTGTGACCAATGCCCACTCAGCCATAGCACTGCTGCATCTTTGGGTATCACCTGCACTAAATGAAATAGCGGGCAAGGCCCTTCCATAGCTATCCTGTGCCATCCTTTCTTCTTTAGTGCAGTTGGCCCAAGAAAACTTGACACGGACAGCAAGGTTAGCTGGGACTGATGTTGCTGTGATGCTGTAAAATCTTTAGTGAAATGGGGTTTGTAGCTGCTAATACACCCTCTCTCCTCCCAGGCAAGACAGCACCACTCCACTGCACAACCAGTGCTGAGTTACCAGCCCAGCTGTGTGGGGCACTGCCATGCAAGGCTCTGTGCTGGGCTGTGCTGCTCACAGTGCCACACTAACCTTTCTGGGACCTACTCTAGCCGGGCTTGTGCAAAAATCCCAGCTCTCTGCAGTAGGATTTAAATTCTGGTTTGTAGAGAATATGGAGGAATGTTCTGTCTCAGAGTCTGCCGTGAAAAATTACTGCTTCCCCAAATGATTCAGGTCTTTAGGAGACAATCAACAAACTGACTTAATTTCTCCTGTAAACAGGAAAAACACATCCCTTACTACTGCAGAGGTTCCTAAATGAGGCGCAGCTGGATGGCTGCCAGTAAAGCCTTAGTATAGTAGTTGGCTGGGGAACAAGGATGTCCTGGCAACCACATGTTTGTTAGTGAGGATGCTGCATAACTTTTAACAAATGGTTGTGAGCTAAGGCTGGGGGTGGGGGTGTGGTGAGGAGGAAGGTCTGCTTCCCAGAGATTTACACAGGAGCTGCTGCAGAGAAGGTAAGCACTCTCCATGGAAAGCAGTGCTAGAACAATGGAACCTTAGAGGTTTAAGGCTAAAGAGCCCTCATTTTGCAGGTGTACTTAACTCTTTCTTCTGTCTGCTTGAAGCTACAAATGTGACAAGGTGCCTCATCATCACAGGACAGATCCAAGGGAAGATTATACAGGCTCCTTTTGAAAATAACAAAAATTAAAGCTTACATAGAGAAAGGGTGAAAAAGCTGGGTCATGGACTGTGATTGATTTGGGCTGCAGTAACATATGCTTGATCCCTGATTTACTTTTGTAGCTTCAATCTCTTCCTTTGTGTAAGTAAGTGTGCATCTGTACACTACTAGTTAAGGAATAGTTATGATTTTGACATAGGTACTGATGGTTTTTCTTGCTCTCCTAAAAAGCTAGGTCAGATCCCTTCTTGTACACTGAGAAAGAAAGGTAAGTTCTTTTCAAACAATTGCTACCCATCATTTGTTGATCTTAGCCTGGGGCAAAGGTCTGGAGGGTAAAGGTTTTCCTGCTTTCATAAATCTAAACTTCTGAGGAAGATAGTGCACAGACAAGTCTCTCAGAGAAATCTGCAGAGTACCATAACAGTTGCAGCTATTAACTGAGGCCTTGCAAGCATGTTCCATAATTCTGCCTACTAATGACAGCCCAAAGCCTACAGCAGCTCTTTGTGAGGGCAGGTGAATTCTGGTGACCTTGCACAAGTGTTCAGCAGGTGATTCCTCTTCCAAACCTTTGCACAACAGGAATTGTCACTGCTAAGGAACAGATGTGTTTAACATCACAGAAAGCTCCAGTTCATTGAGCTGGGGAACAAACTCAGGGGCATACCTCATGTATTTCACAAAGATGGTGTAAATCTTATTATTTGATAGTGTTAGGTAACATTTACAAAGTATTTTAAATTCCCAGAGAAATCATTATGAAGTTGTTGTAGACATTATTATTCCTATTACTGTCAGGAACAATATTGTGTTTTATAATCTACACAAATGCTAATATTGTTTTGTTTCTTAAGAGTACTTATGTGCTTTACAAAATGTCGTGTATTGTTCTCTGTGTCCTCTGATCCACGGTAACTTCATAATGATATGAAACATTGACATTAGGGGATTGGTTTTTACTGTCTTTTTTTCATACAGACTTCCATGGAGGATTTGCTAATGGTATATGTGTGTGTTTGAAATAAACCCTTTAATGCTAGGGGAGGAGATCAGTTTGACATGGAATTCAACAGCTGCTGTTTCTTTAAAGAGAAAAGGCCTGCTGGATTTAAGTGTGTTTGAGTATATCTGGTTAACTGAATAGTTTCCTCAAGGAAGTATTCATTCAGTCAATGTCCTGAAGGGTTAAGAAAACAGAAACCCATAGTGTTACTGAGTTGTTGTTATGTACGTTGCCAAGGGAACTGTAGCTGGAATGTTTAAATGTGTTGTTTCTCCCCAAACCCACAGGAGTGGAGCTTGAGTGTCTTGGTGTGCCCTAATCCTCACAATTAGTTTCTGTGTGGTGGTGGGGGGGGGTGGGCTTATGGGGCTGATCAGACTAAATACTTGTAGTGACACTGGGTAACATTCCCACCATGATGGACAGAGTGACTCTAACATCATACTCATCACTTAGGAGAGTCACAAACACAAGCAGAAAAAGGGGTATATTAAAAGTCACCCATTTGCTTCTCACTGAACCCTGTGGATTTCTTTTATGCATATTATAGGAATTCATGATCTCCATGGAGATGTCCTTAAAACTTTGGTAAGAGAAATCATGACAATGATTGATCTTGACTCAGATCTTTAGTATTGGTATTGTTTTGCCCCACATAGCATTTCATTTGCTTCACTGGTGTAAAGCAGGAGGAACCTTTGTTGCAAATGACCATTTCAACAGAACAGGCAAATTTTAACCTTGTTTCCATGTAAAGGCCAAGCTCTTGCACTGCAACACGTCAGTCTGCAAAAAGTCTAATCAAGCACTTCTTATTGCCAGATAATTGCTGTAAGAAAAATACCTAAATGTATCTGTAGAGATTAGCTGTGCCATAGATATTTCAAGAACCTGGGAACAACCCTTCCAAAGCATTCCACTGGGCCATCACTCCCAAATGTTTAGCCTATTCTACCACCATGGCTTTTTCATAGCAGCACTCAGTTGGCAGCACTCAGTTGGCTGGCAGCATTCAGCTGAGTCCAAAGTAGCTGAGCAGCATGCCATGTCTTGTTGAGTCAAACATTTTGCCAAGCACAAACTGACCCACACTTTGACTGATTTATGTATTTCTTCTGGTATGTGGGAGGATTTGCATTTAGGGGAATGTTTCACTTTTTGCTTGTATCCGCTCCTATCACTCAACATAAGGTTTTTAATATGGTCCTAGATAATTCTGTCTTAATATTCTTTGAACCAAGTCTAGTTGCAATACATGTGGAAAACACAGATTACCTTCTCCTTGCAGCTGCCCCTCAAGTGCAAATGCTCAAGGCACATTTTCTGAACACCTGAGAATTCTTAATCCTCCTAAGCAGGACCCACATCCTGAGGTGTAGACATCCTGAGACAGAGGAAGGTCTCCAGCTGGTCAGCATTGGGGCAGATTACACACCTTTTATCCACTAAAGTCATGTATATTGTTGTGATATTTCCTTTCTTGTTGTTCTTTTCTCAGTATGAAACCATTGATCTACAGGCCAAGGGGCCTTTCTTTCTGCATCCAGATAAAACAGTGAGCTTAGGCTTTGTCATGTCCTGGGGTCCTCATCCTCCAGTTGTCCTCACTGGGAGTCACCTGAACTGCAAAACATTGAGGAAGACTGGTTCACAATCAGGACTTCTACCAGTTGATTTCAAAACTTCTTTCAAGCTCTTAGATTTATAAAAGTTAGGAAAGTGGACACAGTGATAGAATCCTGGGGAGTCAATGCTTCCCTCAGTGCTCAGAGGCCAAGTGTCCTATTTCCACTAGGGTCAGAATGAGAGGACAGTGCTAAAGCTTGGGAATGCTGACACCACACATTTCCCAGCCGGGATGAAATCTTATGATTTAAAATAAAAGAACAAAGAAATAAAAGTCAAAGCTTGATCAGTGATTTCTATGTCTCTTTAAATCCATGACTTTTGACATTGTGATGCTAAGAGGGAAAACTCACAAGCATTATTTTTTTTTGTTTATTCTATGATCTATTTTATGCTTTCTAAAACTCCTGCACAAGTTAGTTTGACCAGGCACTTCTGCACAGTTCTGAAAGTTTTATGTAGGGCAGCACTGAGGTGCATTGGCAGGAGCTGAATGTTGTTTGCCTACAATCTTGTTGGCTCAGGTTTGTACTTCATCACCCAGATATGCCTATGTTTTTATTTAAAATAGTCTCTTAGAAGTCTCTTTAGGTATTCTCAGGTCTTGTAAACTAAATGCAAAACAGAAGCTACGAGATGAGCTGAGTTCACTATGTAAAAGACAAAGAGCCTATTAAAAACCCTATAAAAAGCAATGTAACCAAAGCCCTGGTTAACTCTTCTTCTCCTCAGAAGAGTTAATCCTGCAGTGGTGCTAAACTCCAGAGCTCTAATGATGGGGCACTCCTTACCTCTCTTCTCTTGCCATTTGCAACCACAAGGTGAGGATGAGCAAAAATCTGACTTTTCCCTTTTATTAGGTGTAGGAAACTTTTGTTTTGGCAGTGCTTCTTTTTGTCATTCACAGAGTTGTTTTTCTCTTGATTTTTTGGGCACTTTTTATTTCCTGTCAGAGTGTGGAGGAGAAAGCTGTTCTAGTCTGTAAGTTATGCACCCCTTACAGTGCCCCTTAGTTACACAGCACAAGGAAAAGAGAAACAGAATCCATGGCACCATGCAGAAATGCTGCACTATATAGTTTGCCCTGGTTAAACATTTCCAGAAAGGGAAAAACACAACGCTGTGGAGCTCCTGAATGTCTTTTGGCCCTTGTGCTGAAGAGGTGAAGGCATTTAGGGTTAAACTGAAATGGTGCTGGATTCTGGGCAAATTGGTTTTCAGATCTGAGCTGCACAGACCAGAATTATTTCCTTTTCATATTACCATAACACTATCTCCTCCATACCTGAAATAAGTGGCAACTGGAGCCTTGAAAAGCAATACGCAACAGCTGTGTGAGAATTTAATTTGACATGGACACATGCCCCCATCTTCCACCACCTTTTTTGATCTTTCTTCAAACAACTTATAATATCTACAAAATAGTGCTGAAAGTCTTGTATGTAAAGATTTTTTGGTAGTATATAATTCTGACATTTTTGCTTTGTCTTCTCCACATGCAGGGAGATGTCGAATTGGAAAAGAAAAAATGGTTATTTACATTTTTCAAAGCCTGCAAGAGAGAAGAGTTGCATTTTTGGATTGAGTTTGGGATTGTCTCACTTTCTCTTCAGCACTTATCTTGTAATTCACTTTATCTTGCTCTAAAATGTTTTGGTGAGGGAACATGGGCATTGAATCTAATCAACTCCTTAGAGCTGCTGGGGTTTTCCAAATTCTCCCTCACTGCATTCATGGCTAGTGGTGCCTAATGACAGAATGGATCAAACCATTAGTCTTAAAAAGCAGCTTACATGAAATTTCAATGTGCACCTGTAATTTGTGAATCTTGTATTAGCTGCTTCTTCTTTGCTGCTAATATTTGAACCTTGCACATTCCCACATTCCTATGCATATGTTTTAAAGATGCAAGATCAAACCCTTTATCTGTTTATACTTATGCCTGTCCTTAAAGCATGTAGACTTTCAAGCTGCTAGGACTGCTCAAAGCTAACTTTGCCTATCAGAGGCTGAGTCCATGCAAAATGCTGGATGGTAGAGCAGGTTCTGGTTGTGCTCAAAATCAGCTGTGAGTGGGAGACAACAGGATTTTAACAATGTAAACAAGAAAAAAAGAGTATATCCATTAAAAGAGTACATTGGAATTACATGGTAGAGGAGAATAAGTTTCCACAGCAAATGTACTATTAACAAACAGAAAAGATCTTGCTGATTTGTAAATAATACTATTGTAAACTCTGAATTATGGTTTATCTGCTGTTTTACCTATTAATAATTTTCTATTATGTTCAATTAATTAGTTATTGGAAAAACACCGAGGCCAGCAATTGTACAATGAATCAAACCTTTCAGCACAGTCCGATGCTGGGGACGCTGGCACACATCTGCCTTTTCTGCCAACAAAACAACAACCCCAGCAGAACCATGGCCTTTAGTTAGCCCCTGCATTTTTACACTAGGATTTGTTCAGTTGATATAAAATGGTAACTCAGGCAGTCCAAGTCAACACTACAGGGGGCCTCTATAGGGGAAAACACAGCCCCTAAACAGGCTTCCAGAGTCCCCCCCTCAGGTTCCAAGAATGCGGTTTTAACCATCCCTAAGACGAACCCCCCACCAACTTTTACAGAGGCCACCCTCTGCTCACAAAACCTAGTCCCTTCCCTCAAGGCATTCAGGATCCTTTGAAATGGAAAATTTATGCTGTACTGAAATAGTTCATACTATAATAAACAACTAGTGCCATCATTCTGCTGGTATTCAGAGTGCAATTAAACCTGAACCTCATGTGAAGACTCCATTTGGGGTGGAAGGTGGTGGGGTGGGGAGGACAGGCTGCTCACCCCAAGAGTCTTTCCTTCTGCAGCAGGTTTTACTGCTTTCCTCCTCACCTCTGCAGTGAACAGCCCCCTTCTCCCTCCCCACATATACATGAGGCATGGGGGCTTGTGGGGGATTATATAACTTACAGGTCAATTTGTTGTTTGGGCATGTGGTATGTTGGCTGAAGCTGTTTGTTTGCTTAAGTTCTCAGAGTTCAATGAGGTCATTTTCTCATCTTCCCTGTGTTTTCTGTATTTTCCACAGACCTGCCAGCCTCGAACAACACCCTCTTTCTTCACATTAGAAATGGAAACACGTCCTCTGCAGGAATTTTCCACTTAATAGCTCCTGCTTTCCTACCGGGGGCCTCAGTGCACCACCACTGCAATGCTGTATTTCTTTCCACTGCAGTTTGACATTTTGCAGCCAGAACAACGAACGGCATTCACTCCATCCTGATTTTGAAAAACATATCTCTGTAGGCCCACAGAATGCACCCAGTGCAGCAATCACCAGGGGAAAATGGCAAAGGTATTTAAACATCATTATATGTCACTGACATATGACATTGTCTGGTAAAAATGCTCTTTTATACAGTTGCTTTTCCTTACTCCCTGTTCCTCCCCCCTCCAACCCTTTATAGACACACACATACCGATACCAAACCTCTGCCCTGCTCTCCCATCACCAGCCACTCTCTTGTTCTACACTCTGTTATAATTGTTTGCCTTTGTGAATTATTTCCTTTGCATAATATTTGCAAACTGTGTCTCAGGTCCTGACACTGTGAGGAGCAGAAAAGCACATTGCAGATAATCTGAGCAGTAAACAAGGAGCCTGCTTTAAAATGTGCTGAGTGACCTGTCTGAAGGCAGCAATATTTGCAGATTGTTTACTGCTGAGATGCAGTGATGTTGCTGAAATGCAGCAGCTTGAAGATCGGAGCAAAATGGGATCTCAGACGTTCGGTCAAGCACAACCTGTAATTTTTTTGTTTATTGTTTGTGTTCTGCTTTTTTAAAAGTTAGAGCTGTATTATAAATTATTAAAAGCTATTTTCTAACAATCCCTTTGCTGTGTCTATGAAAAAAAAAACCTTTACAGGGGGAGAAATGAATGGAAGTAAACATGTTTATAGCTAGAAGGAAGGTTTCCCCTGTCTGCGCAGTGGTAGAGTCTCAGACAGCAAGGTCCCAGTAGGTCAGACTGGCACATTGAATTGCGTATCAAATGAAACTGGTATTCTGGAAAAGGGGTGGAAAGAGGAAGAGGGGTGTTAGTGAGGAGGTTGCTCAGGCCAGGAGGGTGGGCCACTGAAAAACAACAAGTTAAAAAATAGGATTGATGATTTGCAGGACACCTAGGGTATTTCTTTCAGGGGGTATTACTTCCACTTTTAACCAGGAACAAGAGCTAGAAGAAAAAAAAGCGGCAGGAGCTGACAGCTTTGTGCTGATCAAAGGGACAGAGCATTGAATGCCTTCTTTTGCTAGCTATTTATTAGAGAGAGAGAGAAGGGTTCCTTTGCCATTCTACTTAGGAGAGAAGGGATTAAAGATCAAAAAAAAAAAAGGAGGGGGACCGGCATGAGCTCTTTGTTCAGAAAATATTTCCCTCTTTTTTTTTTTTTATGGTGTGCCATGCTGTCCACTACAAGACAAAAACACCATTTCTTTTTATAGCACTACTCCCTTTCTTTTCTCACTGACCAAAATTTATAGTGATAAACAGTTCCAGTAGCTTTTTTTTTTTTTTTTTTTTTTTTTTGATGTAAAGAAGGTCCCCTTTGGGAAACTTAGTTAACTGTCTTTTAGCCTGATTAACCTAGGAAATAAAGTTTAAATGCACTGCTGGGATTCTATTAGGATCATCAGTTCATACAGATAACAGCAAAAGGTGTTAAAATGCACTTCACTGGTGCAAGTGATCTCATGTTGTAAAAATGATTATCCCCAGCAGAACAGGGAAGGATTAAGGGGCCATGTCTACATCTGGGAAACTCCATAAGTGTTTTATTAGCATAACTACATGTATTAATCACACAGACACACAAAAAAAGGCCCGTCAGGATGGTGGCAAATGGCAGAGTGCATTAAACCTACTCTCTTAAGTCAGTGGAATGTGAGCATCTTTATTCCTAGAATTGATATAAAGCTGTTAAGTAGCATGAATGAAGTTGGGGAAAGCCTGCTTGTATGACTGTGGATCATTGTGGATTACCAAAAAAGAGACACTGCTCCTGAAGTAAGGCACTCCCATTACAGAGCCTTTGAAGAAATGCGGGGTAAATCTGGT
The DNA here is from genome assembly GCF_022539315.1 of Serinus canaria. Taxonomy (NCBI): domain Eukaryota; kingdom Metazoa; phylum Chordata; class Aves; order Passeriformes; family Fringillidae; genus Serinus; species Serinus canaria. Next base: position 15,875,286 of record NC_066323.1, read on the forward strand.
GTTCCAGCCTCAAATCAGTTGAACTACACTGAGAATGTTTGATCACAGTGACCTAACTGCTCATTTATTTTCTGATTTCTGTTAGATCAGAAAGGAAAAGTCTATCCATGTCCCATGCTTCTGCTCCTTCCTCTGCTCCTTAGTTCAGGGTGCTGCTTCCCAGCACAAGTCAGAGTCAGGCTAAATGGCTGTGCAAGCAAGGCTGGGGTTACACGGATAAAAACAAATGCTGTTGAGCAGACATGTGAATAATTCAGCAGATGAACACCCTGGGGTTTGAGATGAGAAGCATTTTCCACACTTTCATTCCTTTTCCATTTGCAACCCCTAAATTTTGTTTCCTCTTGATAGCAACCACAAATAAAAAATGAAGCATTGCCAAATATATGGTGATTTTACAGCCAGCTTTTTATAAAGCCTATTGCCAGCATTAGGTTAGCAAAACAGATACATGGTGATGATATTTAGGGTTCTCTTTGATCTGCAACCTTCACCACCACGAAAACAAATGTAAGTCCTTTAGTGGAGATTAGGAATGCAAGTCTTTGAGAGAAAAAAAAGGGCTCATGGTTTTGCTGTAGTCTCCTTTCAGCTCTACTATGTTGACTATCCCCATACTAGAGCAGCATCTAGGAAAGTCTTGATAAAAACTACTTTAGCACCATGATGGATGTGATAGTGAGACATATTATTGACTTCATTGCTAAAAATATTATAGTTATACATGTTGAAATCCTGTCAAGAAGTTGCCTCTTTCATTCCAATATTAAACACTTCTCTTTCAGGGGATATTTGGAATATTGTATATGTCTGTCACTACATCAGTGACATTTGTTATTCTGTTCATCAAAATGTCACCTGCCTATCAAGATAGCTAAGATGAGTAGGACTGGGAAACTTTGTCGAATCATCATACACAGGCTTTTTTCTGCCAGCAGATGTATCACATGAGACACTTACATTGATGTGGAATAACAACAGAAGTTAGCTGCCTTGTCTGCAAAGCTGAAGAAATTATCATTTGCCTTACAAGGATATTTTAGTAATTCCTTCACAGCATTAAGGGGACAGATGGACTATAAAGCCAGTCAGTCCCTGATAGCACAGGGATCTCAGAGTACATAGAGTTGCAAAGAACTTTGAGGAAGCAGGGGACTCTGTGAATATTAGGCTTTTTAAGTGCCATAGTATTTTGAGCATGCTTAGCTAGCTTACTTGGCTGCCCTCAAAACCTGAAAAAAACTTAACTGAGGGCCTAATAAGTAGCCAGGTGACAAAAGAGACAGGAAATAGGATGCTAGAAAACTGGAAATCAACTTCTAAACAGGGAATCAAAGAAGAAATTAAAAACCAAGCCCATAAAAACACAGAGAGTGTTTTAGAAGTGACACCACTCTTGACAGAAGATCAACACTGTTTCAAACATACTGTATTTCTCCACCCACCCCTGAGTAGATCTTAAGTACCCTTCACTGCCTTGGAGTCAGATTTCAAGCCAAAATGTCTGTGTTACTAGTTTTGCAAGTGCTACCACTAATTGAAACCACATAATGTTGCAGATCTGAAATAAGGCAGGCAGGGCATCCCTGCTGAAAAGCTACCCAGCAGGACAACCCCTTTGTTCTCTTTTAAAATAAACTAATTCAAGGGAAATGTTGTCTAAATCATTGCTTCTAAATGTATACAGAATTTCCTCTCTGTTCCTCCCCCCACCACCCCCCCCTTTTCCTGATGAGCCATCAAAGGATTTTGCTATTATTGTAAACTGCAAAAATAGTTTTAATATGCACTCTTGTCATTTCTAGGTGTATAAATTTTGCCTTTGCAGGGATTTTTACACGGCACATATTGTGATCACTTGTGGGTAGGGTAGTTAATTAGCAGTCCAGGTCCTATTTAATTTAATTTATACTGGAGCAATCTAAACTAGCAGAATGATTACAGCCACATTCAGTAATTTAACTCCCTCCTTTCAAAGCTGTTTTAGTAATTATACTTGGGTTGTAAGTTTTCAGAAATCTTTTACAGTACTTGTTTTCTAGCCATGTAAGCTCCCTCCCTTCTCAGTTCCCCTCAATCCTGGCTTTTGTCCTTCTGGGTACTGTTGGCTGCATTCCATTAAGAAATTAGAAAGGATGCAGCTGTCATTATTTTGTCAATCGTAAAATGTAAGACATGGAAAAAGTCTTAGGAAGGCAGGGGAGTCATGTAACTTCTATTGAGAAAACAGATTATTCCTCAATACTTCCAACAGTACTTTCGCTTAACCTAAAATGAAAACTTTTATGTGGTGGACTTTTATGATCCAGGCTTGGATTTCCCAATGGATCATTGAGATGTGTGCACATAAACATCACTTTATACTTGGTTTGGAAATTCTCAAAAGCCACCCTCAGCACTCGGGGAAGAACTCGTTTAAAAATTTCATTTTGAGCCCATCACCATTAAAAGTTTTGGATCTATAGCAATAATCTATCTACCTACATTGACACTCATGGCATAGATAATATGCCTGCAGCCCAGACCAAAGCAAAGAATGCTTCTTGTCACAGTGATTGAAAAAACAATAGCATGTAACTGGTAATGTGCATATAAGTGTTTCACTTGCAGCTTGGCACTAGAGGCCTTGCTCCCTGTGTGCCTTTTTAAAATTGATCCTATTTTACAGTGACTTTGAGATTTAGCAAGACTTTTGGGGATGGAAAGACTTAAAAAAATCCTGCTTTTGGTTTTCTCTCTGAATTGATAGAAGAAAAATAATTTCACCGTAATGTCAAGATTTCAGAAAAAAACTGCAGCTTTGCCATTAGAATTTTGATTGCAAAGTAGCAGACAAATAGGTTAGTGCTTGCTTGTCTGTACTGTAAGAGAGCTGACCTTTACTGATGCTGCTAGTATTGCCAGTTAACCATATTCTCATCAGACATGCATCACAATTTGAAATGAAGTAACTTCATAAATTCCTTTGAGTTTCTGTGTGTCTGCTACAGATTACGCACCAAAGATCAAACTTTTAACATCTGTTCATGCTGGAAAATATTTCTGTGTGTGTGTTTTCTAGGCTAAAAATTCTTATTTAAGTATGTCAAATAATTTGGTACTTATGAAAAATTCCTTCCTGACCAGTGTTCATCTTGTTTGTGTGTATGGAAGCAAAAATCTCAACAGTTACATCACTTTTAACTTAAACAGCTGGTGGCAGTGTAATTATTTATTTTTTTGAGTCCATGGCCTTTGGAGACACAGATTTCCAGTCACTGGTTAGTTTCCAAGTAGTGTGAAACCTTTTGTAAAATATGGCACTTCAAGAGAAGGAGGGAGGGCTTTTCTTTAGAATAAGAAAAGTGTCTGTGGATTGTGTTTGAAGAGACAATGTATGATTAATGATTCTCCATTCACTGGAAAACAGCAACTCTTATTAAGTGAAATGAGAGTGCATCAGAGTAAAATGCAGCCTGACTGAAAAAAAGAACTGAGCCTAGGAAATCCAAGCACCAGCCTATTTTTTCTGGGCAGTGAAAAACAAAGTGTGGATGTATTAGGCTTACATTTTCAGTGAAGCTAGATATATTTTGTTGCTTTCTCTCCACCATATAGATTGGTCCTGAACTCTGCCAAGGGTTACATGTTGCTTGTCTGGGCTAATGAGTAAGTTATCAAAATATAAGATTTATGACAGCAGTCAAGGAATTAATAAGCAGAGTTCTGAGGGCTGACGAAGCCTTTGCAAATCCCCAAAATAGAGAGAAATCTCTGCTTGAATCATCTTGTGTTGTGAGTTGGTATGGCATCTGCTGCTCCAAGTCTAAAAGCGGAATGAATAGACAAAGAGTTTCAGATGTACAAGCTATGCTTAATCACCAAATAATAACAAATAGGAACTCCCAACAGCCCTCTGTGACATCACGTTCAAATTAGCTACACATTCAAGTTTTAGAGCAACAATTTCCTCACTTCTATTTATGGGAAAACTGTAGTATATATACCAGCCACAGAACTTCAGTATGACATGACATGGATGATTTCCTAATTGACTCACTCTCTATATTGCTTCATGCATGGTCTTTTAGGAGCTTTTTTTCAATGAAGCTCACAGTAAAGCTCTTCTCAAGAGCACCTCCTGGCCATCTTTTAGATGTGAAGAGCAAAAACGTTTCATGGGGCCTAAGAGAAATGTTTTGTCTGTGAGCCTTTGTACATTAGTCCCAACTATATCTATTTGCTTACTGTGTTTTCATGTCAAACTGTGTGAGATGATGCAGAGTAGATTTTGATTTCTACATAGTATTTTTCATACTGAAATTATCCCACTAGACATAGGTAAGTTACGAATGTTATCAGAGGCTTAGTGGGTAAGCTGAATAGGGAAGTCAAGTTGTGGTTAATAATAATTCACATAAAACCCAGACAATGAGAACTCTTGTTTGAGTGGGAGAGTAGGGAAATCTTGGCCATAGACTCAGAGTATATCACTGTATCCCTGTTCCTCCCTAACCAAAACTCCCACTTGATTTTTAAAATTCAGAGAGTAGCAATCCAAAGTTTACTTTTCATCTCCTCCTTAATGTGCCTTTTTCTCATTCTGGCAACCCTAAAATACTGCACTTTACTGCATAAAGGATGAAGTGTTTTAGGAGTATATTTCAAAGGTATTAGACACCTTAACAATGCAGTTAGGATCACAGCAGGATTTTTCCAAGGTAAAAGCAGAAGAGGGAATTATGTCCCCTTTTGCTTTTTTAGCTGCTCAAAGAATTAAAAAGAAGCAAAACAAAACAAAAAACATCCTGCTTTATTTCCTCTTGAGGGTCACTGGTCCAAGATCCACTTAGAGAGGAGCAGGGCTGAATCATTTAGGTTAAGAGGAAGTCAGAACAGCAATTGGAAGTAGTGGAACTTCTTTTAGTATGTCAGAAATATTGGGCCCATTAGAGTTTGTGTGGTGTTCTAAAGAACACCCTTGTGATAGAACCCCCTCCAGCACAGCTCCACAAGAGTGTATCTTGGGCCCTCAGATTGCATTCTACTCATGACACACATATACATTCTGGGTACTAATGAAAATAAAGCAACACTCAAAAAAAAAATAAAAAAAACCTCACACCAGCAGCAATTAATCTATTAATTCAAATAATGTTCTGTGAGTTGCTGTATGAACTATCTCTGCCAGATAGTTTAACTCTTTACCCATTCTATGGGTCTCTCTTGATGAAGCCAATCTATTTTGCGTGAAGGTCTACCTTAGTCAATGACATAAAGGGCATTTGAACATTTACCCAACATGTGGAGCAACTGGGTGCCTTGCTGCTTATCAGGTTCAAAGCTGGTATGTAGTCAGGTATTAAATACAGAGCCCTGGCCAGATACCCTGCCACTCAGAATCACCCATAACCTGATGTTAAAAGTTTCTCAAAAAGTAGAAGGCTTAAAGAGAGTTTTCTTACAACATGGGAGTGTGGTGTGGATGTTCCTGTATTTTTCATTGTTGAAAAGAAGAAATTTTTTTCCAATTTCTTGCATGTATAAATCATGCTTTTTCATTTCTACTACTTGGCTCTAAACAAACACAAAAATAATACAAATTGATGCCTGAAAGGGGAAGAACATGCTTTTTAAAAGACTGAGTGAAAACAAATGTCAATTTTGGGTCGACTGAAACATTTCATTCCACCCAAAACCAATTGGTCACACAAGGCTAAATAAAAGGTGCTAGAACCAAGCTATAAAAGCTGTTGCCAGAAGCAGAGCTGAATGTGAGTTACTCAGTGCTCTGAGGCTGTCTGCCTGGCTGTGGTTCAGTCACTAGAGAAAAAATACATATATTTTCAATTGACAGATAGTGAAAACTTCCTTCCTTCCCCACCTTCTCTGCAGGTGGCTTCTTCATCATACACTGTCCCACCCTCTCTGCTTTGAGCCACAATTAGCACATATTTTCAAAATAAAAATAAGCCTCTCCCCTCTGTCCTTCCAGCTGTGCTTCCCACCCAGATTCCCATTATGAATCAAGACAAGTACATGTGTTTAAAATAACAAAAAATATGTCTTCTCTCCCCAGGCTTGCTGTCCTTTTTTACCCATCACCTCAGCTTCACTGAAATATTTCCTGGAGGGCTCCAGAGTTTCTGCTGAGCTGAAGGTGCCTCAATGATCTGATTTCTCCTTCAGTGTTTTTAGAGCACCACATGACCAACATTGCCCAGCAGCACTGGGCAATAAGTCTCTGTCACACTTGTTTAAGACAGTCAGGCACCAAAGGACAAAGCAAGCTGGATGGAGGCTCAAAGACCAGAGGGGTGAAAGCTCTGCTTATCTCTGTGATTCCCCAGGGGTTCCAATGAAGAGCTAAGCTTGCTGACAAACAGGCCCTGCAGAAGCACTCTCAGTTTGAACATTAGCCAGGGTGCAGAGCACGGATCTACAGAGGGGTGGGAGAATACCTTTGCTGGGCAGATTCGCACATGTTCTGCTAGATGGATTAAAAAATAAGTGCAAAGGAAACTTACCCTTAAAGGAGTCCCCTCACTATTTTGGCAGAAAATGACAGGCTTTCCAAAGGTTGACATGACATGTCCAGCAACTGTTCTCTCAGATGGAAGCACGTAGGTTGGTTGGAAATATGATATTTTACCATGATGAGGATAGTTATGTTCAACAGCCTTCTCCATGCCTCAGTTCCTCTGAAACACAACTGTATAAACACCTATTAAATATCTTAAAACACCCCAGAACAAGCTTATTTGTATTTACAGGTTGTCAATAAAAATACTCTAGCCATGTGAATAATGTATATTTTCTCAGAGAAAATTTTTATTCTGTTTTTGTTCAGTGTTGCATGTTTTCCAAGCCAAACACTATAGTACCACCTCTTGACATCAAATCCATATTTTTCCAAACCAATATTCATAAAGGCGTTATCCAGCAAGCCAGAGGGGGCATTTAAAGGGCAACTCCTAGTATGTGTATCACTATTCCATTACTATTGCTCTGTGAGCAATTTATTTATTCAGGCTTCTAAAAGCTGAAGAGGCCAGGACAATAAGCTAGCCATAGGTAGGCACCACCTCTGTATGATGAACAATTCATGACTTTTTTCCCAGTTTTCCATTATAGTATCTCGCATTCAGTGCACCAGATTTGACGCCTCCAATGTACCAAAGAGTTCATAAGGAAAAGGACAGTTTTGGTCCTCAAAAAAAGGACAATGGATGATTCTGCTACAGAACATTTCTTGCCTATGCTGATTCAGTTTCCAGGGGGGTTAATTTGAGAATGTAGTTGTTCCCTTGAGGGCTTAGCCTCCTTCTCCAGCAGCCTTTGATGGAGAACAGCACACAGGTGTCTCCCCTGGCAGAGCTCTACCTGGCACAGGCCATGATCAGTTTCAGAGCCAGCCACTATGGATGAAATGCAGCCTCTTATATTCTCATTAACAGAGACCAGAACAGTCTCCAACCCACAGCACGGTTGTAGTTTATCTTCATTGCCAATACAAGTTTAAACACATTTTTACTCTTCCCAAAGCAGCCTGCCTCCCCATGAGTGTCCCTTCCTGGAGGATGAGCTGTCTCTGTGGGGTTGCCCCCCTTCCTGCTCTGGCTGCTGCCTGCCCTGGCCCTGCACATCGGCAGCTTGGAGACAGCGCTCAGCACCAAAGGGCAGCTGCTGCAGAGGGCAGCTTGGCAAGGGGCATGTGGCCAGTGCATGGGAGGCAAGATGGGCTTGGATGCAGAGGGGGAAGGGGTTTTGGCTGCCTCTGGCAGTACAGGTACCATATGCTCAGGGTCAACCCTGAACAGCCTGGGTGGTTTGCAGCAAGGCAGTTAATAGATCCTTGATTGCAGCCAGAATTCTGTACTATTTGTACAAGAGTCAAACAGGCCTTGATCTCCCACAGCTCCTTTGGAAGGAAACTCTGTCCTGACCCTCCTAGGTAAGATACAAGGTGATGCCCTTAAAGCAGAATGAGTGTCTGCCCAGACTATCTTCACCCTGATCTTGATGCTGTGAAGAACCTTTGGTGGTAGGAGTGACCCATGAAAGGGCAGGATGAAGGATAGTAGGATTCCAAGCACTTGGTTGGGGTCTGCTGGGAGCAGGGAACTGAAAGTACAGATGCCTTTCCTCTGGCTATCAGTCATGTCAGAATGCAAGACTGCAGTAAAGGTTTTGATAGTCCTGTAGACATGAGGCATGAAGTGCACCAAAGGAGCTCAAGGAAAACCACACCATGTTTATGCTACATTTATGCCTGGTGAAAACACTTGTCAAAGAAGACACTTTTTTTTCCCCTTTATTTTTTTGCTTAAGAATAGGGTTTGCATACATAAAATTAATTCTAGGCAGAGATTGTACCTTAGGAAGATAAGAGTTTGGGGTTATAGACTTTTTTTAATGCTTGGCTATTAATTTATTGTGTGAGCAATGCTCAAAACATGTTAAATGCTGCACAAGCATGCCCAAGGGAAAAAAAAATTAAAAAGTAAATTGAATCATTTACAGAGAACAGGATGATGCAGACTTTCTGCTGGGGTAATCAGGCAGGGGAGAAAATATTAATATCTCTGCATTATTAAGCTTTGGTGTGCTTGTCATAACCTTCCACTAGCTTTTGCATTCACTGACTAAAACCTGGCTACCAGATGGCATTGTTTGGCTTTGCCTGTGCTTCTGAGACACCCTAGTATCATCCTGTATTCTATCCAGAACCCCTTGGTGTGTTGTTATACAGTAAGAAGAGTGAGTCTGGCACCTTTCATTAGCAAACCATGCGATAAATAGTATGAGATCCCCAGGAACAAGCTGGTGCTGTTTTAATGCTCATTTAAGTCTAGTGTTTTTCTGGCCAGTCTTCTCTGGATTTTAATTCATATCGTAATTTTATACTTCTATTTTTGTTTCTGAAAACATCAGGAAAAGGAGGCATAAAAGCTTCAATCAATTAATTCCTCTCCCATTACTTTTCTGTCTCTATAATTCTAATATCAGTAGTGATTGGAGTTAACCCCTAAATTTACAGCTATAAATAAAAAGCAAATTGGCCCAAATATATTTCTCATCATCTTCCAAGTATTTATTTCCTACAGCGATTTTTGTTTCTCTGCCTCACTCCAGTGATGCCTATCAATATTTTTGGCTTTTAACACATATTTTATGAAATTATTCATTTCTGATTTTTTTCCCCATTAAAACTCTATGAAGCAACTCATGAGGTTAAGAAGTTATGACATTTCATAATCAGTTGAGTAATCATCCTCACATATTACTGATAGTTAAATTTTAGTTCTATTAATATTTTGCTTATGTTTTATGTTCTCTGAAGTTCAGGGCAACCCTTTGTAGCATTGAGCGCTGCTGTGAGCTGTGTCTTTCATCTCCCAATTTGCTCAAGTGCCTGTGGTGGCAACTTCCAGCCTTAGGCACTGCAGAACTGTGTTTCATAGTTTATAGAGGCTTTGGGTTTTGTTGGTTTTTTTTTTCAAATCAGTTCAGAGAACAATCACATTAAAAGTTCCTAAGCTCTTTTAAAATAGGCAGCTAGCAGGCCCTTAACTATGAAGCTTTATCTGTCAAGACTGGGATAAAAATCCCTCCTTGGAAAAAGATGTTTGGCCCTTCAGCCTCAGTTCTCTTAGGGAAACCAGTACAGATCTTGCAAGATATGTGGCTCAGAATAGGATTAACTGAAGGATTCCTTTAGACCTGATGTTCTCCTGCGTTGCTTCTGGCTGTGGCCATGTAGATAAACCCTGGGCCCTGTGGCCTCTCCTGTTCCTCCACACAAAACAAATTCATTTTGAAGTCAGACTGTGACCTTTCTGAACACTGGCTGCACTGACAAAGTGTGTGCATGGGGCATGGACTCTGAATTAGGAGAACCCCTCAGCAGGATTCAATTAAGATTACATCGCAACCACTTGTTAGTATCTGATTTTAAAGGTATAGAAGGAAAATTCATGGTCATTTACCTCTATAAATGGTGAAAGAGAACCTTGACATCCTGCTGCCATTAGGTATGTTGAGTAGTGAAGCTCTTCTGATAGGGCCTGGTGCAAACTGCAGAGTCAGTGCCCTTGCATACACATTTCCCTCTGAGCTGAATTCTGTTTTCTGTAGCTAAAGCTCAAGGACCTCCAGGTACGTTTACAGAATTTCAGGACTTCACAGTTCTCTTTGCTAGTGCTTCAAAGTAATGGCTTTTGTTCTGTCAAGCTTGAAATGTCTTGCAGTTAAATTGCACATCGAAATCTGAAGACAAAGCAGAGAATATAGTGAGTATCCACTACCATTCATTCGCTGTATTTCCATAATGGAATTGCTTGCCCATGTGGTTAAATAATGCATCTCAGCAAAATGCAACTCTTCAGGAATAACATTCTACATATTAAAATAATATTTGTCACCTACTGTTGGATTCCTCTAGTGATATTACAGTAAAGTGACATGAAGAATAGGAATAAACATTTTTAATTTGGTGACATGTTCTCAGTATTTCTATAAAACTGGGTCCTAAAGACATCACCTGTGCTTGAACATTTGCTTCTTTTTCTCTTTTTGTAAACCAAAGTGGAACATAGGACAAAGGTAAATATCCTTCTGAGCACAGTATGAAGCTATTTCTAGTAAGAGGGAATCACAGATGCTGTCTACTTTTTTCCTCTAACCAGATAGTTTAATACAATATTTTATTTTTTTTAGAATCAGAATTGTCAAGGTTGGAAGAGACCTTTAAGATCACTAAGAACAACTATCAACCCAGCATTATTACTGTAACCCCAAAAACCACATCACCCAGCATTAGACACCTCTTAAACACCTCTGGGGATAGCAATGCCCGCTGGCAACAGCAGGGCCTGGTGGGAAGGCCAGCATTCACCATGGAAATTAGCAGACACATCTTCATGGAGGTCAACAAGGCCAAGTGCAAGACCTTGCACAAAGTCCTGCATATGGGTTGGGGCAATCCCAAGCACAAATACAGGCTGGGAGGAGAATAGGTTGGGAGCAGCACTGAGAAGAAGGACTTTGGGGTGTTGGTTGACAAGAAGCTTGTCATGAGCCAGCAATGAGCACTTACAGCCCAGAGCTAAAAGTGTCCTGGGCTGCATCCCAAGGGGTGTGGGCAGCAGATTAAGGGAGGGGATTCTGCCCCTCTGTTCTACACTGGTCAGACCCACCTGGAGTCCTGCATGCAACTCTGGGGCCTTTAGTATAACAAGGATGTGGACCTGCCGGAGTGAACCTGGAGGAGAATCACCAAGATGATCAGGTAGCTGGAGCTCCTCTCCTATGAAGACAGGCTGAGAGAACTGAGGATGTTAAGCATGGAGAAGAAAAAGCAGTGGGGAGACCCTATAGCACCTAAAGGGGCCTACAAAAAAGCTGGAGAGGGACTTTCCATAAGAGTATGCATGAATTAGACAAGGAGGAAAAGCTTAAAAGTGAAAGACGGTAGATTTAGATTAGCTGTAAGGAAGAGATTCTTCAGTGTGAGGGAGGTGAGGCACTGGAACAGGTGGCACAGAGTTGTGGAAGTGTTCAAGGGTTGGATACGTCCCTGAGCAACCTGTCTAGCAGAAGGTGCCCTTAGCCATGGAGGAGGTTGGAAGAAGATGATTAAGGTTCCTTCTAACCCAAACCATTCTATGAGTCTATTTCTTGTGTCTGAAGACCTTGCATTGGAGAAGCAGTATCTTGTTGCCCTATTCTCCATGCAAGTGAGGATAGGTTTACATTTGTTTATAAGGTTCGTGAATTATTATCAATCAATATATCTGCCATCTAGGATCCCTCAGGAAATCATCAGAGTTGCATTAACTGCCTTCTCCAAAACCAGTGACCTTAGTAAAGACCTGATGAGACACTCCTGCTGTTGGTGAATGTCAATAACAAAAGCAGAGAGAAAGCTGTGTGGTCAGGCCCTGGGCTGAAGCCCATATGTGTTAAAAGCTTCAGTGCAACAGCCCTCACACTTTGCTTCTCTTTAGAAGTCCCTGGGCCATCGCCTTTTAGTCCCCTGACTTAATATACAGTGGGTAGTGTCTCTCATTGTGCTGTTTTGCAATACAGCTCCCCTTATAGATGCAAAGCCTGCTTTGCTGAAGACACTTATACAAACCCCTCATTTAGAGCTAAGGGCAAAGAACATTCTCTTTTGGTGAACTAAATGGAGGCTTTACCACTGATGTCAGTGAGACCAAGTTCCCACCTCTTTTTCAAGCAAGACTAACAAAATGAGGCCAGGTGACTGGTAGAAATTATGCAAGAATTATAACTCCCAGGACAGAAAAACAGTGGGGTGTCATGTAAATCTTTGGTGTAACAGGATCAATGAGCGTCAATGCAGTTTTATGAGTATACATTTATTTATATGTGTCTCCCTTTTGAGGCAGAGCTTACGTGCCCTTGGGAAGTGCTGCAAAGCTCCCACACCTCGTTATATAGGTGTATGTAAATATGTCATGCATAGTAAATACCCTCATAAAATTTTATTTTTGAAGCTGCCTTTTCAACCTCTTCTAATGTTAGCTCTGAGCAAACAGGCAAATAAAAGCCTCACAACCACACAGGGAGAAACAAGTTGTGAGTAGCATTTAAGCCACCTGTCTGGGAAATTGCTTTGGGCCCATGAGATGCGCCAGCAATGGAAAGGTCTGAATGAAGATGCTGGCAAATGGGAACGGGGGGGTCTATCCTAGCACAGGGTACAGCTGTGTATTAATATTGACCATTTTACTGAGTCCTGAGACTGCTGCTTTGGTTGGAAATGGCAGAAAGCATCTGTGCAGGTCCTTTCAGCAAGCTGACCTGGGGACAAGGGCCTGAGCAGCCATTTGTGCTACAGAGAGTGATTAATGGACCTCTGATGAAGTGGCAGTAGCAAGGTGTGCTCAGCTTTTGGAGCAGAAAATGTGATGGCAGAGGAAGCTGGAGAAGGACACTTGTTCCAACAGCTCTGGTGGTCTCATAAAGCTACCCCGATGCACTTGGAGAGAGCACTGACTCCACACAGTGCCAGGAATCTGCACAAGCAAGACAATCAAGTATGTGGCCAGGAGAGCCCACATTCAGGCAGCAAACAGGAGAGAAATCCAGGAACATTCTGAGTTCTGAGAAAGCTCTAATCTCATTTCTTATCTGGTGAGGAGTGGAATGTTCTAGCATATACCAGAATGAATGAATGGGTTAAGTTTCCCAAATAATTTCTAGAGAAAGGCTCCTCCTGAAGAATCCTGGACTGCCTTAAGTGGTAGGATGATATAATCATCCACGGCATGATAACTTTGCAGTAAAAATTGATGAATAAATCTGAGAGAGAGCACACTTGGCAAGCAGATCACCAAATATCAGAAGTCCTTCCCATTAAACAAACTGTCCCCAGTGCAGAAGTAAAAGAAATGGCCAAACATTTTTGACTAAGCGCATTTCCTTAGATCAGTCTCTGCTATCAGAGCATAAAAATTTCTGAAGAAGTACAAATTCAACAAGTTTATAATGTGAATACTTTTGTGGTTCAGTTCACTTCCAAACAGAGAGACAAAAGGGAAAAAAAAACCAGACTCCAAAAAAATGTGATCTCCTCCCTCCTCCTCCAATATTTATTACAGACAAATCCAGAACTTCTGTTTTGTGATATTTACTGAAGATCATATTTTGTGTGTTCTGGGGTGGAACAAAATGAATTTGAGACCTCTAAAGTTATCATAGAGTGGAATTGTTCTTCTAGGGCCAATTATTTAAGCAGACTTGAAGTTATAAGAAATACCTTTAGAAATGAGAGATTGAAAGAAATAAAAGGACATAGGAGCTGAGAAATCTGACTGTACATTTAATTCAGGGGAAAAAAGGTAATCTCTTTGATTCCAAGGACAGTAGCATCTTAAGGACAAAAGATAAGATCTTTGGAATGGAATAATGTAGAACAAGTGAGGACACACCCAGAAAATATCTAATAATATCATAACAGAGAGATGGGGTAATTTTTTTTTAAGTTTCCTTTATCTCTCTCCAAATAGCCTTGGAGATGCATAACCCAACCCAGGAACTTTGCAAATATTAACACTTGTAAATAGCTGATAAATTTTGCAAATCCAATGTCTCTCCTAGCCTTGCAATAAGTATAGGTCAGAATTTTTCAGATTAATAGTTAGAGTTTGGCTGTATAATGCTGAAAGCCAAAGATTTTTTTTTTAAATGAAAAAAAAAGTCTAAGATGGTCCCTTTCAAACATTTTCATATTTCTGAAGAGAACTTGCATGTTGTTTCTGCACCTCATGAAATCATTATTTCTGAAGGGGCTATCATCACCTAGCTCACCAGCTGGCCAGCCTTTCAGTACTGGCTTCTCTTTAAAACAAGACATCAAAATCAGTGAAGAAAGTTGCAATGATTGTTGCTAGAATTTCCCAAAATAAAAACAAAGAATTAATCAGAACGCAGAGTTCTACAAAACAGAGTAGGACAGAAGACAGACTGGCTGCCTTTCTTTCAATGCGTATCCTGAAGCCTCTATATCAGCTAGAGAAGCTGCAAACCCTTTGGGAGCCAGGCTGTCTCTTGCTAATGTCAGTAAAGTCCTTGTCACATTTTCAGCTCTGTGTTACTATTAAAGCCAAGTTGTAGATTCTCGTGTTGTACAGAAAATGAAATGTGTATTAAAAGGAACAATTCAGCTCAAGCCTTGTGCAGCTCAAGCCTGGTGCCTTATCTGCTTCATCCCATTGAGACAGCATGTCCTTGTGCCTTGTTTGTACAGTGTGGAAAAACCCTGATCTGCAGGTGAACAGTCCTTGCAATTGCCCACATTGCAAAAGAAAGCACTTACTGAATATTCTTCAGGGGAAACAAACAGGGAAGCCCTAAAAACGTGTTGCACTCTACTGAGAGATAGACAAAGATATGCAGTATGAATTTATTTTTGTTAACAGTCAGAGAAATAATGCTAGTTATTTTAACTCGCCCTTGGAGTTACTGCTCTGAAGGAATGTGCTAAATGCTATTCATTTCTCATGTGTCTATTTGAATATGAAGATTCAACAGCATGAGGCTACATCTGTTCTAAAAAAAAAAGATCAGTGCTTGGCATCTTGGTGTGCTCTGTGTACAATTCATTTGATTCCTTGCAATGCAGCTAAGATCTACATTTTTAATATTGGCTAGCAGTGCCTCCAGTTTTGGGTTGTTAGCCTAAATTGCCTTGCAGATGTTGGATGTTCTGGGACTGAGTACTCTGTGCTGCTTTGAAAAGCCTTAAATGAAAAATCCAATATTATTTTGGGAGGCACTCAAGAATTATCAATTGCCTAAATAGATGAATATTTCAAGTGCTCCTGAAGATAATAGTGCTTGAAAACCTCATGCAATAATACTCTGAGATGCTGTAGAGCTTACTTCTCATTATATCTCTTTGATCATTGATTAAATATTATTCACCACTCCTTCTACAATTCATGAGAGGCTCTACTAGACTTTAAAATATCTTGAATTTGGAGTTGCTTAGTCAGGTCAGAAGCCCTGTTGCTCCGTTCGAATATTTATCAAGTTCAGATTTTTTCAAAGGCAAAAAAGCAACTCAATGTTTTTTTTCCATGGCCTCAAATTTTGCAAGTCATTCCAATACTTTTAGGTAATGATACTGAAATAGTCTAAACAAGTGCCTTAAGCAGTGCTTAGTATCACATAGAATTAAATTGGAGTGTACACAGAAATTACTCCATTTGAACCTGAAACCTCACTTAATAAACAAACAAACAAAAAAATCAAATTCCCTAAGAGTTCCAACTGATCACAGAAAGAACCCAAACAAAGAGAGCAACAAATACTGACAACTGTATTCATGTCAAGCTATAATTTTCATAACTAGCTTAAATTTTGAGCTGCAAGAGATGCAATAACCAACTAATACAACATCTGAGACTTTCACTGTTCAGCTACATTCATTTCACCCAGCATAAGTTATCCAAAAATGGCATCTATAAGCTGGATAGCTACACTGCCTCCCTAGTCACTGCAACGAGAGACTGATATATCCAGAGATGTCTGAGAGAGGATGCAATGAATAGGCATTTGGAGGTGCTACAGCTGGAAATCAATGTCTCCCTAGATTTGCTAAAAAAAGGAATATAATTGAACTCTTAAAGACAAGCAGCCACTCGGGAAGATCTGCATTTCTATCATAGTCTTACTGTTTCATTAGGTTTGTTCTGCATGTGAACATTTCCATCTGGTAGAATCTGTGCTGCTGAACTGACCCCAACATGCACAATTCTTGACTTTTAGAAGTCATTTGTGTTCAACTGTTTATAAAACAGGAGTTTCAAAGCTGTATCAAAGAGAATTTGTGGAAACAATATTTTATCCTGCACATGTGAGGAAGAATTGCTTCATAAATGCTTGAATATGTAAAAAGGACTGTGTGACTTCTCTGATGAACAACAACTCAACAGCACAGCTTGACTTTCAAATATTCATAATCAATTCATTAAATAAAGAATGAATGGAAGAAAACTATCATCACAGATATTCCACAAACAGAAAAGAAAGTGAAATGACAGTTCTTATGCGTCCTCTGAATATTTTCATGAGGAAACTATATTAATATTTAATGCATGTATTACCTTTTTCAGCCAGCTCTAATTTAAGTGAATTTCATTCTCTGTGAAATGTCTGCTAATAGAATACTAATGCCACTAATAGTTGCTTGCCATACTTGGAGAGGCGGGAGTTAATATTACTGACGTCTGTGTCTAAAGATGTTATTCTTAACACTGAATTAGAGAATGCTGTAACCATGTAAATTTATAAACTAGCACAATAGAAATGGAAGCAGTGTGTCAGAGAGCTATTTAATCTATCTACATAAATACATAACCTCACAGATGGCAAACAACCCCAGATTTGAGAAACAGACTGTGAGCAATACTGATACTAGAGAAAAGCATGTCTCTCAAATGGCAAAAGCTGGGGTGTCTAACAGCAAAGTCAATACACCATGTTTCTAATTAGCCTGAACTGCCAAAGACCTGCCTTAACTGCCAGCTTCTTTTCCCAGGTCTCTGATCCTCTCTGGGGTGGAAGGTTCCCTTCCCTCCCTTGGGACACTCCAGGCTGTGTTCTCCACGGCTCCTGAGCAACACTGCCAAGTGTCTCCAGCCTAGTGAGCAGAGCAGGGGAACCTTCCTCAGTGCGGAACCTTCCTGTTCCTGAGGACACCCAGCTCTCCTCCTTTCAGGGCTGGCACTCCTGAGGCCTTGCTGACTCGCAGACTTCTGGGACTGATGGTAGAACGGGACCCTAGAAGCTCCAGCGCTATCAACCATGTGCAACTCAGCACACAGCAGTGAATCTCTCCTAGCTTCAACTGGCTTTCTGCTGGTAGGTTCAGTCCTTGAACTAGGAAGGAAAATCACAGTATGGCTGACCAACACCACAAAGTTGCCAGAATCTGCTCTAAAGCACAGAAAGGGGGTTTTGCAGTTGACATGATCTACCATTCTCCCAAACCTGTGCATTTCAGGGGCTGTATGGACTCAGGATGATGCTAGATTTGGATTCCTTCATGTAGGAGAATATCTTAGGAAAGCCATAGTCACATCTCAGACGTAATCATAAATGTTGCCTACATTGGAATACTGGAACTTAAAATACTGGAGGATTTCAGCATTTTCTTTTTACCTCACTCTAATTGTGTTCAAGCACAGGAATGTAAGAAGACAATGCAGTGAGGGTTAATCCTGGTGCCTGAATACCAGATGGAATGACAGTACTAAGCTTTCTTTTTACTGCTGTGTACAACTGATCCTAAATCAGAAGAGGAACTGAATTGGATACCAAGCCACTTTTGTTTACATCAGGATAGATTTACAGAAGGCACCTGCACAAATTCCACAGAGCATTAGGAGATCCTCAAGGTGTTTCTTCTGTTCCTCAGTCTAAACACTAGAAAACTGCTTTAGAATTGAGAGGTCTATTTATAGTGTTTCCCTGTTTAAGTACACCCACCTTACCTAGACCAGGTCAAATACAGATATGAATATGAAATGTACCGAGAAAATAAGTTGCTAAACAGTTGTTTTGTTTTTCAGACTTCCTCATGGGAGAAACTTTCTGTGCATGGGGCAGTTCCCAAATCAGAGCACCACCATCCTGCCATGTAATAGGAAAGGTGGGACTGGAATATCTCTCCAAAGATACAAGAGCTGTTCAGCCTAAGAGGAGGCTCAGGTGATCTTCTGCATATCTGCAGGTATCTAAAGGGATGGCGCAAAGAAGGAAGAGCTGGGCCTTTTCAATGGCAACCAGTGTCCATCTGGCTCAGGGTGGCCCTTCTTCAGCAGGAACATGGACCAGATGACCTCTAGAGATCCCTGCTAACACTAACAGCTCTGTGAGTGTGTGCTGCTGGCACAACAACCAGCAGAACTGAGATTGTGTGAAAGGGGCCTGAGCAAATGCAGAAACATGAAGCCCACTGCCAGACAGGCTTTCCAACACAGGATTTGTCTCTGCAGCTTGGGAAGCTCCTAACAGTGGGGCTGAGCTGCTGCCCACACCTGCCTGTCACCTTGGCAGGCCTTGCTTCCCCTGAATAGACTCAAGTATTGGTGTTAAGAGTATGGAAGTCCATGTCTGACCCAGCAAGGGCAGCTGAGCATGGGGTGAGCCTGCTCAGGACAACCATCACCTCCCAGTGCCTTCTGCCTCTTAGACAGATGCAAAGATGGAAATCTCATGGAGATTTAGATGGTGAAATGCTGGCAAGTGGGAAGTGGTTCTTTGGTACTTCCCAAATGCTCCCGCTAAGCAGCATTCTCTCATGAGAGGTCCCAGGCTACACCAGGCATCAAGGGGGCCCTTTCTCTCCTTCCCCAGCACTCTAGGGAAGCAGATGGCAGGATGCTTGCAAGCAGCTTGCTAGTACCTAGAGGAAGATCCAGCCCTCACAGGGCTTTTGGCAAAATCCCTCCTTGGCCCAACATCTGGCAAAGCTCTGACATGCCAGCAATGAGATGGGAGTGGGCTCTTGTGAGACTCAGATTATTTGAGCCACGTGGTGCTTGTGGAACTGGGATCCATTTATGTGTTTTGTCCTGTATCCCCCCCCCAATATCACCTGTGCTGCTGGCAAAGCATGACCCAGGCTGATGCTGCAGCTGTACTGCAGGGCAGTGTCAGCTCTTTCCCCATGAGAGCTGAGTGGCAGCCCGTGCCTGGGTCAGAGGGGTATTTAGAACCTGAATCAGTAATGGATCCTCACTGCAAAACTGGTGTTTAATGGCTTTGATCTGCTGCTTCTTGATTTTATCCCAGCTTCTTGATGGAATCTCTCAGGTGTGAGCCCTACTAATCCATCCAGTCCATACCTAATGGGTGCTGGTGAGGGAAGAAGCACAAATGTGGCTGGATAGAAGCGACAAATGTCCAGAAAGTGGTGTGGGCAGCTAGCTGCTTGTGAGGGATTAATGGGAATGGCTGCAAGGAGATCTGAGGGCTTGTCATACTCATAGCTCATAGAAGGAAAGGCGAGGCTTTCTGCAAAATGCTTTGGTGGATGACACAGAGCACTTCACAGTGTTAGGGCATTGCCCATAAGATCTGAGCCTTTCTCTCCCCTCTTCTACAGCACATGAAGTGCTCTGCTGCAAGCAGGAAAACAAATTAGGTCATTGACCTTTCCCATGACCTTAACACAAATTCCAGTTTCCATTGACCAGCAGAGTGCCTACTTGAATGGGACCTGTCCTATCCCCTTTCTCACCATGCCTCATCCATTTCAAAGTGGCAGAAACAGAATAGAAAATCAAAGTTCAGATATAAAGAAAGATTTTTTAATAGCAGAACCCTCTTGAAGCCTCTCGGTCTTCCTAATTTAAGGAAACTAAGTTATTTCATTCTAATTCTGATATTTAGCAATGTTGACAGCTCTAATATGTTGTAAATGTTTCAGATCATATTGTTAAACTGGCTCATTTTTACAATTTAATCTGAAAAAAGACAGATGCCATAAATTGTGAGGCCGATAAGTAATGACAATTGTGGCTGCATTTAAATGTAAAGTGCGTTTCAATCCTTCTTGTGCTGCACTCTCTAGTAAGGGAGCACTCAAACATTTTCACAGCAAGGATTGTATCTTAACAGTTTGTTTTATGGGCCACCTCTTGTGTCATGGGAGACCAACAGAGATCATTTCTCTTCCCTGTTGGTTAAATACCAGCAGTACAACAGCTACAGTTGTTTATAGCAAGTTCTTTATAATAAAAAAATGCATTTAAGTATGTATTCTAAAGTTTATAGCTGTGCATGCAAACAAGCATTCAAGTATGGCCACAGCTTTATAATAATTTAGACTAGGCCTGCAAGATCCAGAGCACAGGCAGCTGTGCAGGCAGCAGCTTTTTGGAAGCTGAAAGTCTTCTGCAACTGAGACATCTCCTGCACGCTCCCTGACTAGCTCTAGTTCTAGGATGAGAGTAGATAAATGTTTAGAGGGTTTTTCCCAAGAGTAGGTATAAAGCCAGTGCTAATGAGGGGATAAAACCCCTTTAGTTCCACTCCTTCCCCAATGAATTCACTTCTGTAGGTTTCCCCAGACATCACAGGAATGATTGCTGCCTCACCAGGAAGGGAGCATGAAAGGACCTGGAAGTCAGGTGTAAGATCATTAATTGCTGAAAAAAAAATTTGTAGCTAATCATGATGCAGTTTAATCAACGGAGGAGTATGGTCCAACCCTATGTGCATAGCCACAGCTCTCAACACACTTTAGGCTACTAGTTGATTTTGGATCACAATTTAAACGTGTGTGACAACCAGGAAAAGGTGTTTGCCAAAGCATTTATCACAAACCTAATTTGGTCTCCTGTAAGTCAATAATGAATTCTTGAATTTCTGTCAAATGAAGCAAAGTTAAGCGAATGCTAAACAGTTTTTAAAAACTCACTCAAAAATCTTACCTGACTCAATACGTGTTAAGGATCTGCTTGCATAAATTGACAAGTGATGACGATACACAGTCTTAACATTGGACTGTTCTCTCCACACAAACAGGATGGAGTGGTTTATGAGCAGTTAGCAAAACTGACACATCCCTCATCCTTTTACAATTAGGTATTCAAGTGTGAATTCAAGTGAGTGCTCAGCACAGGTATAAGCCATTAGCCACATATTTTTTGCAGAGGGAAAGAGGGTTAGAAGAAACACTTTTTGTTAAGTGACTTTTCTTGTTTATGAGGACATCTTTCTCCTTCAGCTATGCAGGCTTAAAGACAAAAGAAGGTTCTAGCTCACAGAAAAGCTATGTGCTTTAAGAATATTCCGAAAGTTACTCTGTATTTTGTTGTTCTAAATAATTATGCCAGCTGCAAGCTATTAAGATTAAATATGTGATCCTAGCCTAAGGAGAAGGCTAGTCTCCCACAAAGGGAGATGTGCCAAAGTCTACATCAGCTGAAACAGGGATTTTAGTTTTGCTCCTCAATTTTATTTCCTTTTTTTAAGGAAAGTGTTCATATACAGTCCTGGCAGAAAGACAGACTGGTAAGGAAGGTTGATACATGCATGATCTGTCATGGGAATTTTGGATGAACTTCATGATTTCTCTTTTTTTTTTTAAGTAACAAGAAAAAACTTGATTAGGAGGATGTTGGAAATCAGACAAGCAACTTTTTACGGAAGGGTTGACGACTTTTCTAAATTACTTCAGTAGAAATCATCATAGCTATTAATATTCAACACCTAAGTGAGAGATCTTTAGCAATAAATTGAGAAAACAGAAGGAGGTACTTGTGTACTAAAAGCAGAAGTTACTTATCTGTCTGCAAGGTGTCCCTGGGGACCTGTGCACTACTTCTTGGTGACCAACGTTTCATTTTCTCATCTGTGAATCTACCCTGACATTTTCACACCAAAGGAGAGCTGCAATTCTTGCTCAGTGTTTGAACGCCTCCTCCCTCCTTGGCCCCAGGCTGGAGCTGCTTGTCAGGAGAGCACTGTGAGCTGGCTCTGCCTCACTGGCTCTCCAGACACATCAGAAGGAGGGCTCTCGTTTTCAGCTCCCAACCATTTTTCAATAAGCAGCAGAAGTCTGCTGCCATTCAGCAAGAGTGCTTTCCTCAGCCTTCCCCTCTGCCACCACTGTGCCATGCATGCTCGTAACCATTTTCAATCATCATAGCTATAAAAAAAGCAAAGCTTTATAGTAACAAAATATTTATTCATCTTCTTAAGTGCTTGTCTGTAATTCAGTTTAATGATGCTGCACTTTCTTGTGGTCTTTCATTGCCTAGAGGGTACTTTGTATTGATTAAGTCATTGTGTAGGTCTCAGTAAAAAACAAACACATAAAATGCAGACTGGAAAAGGAAAAACCTTCTTCAGGTGGAAAACCTCATATATCAGAGTAATGAAACTTTTGATTTGGAGAAACATTTAGAAAAACTATGAAAAGAAAGAAATGTAATGTTTAAATAGAAACCTTCATGAAGAGGATAGGGAAATACCCAATCAGTCTGAGGTTCTCTTTCCTTTCTTAAACTGATCATTCCCATCACAGACCATGAAATACTTCTCTCTATGCACTGTGTCAAGTTCTATTGAGAGATACAATTGTACTGGGTTTGCATGGCCAGGTTTTTACAGTGGGGGCTACAGGGGCAGCTTCTGTGAGAAGCTGCTGGAAGTTTCTCCCATGTCCACCACAGCCAGTGCCAGCCAGCTCCAGGATGGACCTGCCCTTGGCCAAGGCTAAGCCAATCAGGAGTGATGGTCACACCTCTGTGATAGCACATTAGATGTAATTGTGGACAGAGAAGAACAGAGTGTAATATGTGAGAGAAACAACTCTGCAGACCTCAAGGTCAGTGCAGAAGGAGGGGCAGGAGATGTTCCAGGCTCTGGAGCTGAGATTCCCCTGCAGCCCCAGGTGCAGCCCATGGTGAGGCAGCTGTGCCCCTGCAGTCCATGGAGGGCACAGGGGGGGCAGAGATCCACCTGCAGCCCCTGGAGGAGCCCCATGCTGGAGCAGGGGCATGACTGAGGGGAGGCTGTGAACTCATGAGAGGCTTGTGCAGGCTCCTGACAGGGACCTGCAGATCCATGGAGAGAGGGCTCACACTGGAGCAGGTTTCCTGGTAGGAATTCCTGTGGGGGACCTAGGCTGGAATAGGCTGTACCTGAAGGACTGGACCCAGTGGAAGAGTGACCCACACTGGAGCAGTTTGTGGACAGCTGTTGCCCATGGGATGGACCCATACTGGAAAAGTTCATGGAGAAATATCTTCTGTGGGAGGGAGCTCAGGGAGGAGCAGGAACAATGGGCAATTAACAGACCATAACCCCCATTCCCTGTCTCCTTGTGCCACTGGGGGAGGAGGCGGAGCTTGGGAAGGGGGTAGGGGTGGGGGGAAGGTGGTTTTAATATTTATTTTACTACTCATTATCCTGCCCTGGTTTTATTAGTAATAAATTCAGTTAATATCCAAAATTTTGGTCTGTTCTGCCCTTGAAGGTATTTGGTGAGTGATCTCTTCCAGTCCTTAACTCATGAACCTTTGTCATATTTCTCTCCCTTTTCCAGATGAGAAAAGTGGCTTTGGTGGGTGTCTGGCATCCAGACACAGGTCAACCCACTATAACAATATACATACACTTATTCAAATTCCAAAACAATGGGGTTTGCCCAGTTGTAGTTCTTAAAGAATTTTTTTTCCAGAGAAAGTAAGTTGTGCATGATCAAACCCCAACTGTTATGTGAAATATGGCAAAAAGTGATCCAACTACTATTCTTATATATTTAATCAATGATCCAACAAATAGGACCTATCACTGATATTGCTATGGCTCAAAGTAAAATATTTAAGATCTTTGAATACTTCAGATTGGTAAGAGATGAGGAATTTCTTTTATTTTAGCTACAATATAATGAAAACAAGCCTGAAGAATTTTTTTTCCCAGGGAACGCATTTTCTAATGAGTTTAAAACAGCCATATAACAAAAAAGGAAAGAAGAAAATGAGTAAAAAGTCTCATCAAAATATTCCTTCCTCCCCCCAGGGAGCAGACCCCATGCCTGACTGCTGGGATCCCCACAGTGAGCATGGGAGCTCAGGCAACTCCAGTGAGATTCGGATGCAGGATGCCAAGCAGGGAGCTGCCTTCACAGCCAGAAAGAAGAAACATGGGCAAAGAGACTGGGAAAAATTTGTTACACTGCCTTTCAAGTCCTTTGCAGGACAATGCTCTCCACTAAAAATCACTGGCAACTTCAGCTTTCCCTTTTTTGATGATGATTTCTTGAAACAAGCTGCGATAGACAAAAATATTCTTTAGACCATGTTGATGTCCTCTTCTTATATCACTGTCAGCCCATAACTTTGCAATTTTTGCAAGTTAGTGTAAAATATCAGCTTCTAGTGGTCTCTATGTTTTGCCTTTCTGAAGAAGAAATTGTTTTGGAAGACACTACACCCTATGTGGAAACTCAGGAACTGCTGCAATGTTTGACTAAGAACTTCATCCTGCATGATGGCAGCATGTGGGTCTAAAACCTGGGCTTTGGGGTCTCTAGACTGAAATGCCAATATAGAGCTAATCCCAAACTGAGTGCTGGTTCTCAAGTGAGAACTAAAGCCTCCCTTTTCAATTCCATCTCTCTTTAATTTCCCTGTGTTCATACACTCTCGTGAGCAGCCTCAAAACAGTAATAACCAAGGGACTTCCTAAGTATTTCTCACTAGAAAATGGCATTTTGTGCTGTTTTACAGCTCTCATGCTATTAACCACCTGATTGGCACAAACTGAAAAAATGGTATTTAGGATTGATCTTGGACAATGCCTAAGTTACTGATTCCTTAGACACTAATGAGATGTGTGTGCTTTTTGTGCAGCACACAGCTACAGACAAGCAAAGCTAATTTTTATGACCATGCCATTTTATAATCAACATCTGTGTGCAACACTTATCATATGGTAATATTCATGAAGGACTAGAAAACAAGCAAAAAAAGACCTGCAATTTGAATGATGTTGGAAATAACTCTATAGATGGTTTCCCCAGAACAGCCATCTAGCACTAATTGCCTCAGCCATACCAGAGGAAATATAGTCTTGATTGAAGACCTGGAATTCTCTTTTTCAGAAGACGCATGGGCCTGGAAACATATTTGTGTTCCTAACTGTAAGCATGAGAATAATCCCATTAGAGAGATTTTGTGACTGGTTTTATGCTTGAAGTTAAAATTGCAGTAAGTGTTTAGAGGATCTGTGCCTAAGGCAGACATCAATATTGAAAGAAAAAAGTGGTTAATACACATCAGCTTTTCTATTATGTTTTTTTCCTAAGAATGGTATAATTTTTTATCTTATCTTTTGCTGCAAATGGAAGGAATGGAAAACTCAGTTTTCTTTTTAATAAATAAATCATCATTCTTCTGATATTTTATACTATTTTTTATACTTCTTTTTTTTTCACTGAAATCATTAGAACTGGGAATTTCTCCCCATGTATTTTTTGTCATTTTCACAGAGGCCTGATGAGGAGGAATAAGTTCTGTAAAAAAATTGTTGAAGGCTGTTACATTAAAAAAATTAGCAGACTTTGCTTCTCTGTCAGCCATTTACAGGCATCTAAGTCAAATATATTTATATCAAACAATTTAATCAATTAAATAGATTCCTTAAATAAAAGTTACATTTGAAAGTGTTCTAGAATTTTTGAGTTGTGTTTTTGAGAAGCATTGCTTGTATTCAAACAACTAGAAATAAACATAATATTCATATAAAAATATCTCATGGAACATTAACACTACAGCACTGGTAATAGTGCTTGAAATAATTTATGGCAAATAAACAGCACTTCAGGCATTTTCTTTGGCAGCCTTTAATAAACTATGAACTCCAGGTTTACTCCAAGTCCTCACAGCTGATGTATAATACTATATGGTGTTGTAGCTCATCCAGAAGAGAATAAGAAGATTCCCCCACTCCAGTCTCTTGAACTGAATCACTGACTCTGTCCCACAGTGCTGCTCTCTGGTGTAGGTTTACTGAGCAATCAACAACCGTATAACCAAACATTCAGTGTGTTTTCCAGATTTTAAGAATATAACCCTCTGTAATTTCAAGCTCAGAATCATAACCAAGATTAACATTTCACTCCAAAGGAGACAGCATGGGTACATAAATTGACAAAAGAATTCAAATAATCTAATGTAACCTATGTAGATCACAGGTTAGAGACAGTAGACACAACTTCTCTGGTGACATTTTCTGTTCACACTTAGGACTTGGATCCTGTGCAGTACAAGAAATGCCAGTTTCATCACAGTGTCTGCCTCCTATGCAGGATTCACAGACTAAGTAATTACATTTTGCTGCCTGGTGCACTGCCTGGTGGTGGTGGCTGCTGAAAACAGTGCATTATACTAAAAAGATATCATCCTGAGAGAGAAGCTACAGGATGTTTCCTAAAGCCTATAGCAGAAATGTATCTACAAGTAGAGTAATTTGGAAGATTTTCTTCATTCAAGTCTTCCAAAAGAGATAATCACAGCGTGGCAGATGGAAACACAATATTGCAGGGGTAAAGGGAGGGTAATAACTTAGGTAACTTGGTAGTTTCACCAACCCTAGAAAAAGAAGCGGCAATCCTATTGAAGAGGAACAAAGGAGAAGCTGAAAATTTGCATCTTTGTCATGCAAATCCATGACAATCCTGGTTTCTAGTCCTAAGTAATCCAGCTTTCATTGCAAACAACAATTTCTCTTACCTCCACTTAAAATAAATCCAACCTCTAGGAACATGTGATAAAGAAACACTGAGAACAACATGATCAATTGACCCAGAGTGATTATGTTAGATAGTACCGTCTGTCTACATTACAAACCCTTACTTTCTGTAAATGCTACCAGGGATCTGTTAAATACTCAGACACCTCCCTTACATTCATAGGCGCTATGAAATCTAGAACTCAAACTACTCACAGAAATTAGTCTCTCCACTCTTTTAAAAATTATTTTGAAACCCTACACCAGTTGCTGTATTGTCATCTAGGAATGCCAGGACCCTCATCTTCAGCCTACATCCTACAGGCTCTACTCTTAAAGCAAGTCCACCTGAACTGCCTGTAACTTGCACAGGGCTGGGGTTGTGGTAGGTCACAGCAGCACTGGGCTCACAGCCTGTTAGTGATGTTTCCACTGTAAGATGTCTTACTTTAATCAATAGGATTAACTGTGCTTTTTCCTGCCAAGAGTAAGCAAAACATGGATTTCTGACACCAAGGAGCCATGGATACTGCAGATGGTATCTCTGACCTTGAAGGATGATCAGTGCTTGATCTGAGAGTCCCAGTCTACCCACACCCATGGTGCCAGATGATTCCAGCTTGTCTTTGACTTACGTGAAAGCTGTCAAGAGAAGGTGGCCTAAAGCTGAAGACAGCAAGTCCAAAGGGACTCCAACTCCTGTGTGAAAAATTAGTATCTGCCTCAATAATCTTCATTATAATGCTCCAGGAGAGTTAGAGGAATCCATGAACCTTGACATGCCTTCTGTGATAGTGACAGGTCACACCTTTGCCTGCTCAGAACACCAAAGCAAGTTCTTCATACAATGTGCAATACTGCTTGGGGGAAGTTCACAGGATTCCAGTATGAGAACAATCCACCATGGGCTATAAAATTAACTGATGCTGCTGTGGCTCATGAAGTTCCCAGTCGGTTTCTGGAGGCTGGCAGAATGCGTCACTGATGTGTGCCTGCCTTGCTCAGTGTGGTTGTTGACCACTGTCAGAAACAAAATGGGCTAGAGAAA
Source organism: Serinus canaria (assembly GCF_022539315.1). Taxonomy (NCBI): domain Eukaryota; kingdom Metazoa; phylum Chordata; class Aves; order Passeriformes; family Fringillidae; genus Serinus; species Serinus canaria. Next base: position 15,903,094 of record NC_066323.1, read on the forward strand.
CCTTTTGTCTGGTTCAGTACAGTTATTCTGATGCTCTTGCTATAGAAAAGCTGATTTCAGTATGGTTTTTAGAAGCACCAATCATCAAAATTGTGTCTAAAATCAGCGGCAATTTGGGTGTTCAAATCATCAAAAAAACCAAGCCCTAAGTACTTTATTTATTGAGACTAACAACCAATTTTGAAATTAGCAACCATTCTGAATATTACCACTGTACATGGCACAGCATTTTCCTGGCACAGTTCTACTTTCCAGGAGCACCTTAGGAATAACCCATAATTTGTGTTCATAGGAAAGCTAAGTAAATGCAGGCTTAAGTAGCACCAGCAGCTCTTGTGATGTTATCAAAAACCTGACAGCTTTTCATGTTCTTTTCAATGTCTAAAATCCTGGATTTATTATGAGAATTACAGATTAGATGTTTGAAAAGGCAAGCTTCTGGTTCTGTCTTCAGAGAAAGCTTGAAAATCTGAATTTTAAACTCCATAATCACAAGACAGCCACTTCTGAAATCTTTCTGTAAAAAAAAAACAAAAAAAAAAAAAAAAAAACAAAAAAAAAACAAAAAAAACAAACAAAAAAAAACCCCTGCTACATACTTTTTGGGAACGTGATTCAGAAATTGAATCCTTTGGTTTGGAATTAATGCTTAACTTCAGCTTTGCAAAACAGTCATGTTCATATCTAAATCTTGAAGTTTACCATAAGAAATTGGCAGTCTTACACATATTTTAGGGGCTTTAATTTCATGACTGATCAATATGAGTTTGCAGAGACCATAAACACAATTCTTTCCTCTCACATTTTTTCTGGATCATGCCCCAATTGTTGGATTTCCACATCCGAAGTGAAGGAGTCAAACATTTATATTTAGAGCACATTCATATTCAGAGCATGCTGAAACTGATGGGTCTCTATCAGTGCTGCTGGACATTTGTACCAGCACTGCATTGAGAGCTCTGGCATTGGGTCCAGAGCAACGTGCATCTGCAGCTTCTCTAACTGAGAAGGACAAATGTTTGGTTTCCTCCAGATTGAAATAAACTGTGGTTGACCCTTGCTGGCAGAAATGAGAAAAATGGATTTAGAAGGGAGAACAGAGAGATTTAAACCTTGCTGAGCAGTTGCTATCTCAGGTTTTTCTGCAGCTGCCCTGATGTTTGCTTTCAGCTTTCACTCCGTGGCTCCTTCTCAGCTGGCAGTGGACAAGTGGCAAAGTCGTCCCAGGTCATGCACCTTCCTGACAGGTTTCTGGCCTGCCTAGGAGGGCAGCCAGTGCCTGGCATTTAATAACATCAGGAGCCTCTGTCCCAAGCCAGACTTGCCTGATCTCCTGGGTTGGATTCACTCATAGTCCTCCTTAAGTTTGCCTTCCTCGGCAGGATTGGCAGGTGGAGAGAGACGAGTACTGCAGGATCTGCCCAGTAGCCACCACTGAGTTCAGAGTGCAGACAGAAGTTGTTGGATCCCTTTTTGATGCTCTGCTGCTAAGGGTTTCTTCTGCCTCCCCACCTGTAGAACTCCTGCAGAAGCTTGCTTTCCCTGGAGCTCCCCAGCTATGCCCTGCTTTCCAGAGGCTGTGATGTTTAGTATTTGTATTGCTGAGAGAGAAAGAGAAAAATTCCGTGTCCTGCTTTCTTGAGATAGGAAGTAGGTATAACCAATCATTTTTTCTTTGACACTTGCTTAAGGCTACAGCAGAAGGGATGACATGAATATGATCCTCTAAGGACATGAGTGGAGAGTAGAGAGAGTAGAGCCTGGTGACCCCTCAGGTATCTCATTTACCTGAAAAATTGTCTCTGGAAACAATGCTGCATGTTGTTGTCTCTGTCTGTTCAAACCAGGTGGCTTGCAAGGTTCTGTCACAGGGGATTTGGTTGTAGAGTTCAAGCAGCTGCATCCATACTTCTTGCAAATAACAGAAATACAGCCTCCAAAGGGTGAATAATAAAGCAGACTGAAAATAAGCCCGAGTGTTTGTGTTTTATAGCTTGATCTGTGACCAGGAGTTACCCAGGCTTGGTGCCTCTCTTGGCACTGAGTAACAAGAGGCAGTTCCTGATCACTGCAAGCCACCAGTTCCAGCTCTGAGCCACCACAAACCCTGGAAGCTAGCCAGCAGAGCTAGGACTGTGCTGCCCTTCCCCACCTGTCCGTGGGAGCACCACCATGGCCACAACTCTAGAACTTGTATACTCTTCATCCCAAACACAGATTCTTTAGTAGACACCATGCAAAATTATTCTCTCACCAACATGCAAGTTTTTTTCCTACCTTCCCCATACACACAGAAAGATTTCAATAGATCTAATGACGTTTGGTCAGATTAAGAAAAGAGAAAGAAATGGCAGAATACTGTTGAAACTCATCTCCAGCATGACTGAATGGAAGAATACTTAGCTTTTGGTAACTTCTTATTGGTACATAAAAAGTGGCTTTCATCCAAAAAACAGCCCTGCTTTGTCCCTAGCAGAAAACTAATATCCCATCTAATATTCACTTTTTTTCCATGGAGAAAATGAAAAATCTGCACTAAACTTTCCTGTTTTTAGGGAGACTGTAAAGCAAGACAGTACAGTCTGCACAAATAGTTTTCGTGTTTTGTCACCAAAAATTTGAGGGGGTGGAGGAGAAGGAAAAGGGTGGAGGAACCTCCTGATCCTCAAGCACTCCTAGATACCAGAAGTTCCTGACAAACCCTAAATGGAGCTTAGCAGGGAAGAACACAAAAAAGCCTCTATAAATAAGTGTAATTCATATTAAAAGAAAAATAAGAAATCTAGTAACTTCAATGTCACGCTTTCTGAGATGCACAATACATAGTGACTAAAAGATTATATGTTTATCAGCACCCCAGCTAGCTAAAATTGAAATGAAGTGGGTTTGAGGAAGGTTATATAATAAAATAATTGAGAAATACTATTATAAACAACATGTGGTATTTGCATGCATGCATAAAAGAACTCTTGATTTACCAGTCCCAGCCCCAACCATACTTCACACCTGCCCTTTCTTGAACATTGTCTTTGGGGCTAGGGGAGAAATCTCCCAGCCTTAAAGATAACTTCATCAAAACTCTGCAACAGGCCCATTGCTATGAACTAGCTAAGAAGGTAATTCTAGAAGCCCAAGTTTGTTTCCGTAGCTACATAACATTACACAAACATTTTGGTTACAATTTTGTGGCAATGGTTTCACAGTTATTTGATTAAACTGCAGGGCTGTTCTGCTTGGAGCCTGGGAGTGTCTGATATCAGTGAAAGCTCTTTAGAAGTGCTACAATTTAAAATTATAGCTTACCCTGTTTGAAGGGATATTTTTAGTCTATTTATTCAGAGTATAAATATAGTTCTGTACATCACTGGTTTAATGTCTCTCTTGCACTGGTCAGAAAGACACTTTACCCAGCACCAGACAAAGGTCAACAAATGGGTATCTTTTTTTTCCCCTTCCTTTCTTTTTTTGTAAAGCTGCTTTAAGGGCTTTAGAAAGCAAAGCATCTTGTAAGCAAAGGCTGCACGTCTAACCCCTTTACTGCAGTGACCTACTTATAGGAAATACTCCTATTGAAAGGGGCTTTTTCCAAGATCTAGCATTTCAAACAAAAACATACCTACAATTAGCTGGAAAGAGTTTAAGGGATCCCTGAGCAAAAATAATCAAAAGAATAAAAGGCGAGAGAAGGGAAATGGTGATGAATCACCACGCAGTCAGGAGCAGTGATGTAGTGCATATTTCTATGAATGGCCATTCTCTGGCTTTATTATCAACAGCTCCATGAGTTTTTTATTTCTGATTATTTGTTTGGGTGTTAAGGGGACTTTTGTGCCTGAAAACCCCTGGAAACCAAAGTTTTATGTACATACAAAAGGCACAGTAGTGACAGTGCAGGCAGCCACATCTCTGCTCAGCTGTTGCCCTTGCCCTTGACCTAAAGGGACCCTCCTTTCCACACAACCACCCAGCAGCACATATTTGGTTTCTGTGTTAATGTAGCTCTGGGGTTTTCTTGAGCTGGGCTTGCCCATTGTGCTGAACTGTGACAAATTCTTCACAGAGCAGTAGGGTTGGGTTGATTTCAGGCTTGATGTGTGCTGAGGAAATGGGGGAAGGAGGTAGAATTTCTTCTAATAATGGCCTCTCCTAAACACGTTGTCCTTCCAGCTGGAGCATACCTAAGTCTTACTGTAATTTACAGAACTGGGCACACAGAAAAGACCACAAAAGTAGGCTCTGCAGTTCACATCTCAGTGGAGTTCCCAGCAGAAAAAATCCACAAGAGCAGAATCACTTTTGTGTGGTGTTTCTCAGCATCTAATTTGGGTGGCACAAATTCTTAGCCTCTTTCATATCATAAACTGGGGAGTGACATGTGTGCAGGGGGGCAATGCATGTAATGTCTGTCTGTGGAGTCAAGGAAGACAGTTAAGTTTTTTTGAGGTGAATGCCAAGGCGTAAAGGAACTTGGCTGTCAAGGATCCAAGGAAATGCAGGGACATTTCTGCTTGTGTGAAAAAAGACTTGTGACTGGGAGGCATGACACAGGCACCCAGATGTACACTGCCCTGAGAAACTTGTATTTTTAAGGACACATTTATCAAAGTACATAATAGCTATTTGGTCACAACCTATTTTTAACATCTTTTCAAGATCTAATTTTTGAGATAATTGATTTGTTGCCTACAATAAGTAAGCAGTTTTTCTGAGATGGAGCAAGATTTCACTGAGGAATATTGTTCTCATGTTTCTTTCCAGTTTTGACTATATTTTAGGAAGATTTTCCCCAAAAATCATGCTCCAGAGAGGCAGGCGACTTTGGAAGACATTTCAGACCTGTTCACTGTAAGTATGGGCATATGTTATGATCCTTGTATGTCTCGTGTTATTCGTGAGAAGCATCTGGTGAATCTCCCAGTCCCATCTCTGCAATCTGAGATTACACTCTTGACATACTCTTACAGATTACACTCTTAATCTACCACACAGACAGTAGTGTGACTAAATAGCACAATTACAGAAAAGAAAAAAAAAACCAATTCATTTAATCCTCACTTTATTACCTGACCTTTCTTTTTTTTTTTTTTTTCTTCTTCCTTTCTTTACTCTCACCATTTCAGAAAATGGAGATTTCAACTTTCTCATGACGATTAAAATGCAAGGAAGGATGTGGAGCAGTGCTCTCCTCCCCAGGCTGCAGCGCAGGGGCTGCGATCAGCAGCCCCGCACTCGCCTGCTGTGTGGAATACATATCCACGCCAAGGGGAGCTCCTCCCGCAGAACAAAGGTGGAATGCGCAGGCGGGAGCGGCCGGAGCACCGCCGAAAACCAGGGGCTGCTCCTGTGCGGCAGATGAAAGATAAATCCAGTCTCCATTGCAGGGAGAAGAATGGAGTGACGTAAGTGGTTTTCCTGCTGATTTTCATCCCACCCCAAAGAAACCTTTGGATAAAATCCCCAAATGCTCAGCATACAGAATAAAAATATTGGGGGATTTGCTTGAGACTCCATTGAGGTACACTGGAGCCCCAGAACAGCACAGTAACTTCTCTGTTGAGTGTGTGGTTTCTATCCCCTGAGCACTGTAAATACAATTTGCAGTATCTGCAGGCTGGGATGGGACTCTCCTGAAAACTGCAGTTCTCACCACACAAAACCTGCAAGCTTCAATGTGCAAACAGCCCTTTCTGAATTCTGCTCATGAAAGCTGGGTGGGTTTCACTGTGATCTCAGCTACCAGCTATCATTTTCCATTTATTTGTGAATTATTATGGACAAAATAAGAAATATTTACTTTAATCTGGATTTTGACAAGTCTTTATGATCTACGTTGTTTAGTTAGAGAAGTTAAACTTGCTAGCTCCTTCCCCAAGTTAACTCATATTTTTTTAATTGTTGCTAAATTTAACACAAATTATCCATGATTATTTTATATGCTTTGGAGTTTTACATACAGTAATCTGTAGCCTACTGCCCCTAGAAAAATGCCATTTCCTATTCATGGGGCAGAAATACAATAGACAGACAGCAATGTGATTGCTGCATAACACATCACCTACCCCACAGCAATGACTGCACCTGGAAAATGTTTATTATAGCCAGAAAGACAGCCCTCCCTGTAGATATTTTAGATGTGACTCATGATAATGACTAATAGAAAGTTACTTTACTCATAAATCTGCCTTGTCCCTAATCCATCTGTTATTCTTGTTCTTACAAAAGACAAAACAATTTAGCAGAATGTTTTTACACAGATATAATACATTTGCATGATTGACTCTCCATTGCTGCTGGAAAAGCAAGCCATTATATCATGAGAGTATAGTGTAGGAATTCCTTTCTGGATAACATTTTTGCAATGGCAGCTCCAGGTGAGCCATCTAGAGGCAAAACCGAGATTTTCTGAAGAATTCTCCACACCAACAGTGTAATGAATTCCTCTCAAATAAATGTCCTCAAAAACTCCAAGCATCATACGTACCAGGGGCTAAGATTGCCATCTGTTAAATTCATAAACCTCTTACATGCTTTAATTTCCTGCATGCTCATACCATGAGTTTAACAGTTTCCTGTGCTTTTAAAAATAATTTCCAAGAGTGGTTTGGATTGCTTTATGCTAATGTAGTATCAAGAAAAGCCTATTTATCATAATAAATAATATACCAATTAAAGGAGGGATTGCAGAGTTAAAATAACTTGTAGTCTCTTCTTGCTCTTGACTCAGTATGACATTGGAAAATTCTATTAACTGGAGTTTTACCATCCATAATGTACGGCTCATGATTTTACCAGCTTTGTAAAGCACTTTATGATCTTTGACTACTACAATAAAGATACATGCACAGTAAATACAATGCATGGCCACATTCTGCCTTTACTTCCCTCTTGCTTAATCCTATTAAACCCAGACCTGCATGGTGCATAAATCAGAGTAGAGCAAGCAGCCTTCTTTGTACTTAGCAGTAGCAGCATCACAACACAGCTTATGAAACGGGGATAAAAGTCACCAATCTAAAACACAGCTGGGCTTATCTTAGAATAGAGGTGCACCTGGTGCACCCTGTGGGAGAGTTTAGAGTGGGTAGTAATCAAAGGCAGATTTACTATTAAAATTGCTAAATTATTTTGAAAACGTTTCAATTCACAGAAATGTTCCCATCTAACTCTACAAAAATATGAGATGTTTCTGACAATGTTCTGGCTAAAGCAGTGAAGCCAAGAGCCTGACCTCCACCACAGGAGCAGCATTCAAGCTGATTACAGGGTGCAGGCTCAGCAGGGCTGGCCAGACTATTGAGTGGGAGGTGTAGCTTCAGCCCAAGGGACTCAGAGTCCCAAATCAAACTGAGACTACCCTGATTTAGAAATTGCTGGTGTCCAGTGCAGCCACTACTACACCAGATACTAAAAGTAGACACACATGCTCTGCCTTTGTACAGCAATTGCAATGGGAAGCAGAAGTGAAAAACCTCACTTAGCGGCTTTATTCCAAGCCCACACATGGGTATCTCCACTACCCAGAGTCACCCTTGGGGTCTGGAAGAGTCCTCTTTGGGCTACCAACAAGGCCTCAATGACTGTGTTAAACAAGTCTGTATGAAGCCTGGGATGTAATCTATCACTGAACTTTTCCTGGTAGTACAAAACATGAAACCTACAGCATATGTCAGAGTGGACACACACTGCCTTGAGTACTGCTGCGTGAGGCTGGTCTCCCAAGAGTACAGGTTATCATGGCTGGGAGCTTTGGGAAGCAAGGAAGGATGAGAATAAGGAACAGGCTGGTGATCTCTTCCTTCCCCAAGTTCCCAGGGCATACTGGGATAGCCACTCCGGGAACACACTGTGTTCTTGTCAAAACAATAAACGAAGCAGATAGAGGCAAGGAGCCAGAATAATGACTCCCACTGGGAGCTAGAATGAATCAGACAATGTCCTGTACTCTGGAAACACAAGTTTTTCATGTGGCATGACATTAGGCGTGGAAGGGGGTAGTGAGGATGCACAGACAAAGGTGAAAGTCATTCTGTGAGAGTACATGGACTTCTGCCTGATTTTTTCTTGCAAGAACTGGTGCTTTACAGGGTTCTTTAGAGACAGAACTGACCAAGTTAACAACCTCAGTATCTTGGCTATTGGGGTGTAATTTGGATGAGGAGATTGACCCCACACCTGATCTTCTCTGTACCTCTGGATTTGGTGAGCTGTGGGCAGCCCATGCCCTGGTTCACAACATGCTCCAGGTGTGCGCTGCTCTCTTTAGTGCAAGGGTTGAACTCCAGTCCCCACTTGCTGCAGACAGCTGTGGTCTCCTGGGGCTTCCCTCTCTGACCCAACACCATAAGTGCTTCATAACTGAACAGTTCTTCCACCTCTCTCTTTCGGGAATTACAGAGGATTTTGTTAACCATTTAAATAGTGCCAATAATTGCCTGATATCAGTAAAAGAATTCACTGATTTTCCACAGGTACGATTAGGATAAGCCTCATGTATATATCACAGACACTTATCCAGACAGAATAAATAAATTCCATCCTACAGCTGTTTCCTAGGTAACTGAACCAGGACTACGGATAGAGACTGTGCGCAGCTTAGAGCTGAAAAAACAAAATGCAGCATTTCTTTATGTCTCCAAACTTTTGATTTTGTGGGACTGCAAATACGATGGAAATGTTTCAAAAATGAAATATGTAACTGGAAAATATGTACCTATACTCATATAGCCAAAACATGCAATTCTGAGAGTCCTGCAATATATCACTTCTCTAAACCAGTCAGAACAATCTTATCTATTATTGGATTTCTGCCAGTGCCCAAAACCCCTGGGAAGCTGCAGGGAACAGCCACCAGAAATTTTTTTGGTCGTGTTTTTCAAACCTGAAATCCATTAATCTTAGGCAAATAGGCTTAATGTGCAAGCTGAGAGGAAGTCAGCCCTGTACAAGGGACTGCTGAAATTTCTGGTGTCTTCCAGCAATCTAAGGGCTTCCTACCATTAACAAGACAGAAAGTCCCAGTGGATGGTACCACCTTACAAGGTGTGAGCACCACACAGCAAGGTGTGAGTAAAATTGCTCCTTAGAAAAACTGCACACCACAGATGTGTTGCAGGAAAATGCAATCAGATCCCTTCTGAAGCCCTGTTCTGCCTTATTTTATCCATGAGTTAGAGGGGTAAAAGAACCCCAACAAAAATAAACACCCACTCTTTGTCAGGGAAAGCAGCAGGTGCAACTTTGCAAAGGTACTTGCTTTTTTACACAAAGCTATGTAACAGTATTTCTGCCTTATGAATTAGACCATTTTTGGGGATGAGAATCACTCAAAATATCACTCCAATGACAACAGTCTGATAAGTATTTAACTGAACTGTTTTGCTGGCTCTAGGACCGCAGAAGAACAAATATATTTGATAATCATTAGAATTGAGGTGATCTAGTTTTCATCTCTTAAGTGAGTATGAAATACTCTGAAAAATCAACAAATATAGTAAAAAATAAAATAAAAATAATAACTCCCTCAGTTGTTCTATTAAATCAATTTTTTTTAAAAGATGCAAAATGTGCATGCCAGTGTGGGGAAGGAAACTTTAAGGAGCGACACCCAAACAAACTCCAATTCCTGTATAAAAGGATCAGAAAATAATAAATACCAGTGGGAAAAAGCAAAGTCTTCTTTTTACATGATGAGTTAAATGCAATTTTTAGAAAAGGAGTTAGAGCATGTTCCTATCCACCTCACCCAGAAACTCAAGTTCATAGACTGAACTGCAGGAAACATGGCTTTTTGCTGAATTACATTTGTGGGGTCCTAATGAAGGCAGTGGGGCTATATGAGCTCAAAGTCCATGCAAAAATGGACTCAGCCAGTCCCTCTAGTGGTGTATAGAACCCATAGAGCCAGCGTCTATCTCTTCAGCAATGATGTGAACGTGTTCTGTTAAAGTCTATTGACTTCAGGGGATGAACTGTTAATGTATGCCTATGTAAGTGTAGCTGGAGTTAGATCACCCACAGCTCTATCCATCCCTGCAGCTGTGAAGCAGAGTCAAATCCTGATGATACGGGTTCAGCGGTTCTGGTCCATTTCACTTCCATATGCAAATTCTTAATCTGCAGGGAAATAAGTTCCCATCTTCTTTGCTTCCCATTTCAGCTCAACAACTCTGAAAATTGCTTAATCTGCCCTTTTGCTGTTCATTAGCAAAGAGGACTTGCAATAGTAACTGTTCACGTACAGCTCCCAGTAAACCAAAAAAACAAGTTTTCACCTGTACTTCAATCAGAACACCCTTAGATGACTGGAAAAAAGCTCAGTTTTCCTGTTAGTTGGCTGGTCAGAACCAAGAATTAAAACTTAACAGAAATCACACTTTATCACCAAAATTCAGAGATTCCATTTCAAAGCCACACACATTTGTCAAGCAAGAAGCATTTAGTTGCTGTAGTCCCTTGCCTGAATGTACCCATTTTAAAATTTGATCACCTACATAAAACTAAGAATAGGATCATATCATTTCATTGGCTGCAAGTCATAACCTTTCCAGGTCCTGTGAATACATCAGGCCGTAAAACCCTGATGTTCCCATATATCACCTAGCTAGACACAACAGTCTCCTGGGGTGAAGCTCTTTAGTAAGCATAACAGGTCCAGGATTTTGCAGCCCAGCCTGTTCAATCTTCCCCTGGGTAACAGGGAAGTGCTTGAGGGCCAGGCTAGGCACACAAATCACAGGAGTTTGGTGCTTTCTCTTTTGACATAGCTGGCCAGGCACCAGGACACAGCCTGCTGTTACCTGTTGCCCTGGCACTGCAGATGCAAGGGTGCTTAAGTTACTTTGACTGGTTAAAAGGCTAGGTATGCCTCTCCTGAATAGAATGTCATTTGCCGTAGAGAATAGCTGATGTGAACAGAAAGCTGTAGCCTGCCAGGGGAGTGCAGGTGGATTGTCTCACATGGAAGTCTGCCTCTGACTTCAGTTTTGTTTCTTCCTGCTGGACAGTCTTACTTACAAAGAGTTCAAAAGCAACCTGCAGAATTAATACATCAGTGAATTACTAAATCTAGAAAGTCTGAATGTGCAAATACAAAAAGGAGTGTAAAAACAGACAAGAGAGCCCTGAGGAGTCAGAGTCAATGCCATGCTGATAATGAACTCCAAGAGAAGAATCTATTAATACTGCCTGATGAGCTTGCTCATCCACTTTATTGGAACACACAACTAAATTTATGACAAAGCTGTACCAGAGCTAAGCTTTAGAACAGAAATAAGGCCATGATCAAGTAAAGCTACATACACCCACTGAATTTTGTAATGCAAACTGCATACAATTTACAGGGTACAAAATTAAGCATATCCATGACTTGATTTATATTTTCCACTTAGCCTTATTTCTCCCACAGCTGTAATTAATGCTACACTGCAGCACAACCAACTGCCTGCAACTTCTGACTGCTCCTATCTCAGGATTCATACTGGGAGCAATCCTTGTTTGAAGAAATCAAAACCAAAGAAGTTCACTACTATCCAAAAGATCTGATGGAAAGATCAAAGGCAGCTTGACCCAACCTCTCCCTTTAACTAATACACACCACTTGCAGAGGAAGATGTTTCCCATATTGTATACACTCTACTATCTTTAGTACCTCAGGATGTATTATAACACCAAGCTTAATGCAGACTCAAAAAGCATATAAGGAATTAAGGTTCATTCATATTCTCTCTCTCTATCAGCTCTGTGAACCTGACAGGGTTTTTGTCCTCTTGTTTTTGGTTGCTTGTTAATTTGTTTCAGTCATTCTCTTCTGGCTCTGTTCTAACCTAGCAGAATTTTTTCTATGCAGTCTGACAGTCAATTGAAAATATAAATCAGAAGGAAGGAGTTTAGCTTTGTTAAGTTCACAAGCTGAACCTTTTATGCACATAGAGAGCACAAAATGTACACCATTTGAAAGGAAGCAAGCCCCAAGTAATTAACCTCAAATACTGTAATTATCAGTGTTTTTTTCTTTTTAATCTAGACTCTTAAGAAATCATTCCAATTACTGTTTTGTTATTATGGAAACCACTTAATACAAAACACCTCAGGTTAGAAATGTTAACAGCAGATGAGCTTATGTAATCACAAAGTCTTGTAGTGATGGATCAATAGAGGGGTAGTGCAACTGGCAGGCAGCCATCAGCTCAGTTGTTTCTTCTTTATTTTAGAGCTATTTCTTGTAGAATATTCGTATAAAATGAAATGAAAGATCGTTTCCTTAGGTTTACTCAGTGAAGTTTTTCTTGACTGATATAAGACTGGTCACAAATAGAGAAATGCTCATAATTTCCCACTGCACAGCTAAACCAAAATGTGCCCTTATTTCTCACTCTAGCATACCCTTTAACTTTGCAGGAATGACAGGCAGTTGGCACACACCACTTTTTTTCAGGTGACTGTGCTTCTCTTCTGCTCCTTTCCTCCTTTTTTCTTGGTCTATTGCAAAGCCACTATTAACAAAAATTATACTTAAATGACCAGTGGCATTACCCAAACAGCTCTTACTTTGTTGAGAGTTCACTGAGCCAGGCTTTCCCATCTCTAAGGGAAAATAGCGGGATTTAGATGCTACAAGCTCAATATCAACATTTTTCATATGAAAATAATGGAGACTGTTCTCTGGCTCCACTTCCACAGAGACATCAAGACTTTTTGGCATGGATAGTTTAGTACAATGAGCTATCTGTGCTTCTAGGACCACCTCAGAGCAGGTATTCTGCTGGACTTCCTGGTGGGTAAGCTTTCAGTTATAACTGAAGTATGAAATTAAAAATAATAGATAAACATTGGAGTCTGCTATAAATACAGTTTACTGGTAACACAGAACATTATACAGGCGGAACATGGTTGTTACACTCACATGAACCATAGTATCTTAATTTTAACTTTGAAGTTGAAAGAAAACACTCAATATTTCCTTCACAATGGCAAATCACACTTTGGCAGGACATGAATTATTTTTTCCTACGCCAAATTCTTATTTTTTATGATATTCACAAGTATCTTCATGTTCTTATGGAGCTGAGCAAACATACCATACACTCTGTAATGTTGCCAACACCTACTACTCCCTTTTACTGCTTGAAGATAGAGGAGAATATATTGACACCATCTTGGGAAAGGAGGGAGTCTTCAGCAACCACACCAGAAACCTCTCCATCCCGAGACACACATGCCCCCAGACTAGAAATGCCTTTTCCCACTTACATCATATAATCATTAATAGCAATCATTTAATTGATTTATTATAATGACAAGCAACCCTGACATCCAACCCATCAGGAACTGCACAAGCAATTAAAAATACAATCCTGCAAAAGCATCATGAAACCGATACCATAAAATGAAATAATGTATTAAACTTTCACTTAGAATTCTTATGAACCTATAAATATATAGTGAAGTATATTTTTCTCTCCCAAATGTAGATTCCTAGCACAGAAACATGTTGAAAAATAAGGTATATAGTGAGAAACAAGGGACACAGGCTTCACTTCAGAGGTCTGAATAACCCATTGCAAAATAAATTATGCAAAAATATCTCACATGCTAACAATAAGAAATTCTTTGTTCTTAGGGATGACATATTCCCAAGATTTAGGATGCATGTTCTCACTTTAGTTTTTTTTTCAGAATCAGAGAGAATTGTATGGTAATTGCTGATTCTGCAATAAGAGTGCTAGCAATATTGTTAACTGACTTTCCCTCCCAGTTTCAGTTGGTAATACAGTAATTTTTCCACCTCCAGGATTATATTACCTGCCAACACAACCCCAAATGGCTTGGAAAAGAAGGGAATTTTATTGCACTGCTTTAGGCCATGTCTACATTGGGTAGTTGTACCACTTTAACCATGGTTAGCTTACATTAAGGTAGCTGGTGTGTACATCAGACTGGTTTTCAAAGTGATTTAGTACCTCAGGCTATACTAAGCAGCCCTCCTTAGAGCAGACATTAATCCATTTTGCAGGAAGCCTGTTCCCTGTGGAGTTCATATGGCCCTAGCTGTTCTGCTGCCACAAGTCCTTTACTTCGTAACCCTGTGCTAAGCTGCCTTGATATTTCTGTCTCCAGTGTGTTGATGCTGCCTTTGCTAGATGCATTTTCTGTTTATCAGTAGCCCTACAGATATCAACATATCAAGCTTATCTATCTGCTCTAGGACACATGCACCCCTCTGGGTCCCTTCATGGATCTGTGCTTAGTTTTCAGACCTGACTGCTCTTGCCAAAGACACTTACTCAGCCTCACCACAGGATGATATCCTGCAGTATAGATGTTTTCAGGGAATTGCTAGAGCAGAAAGGCAAAAGGCTGACCAAAGTTTCAATCAAGGCTGAGTTAAAGCACAGGACTCTGGTAAAGGTGCTGTAAAACTAGAGGCCATGATGGAAACACCAGCAGAGCTCCTAGACATGAGGTGACAATTGTATTTTTGTACCCAGGCTATAGACAAAGCCAAAACAAACCAACAAGGTCATGGTGCCTGCACTGTCATAAACACCCACGGTGGAAGTAGCAGGCTCTGAGGACTCACTGAGGGTGCCCAGCACCCCATGCATGAGGTCTGACCTGGAAGAGAGTTATAGGGTGGCTGAGACTATGCAGATGAGATAGGGGCAGAGAGAGCCCAGGAATGGCAGCAACAATGAAAAATAACCTCAACAGCCATCTTATCACCACAGCTGGGATTTGCCAGTAAGTATAATGTGCAGTATTGTTACAAAAGGCTCCTCAGGGTTTTCAAAAGGCTGGGGTTTTTTCATTAGGAGCTCAGTTGAAGGAGATAGCCCCCTTTCCATCTATCTGTTCAGCCCTCTCACAGATCTTTGTCCTTTAGTACATGACATTCACAGGTTTCCTGGGTCATGAGGAAACTCCTGGGTCATTCCTCCCAAATCCTATCCCCAAATCAAAAATTGATACTTTAAATTTCTGATATAGGGTACATTTTTGTGTTCATATTTAGGGCTTCATGCTCTTCACACAACACAGTCCTGTGTCTCAAAGGGAGTGCAGCTGTGTGGAAGCCAGAGGGATGGGCACGACTCAGCCCTTGCATTGCATCACCCTCAGTCCAAGCAGCTGGTGGTGAAGCCCCTGCTCTGCACAGCAACAGGGGAGTGAGAGGCATTGGGAGCAGCAACATATTCTGCCTTGGAGGGTGCTGGTTTGGGACAGGAGGGGCAAGAAAGGAGAACAGCCAGAATCTTTGCTGCACTCTACCATGCAGCAGAGTGAGAGTACAGAGAGGACATGCACTGCATCAAATCTTGTCCTGAGCCCAAACACCTCACCGTGGCCTCTGGTCAGATGAGAAATGCAGTCCCCATGAGAAGCTTCTCCTACTATCCTTGAGATTTTCAGAAGTGGAAGAGCTTTTCAAGCTGAGGGTTTGCTTCTTTGCCACAGTAAATGTTCACTGTGTCTTAATTCAGACTGCTTCGGTATTCAAATTTCAGAAAGAAAGAACAGCTCTTGCTTCTCACTTCAATTCTATTTCAAGAGAAAAGACTCTTTTCCTTTCCAAATACAAAAAATGATATTAATTTTATTTATTTCTACCTTTTGTATGAATAAAGGAGGGCTATAGTTTCTAGGAAAATGTTGTCTTTGTACTTCTCTTTTATGTTGCAAGTTCTTTTCTTTACTCTTGAATTTGCTATGAGCAAAGGGAGTGAGGAGAGCTGCAAATATAATCTTGAGACCTCTGTATGCAAAAGCATGAATCATGAGTGGTTCCTGGCTTATTTGCCTGTCTACAAGCATCTGGTGCCAGCTACCTATGCAGAGTTGCCTGCTGGGCTCCACACAACTATTCCTGAAGGCTATAGCACTGCCTGAGATCCTTCACTACACCTTCTTTATGACCCCCATTCTTAACACTCAAATGTTTCAAACTGTACTGGGTGCTTTCCTTTGTTCAGGATACCTAAATCAAGCCCGGAGCAGCTCATTCCAATATTTTTAATTTCCAAGCCACAGTATAGGTAAATATGCAACACAGACTCATATTTAACATTGTACACGTCAAAAACTTGTTCTGAACCGAGTCACAAAGTACATCTAAACACAGATCCCCTTACTCCAAGAGGCTCCCACTTCTGCTGTGCATTGTGGTCCATGTTGTGAGGCAGCAGTAAAAGAAAAATCAGGGTCTGACTGCACATCTTTAATATTGTCTAAGTGGGCATAAGAAAAGGAAAAGCACTGATTTCACATAAGAAATCAATTAAGCATTGAGCCATCTTGTGTCGTGTTATTAAATGTGTTCCACATCTATCAATTCCAAAACACAGAACTGCTCCAACTAGGTATAAAGTTCTGCAACCAAACATGGATCCCAATGAAATCAAGTGATAAGACTGCCACTAGACTTCAGCAAGCATGGGCCTTGCTCTAGAGGGATTGTTAAGACTGCAGTTTTTATTTTGTTTGCCTAGGGGAACTTTATGCAATCTTGTTTTGTGTATAAAGCATATCAGTCTACCCCAGTAACTTTGTACCTACTGGAAAATTTCAAGAGACAGCCCAAAGACATCAAGTTTCTATGAATTCAATAAAAATAAGAAAATGGGTGGCAGAGAAAGACCCTATCAGTGCTCAGTGAAGGCCACATGGCAAAACAGCTCACAAATCTTTTCATCTCAGATAAGATAATTCACACCGAAGGCAAATGGGGAACACCAGACTTTAGTCCTGCAACCCCTGGAGCCAGCTCAGTTTTGTTGCTTTTTTAAGAGTGTAAGATCAAGATTCAGGATTAAACTCATTCAAGGTTTGGGGTGCTTTTTGTGTGGTTTTTATCAGAAGACAGAGCCTGCCAGTGGCTTCACAAGTAGCAAGAGGTAGCAAGAATAAGCAGTGATCAAACACCATTCCTTCCATGACACCATCAGACTCTCAAATATCCTACCTGCAGAAATAAGAGGAAAGTGATTTGAAAAAAACATCTTGATGAGAAGGGTATTGCAAAAGCTGAATGATCCTCCCTTTATCTCCTCTCTGATTCTTGAGGTGTCATAATCAGTTACATTAAACCCTTCTCATATTTGCATCTCAGGGATTTTCCCTGGTAAGTCAAGAAGAATTTCCTTCTTAAATATTGTTTTGTGGATATTTTTTAGATAAACACAGCCAGTTTCAGCTGTATTTCAGTGATAAAGACATATTCCTAGGGGAAGACTTGCCATCTTATAGCCATGACAGTAGGTTTTCTGCAGTTTTTTTTAACACTGAGATAAGTATGGGGCTTGTCTTTGTCTCCTCGGGCCAAACTTGCATACTGAGAATGAATCTTTGTTAGTGTGCCTAATCCAATAAATATAAGAAATATCCCTGCAGACCGGGAAGAGTGGCTCTCCTATATAGCTTACTCTTTTGGTTTTTTTTTAGTCTCTTGCCTGGTTTGATGTTACCACAGACCAGGCCCTGCCCCAGGGGAGCATAAGGAGCTGACAGGAGCTGTGGCACAAAAAGCTAGATTTTGCTCCTCCACCCAGACAAAGTGCCTCTGGGGTTGCATAGCCCTGGGCTACCTCTGTGGAATTGTGGTGTTGGAGATGCTTGTGTAGGAAAAAGGCTTCTTCTAGAAATCAGCTCAAGATGGGCTCTGAACAGTTCACAGTCATTGATCAACAACAATTTTTTTCCCTTTGTCAGTCAGCCATGAAGTAGGATTTTGCAGGAAAGGAGGTGACAATGTATTTCTGGAACTGCTCCAGTACCTCCCCCTGTCCCATGTTCAGAGGCCAAGTATGAGCTCTGTCCTGCTTCTTGCATGATCCATAGGATTTATCTGCTGTTACTACAGCTCCTTGCTTACAACTGGATCTCTCTGTCCTTGGCAGGATCAAGAACTCTGGTCTTGCATGTATAAATGTGTGATGAATGCCAATATGTTAAAGACTCAAAGGTAAAGTTGGCTCCAGAACTGCATTGCACATTGTTAACTGCTTGTGAACACAGAAGGCTCTAAGCTCCTCTCAATGATTTCACATGTAATTTTTGCATCACGTGCTCAGGGACAATTTGGCAATGTATAAATTGTGGTTGCAAGATGCCTTTTTACTTCATTCACTTGAGTATTTTTTTTTTTATTAGTTTTCAGACCTTTGCCATTATTTCACCATGGAAGCATTTTACATAGAAACACAGCCATAATTCTGGGCCTTTGAATTTGAATTACTCCAATTAAAAATACAAAAACCAAAACCCCAGAAAAAACAATGAATAAAAAACTCTTGCTTTGGGCTTCACTCATGGTAGGTTTGGACTATCTTCACTGAAGAACACAAAACCTAGTTCTACTTTTCCTGTTGAAACACATGGGATTTGTTCTTGCACAACTGATACAGTGTTTAACTGGGGGCTTGCTGAATAACTTGCAGAAGTGAGCACAAAATCTTTTGCATCACTCCAGACTATATTTTGTTTAATTCAATATTTTATTGGCACATAGTAAAATAGGTAAAATGAATTCACAAATTTTAGATAGAATAGCAGTTATTTTACTTATGAAATTCTAATTCCACTCATTTTTGGGGTGTGCCCCCAGAAAGGTTGAGGGATTTTAGTATAAAATCAGCCTTCAGTCAGGCAACTGTTTGTAAGTGAAAGAGCCAAATATCATCCAGGAAACCCAAAATATGTATAAGAGTGCAATTCAGACTGAAATAAAATCTTTCACTTGTCATCAGAAGGGGAAAAAACTAAACAGTGCTAAATACAGCCACTGTAAAGAAGGTTAACATTTTACCAGAGTATATTTTCTGCTCAGGTACTCTAGGGCAGCTTGTTCACTCTCTTTGCCTTGTACTATTTCCTGTGGGTGCTGCCCTGAGAGCTTGTAACATTCAAGAACAGACTTAGGAGACAGTTTTCATATGCCGAGTGCTACTTTCAAAGCAATCATTGCTGCTTTTAACTTGCAACTGGTGTCTACAAAGAGCCAGAGACTTCATTTGGAAGAGCAGGGGAATAATGTTATGGATATATAAACAATATATGAGTATCTTACATTTCTGTGCATGCAAGAAATTTCTATTAGAATGGAAGTGATCACCTTCAGCATGGCCATTCATCTCCCTATACATTTCCATATTTTCCATAATATATACCATAATTAATTGGTTCTACTAAACCTTAGAAATTAGACCTTCAGCTTAAGAAATAAAACATTATTCAGCCCATATATTTATTACATAGACTATATATTAAGCACTGATTTATAAGTCTCAAGAAGACAATGTTCCAAAATATTCTTTCCAAAATAGAATGGCTTTAGAAGCTATAACTGTGCTGACAGAGGTTAATTTTTCTATTAAAAGGGAGTGTTTCCATCTTAGCATCTAAATTCACTTTAGTCTTGCCTGATTTACAAGCAGCTGCTGACTGAGAGTTATACATAAGTAAGCATGGGCTGAAACTGGAACAAATTTTTAAACTTAGATTGTTTGATAGTTAAATGGCAGTAACATGGCCCACACCAAAATGGACCATGCAACTGAAAATTTTGGTGCTGATAAGCTATAGGGTTGGGTTTTTTCCAAAATACCTTTTCAACAGTTATTTGCAAAATGTGCCTGATAAAAAAACCCAGAACTTATTTTGTTATAATATAGTTTTTCTTAAAAATCTTCATACTAAGGACCTCTTTGGTTTTCTCAGCCTCTCAGGCAGGAATTTTCACTTAACACCTGCTTGAACTTTTACAGCTTACATAAAACAACACCAAAAGAGGAAAATGCACAATTGTCCTAGCTGCACAAGTGTAAAGCAAGAGTAGGGATGCTGACTGCAGTACATGAAGATAGGCATTTTCAAGTACATTAGAGGAAATGTTATGCCTGATAAGCTTTGACTTTACCTTTGAATTCATTAAGGGACCAAGTATGGCTCATAGAGGCTTAAGTGGTCAAAGAGAGGCAGGGGAGACTTCCAGAAGGGAAGTGCCTTATTCCTGCAAAGACCATGCTTTCCCCTGGGACCCTGAGAAGGGGGAGCCAGGAAAATGCTTTCTCTACACTCACTATCATAGGAGAGATTACTTTAATCCTTTAGAGTTTGAGAATGGAAGGGGAAGAGAAGGGCTCTGTGTGCCTTTTCTCCAGTTGAGTGCTCAATAATAGACCTCAGCAGAGATTAAAAAAAGTTTGAGTCAACTTTATTGAAAATCATTTAGTTCCCAAGTACCAACACATCAACTTTACAAGGCAGACTTCAGCTGGTACCTTATATGTTGAAGGTTTCATGCTGTCTTTTAACTATTAAAGCTAATCACATCTTTTAATGAATTCTTCCATTATTTTAATCTCTTCTAGGGAGATGGACTCATTTTTATGTACTTTGTATTTATAGTTCCTCTTCCTGCTCTGGATTACTCCAGACTTGTGAAGTGAGCAGCATCACTAGTACCAGTCAACAGACTGGTACAAGTTCTAGCTGCTGCAAACACTCCTCTCTTACGTTTGCAAAGCTGTACAGATAAAAGAGTAAATCTAGTCCTGTTTACTAAGTATCTCGCTGAAGGACCTGGTCCACTACCACGAACCTGGTTCACTGAGGCTGCGGCAAAATCTAAGTTACAGACAGCACCAGTCTCAGCACCTTTTGAGATGGACAATCAAAGTTAACACAAGGAAACTGGTGTTTTTCAGCTTTTCTGAAAGGCTGAATCCACCATGTCTGTGTTTCTTAAGCAAGTTGGAATCGCTTCTCAAGAAGAGCTGTATGCATGTCACAGCTCTGCTCTTCAATTAGCATTCTCGTTCTTAACCTAAAGTCACTTGCAGCCGTTTTGATGGCCAAATTCAAGTAGATTAACTTACATCCTTAAAGCAACATACAAAAAGTCTCCTGGCTCATAAATGTTCCTTCCAACAGGGTTGCATTCGCAAGAAAATACAGAGCAGCTATAGATATTTTTATTTGCTGAATCAGATTTAATAAAGCCTAACCAAGAGTCCACTCTGTATCATGGACATTGAATAGGCATTCAGTACTATGACTTTTGTTTTTTACAGTGCACAGATCATCCTGAGATGAGAGAATTCAGCTGAGAGGAGAGAATTCAGCTGGGGTGGAGGCACATCCCAAACCCAGAGCTGGGTTCTTTCATACTCTGCACAAACTTTCTCATAAGGAGAGCAGCAATGCCAGGGCACTGTCCTGGCTGAATACTTTGGAAAAGCTGCTTGCTGCATCACACCTTGCTAGTGCTCAGGGGACTGTGTGCCACCAGCCTTTAACCTCCTGCCAAGTGCTTTTGGCTCAGAAAAGAGAGCAACAAGAAAAGGAAGGGAGTCTTTGGGCCACAAATGCCAGGAGTTGGTGCCTGCACCCAGCCCTGCAGCGCTGCTTTGCAGCCTGGCAGCAAAGAGCCAACACCCACTCTGAATTCACAAATGCAACTACTTTCCCCCGAGGTAAATTGAATTGACTACATCTTTGTTAGGGAGGTATCTCCCCCTGCCTAAAGCCATAGCTCAAAGAAGGTTTTTCCCATTGCAAAATCTAGGATTAAAAGCAGATACTGCTATGTTTCTACCTTCACAAATCAAGATGATTAGTCATTAGATGGCTTGTTTCACTACCAAATAAGATAAGATAGTAACAAGAAAACATTAACATGGGTAAGACTTTGATTACTTGCCAATTAATTTAACTGGTTAAACTGTGTGCAGAAACCATGGAAAATTGACAGTGGGTAATACAATGCAGATGTATATGCTGGCAGACAAATTAAAGAAATTAGACCCTGATAAAGGTGATGACTTGCTAATTTCAGTCTTCATGGGGGTAGTAAACAAACAGAGCTCCATCTGCTGAAAATTCACTTCCTAGGAGCAAAATCACAATTCCAGGTGATCACAGGGGAAATATTATTCTGCTACTGGACATCTAACAGCATTAAAATGCCATGATCATTTTGGTGATCCTTTTTACAGTGCTTTAACACAACATCTGAGTTTGCCTGTTAGACTTCAACACTGGAAAACTTATGCCAAGAAAGAAATAAGGCAGAGCTATTTCTTAGCAAGCCAAAGGAAGAGTTACTTAAAGGGTGAAGATGAACATGTTGAATGGGAAAATTCAACATGTTCAAAATTCAACTTCTAAAAAAGTCCAAGGAAAAGCTAAACTGTTCCTGATGCTAACAAAAATCCCATCATATAAATTTCTAGTTCTATAAGCAAGAAACTGTAATTACATGCACTGTCAAAGCATGAAAATTATTTTTTTCATATTAATAGAAACAATCATTCCTATACAAATAGAGTCATCACTAGACTCCACATTCCTTCCTTCTAGTTGCTGCTTGTTCCTGTTGTCTGCACAGGGTATTGTTTCTCAGACAGACAATGTCCTCCTGTATGGCTTTGGTGAGAGTTGTTTTTAAAGTGCTGCCCTTCATCTTAAAAATGAGTTAGTGTGCTAAAGCTGTAGCAAAGCCAACTGCTGAAGCCAACATCTATTCCAGTTGTTTACCAACAGCAAGGAGTTAGAGTGCCACACATCTTTCAGGATGCACAAATTTTCTGCTGGTTAAACAGCAAAGTAGAGGAATTCCTCAGCAAGAAAGTGCTCCATTTGCCCAAGGAATTGACTTGGAAGATAGTGATGCTACCTCCAAAGGTATCAGGCACTCATGTCCTAGCAGACAAACTGCAAATACAGGACTGGTTTCATACACAAACAGAGCATGTTCCATCCCTGAGTAGCCAATGCTGGTCAGCAGAAGGCAGGAATCCAAGACACAATCAGATGTTGTCTAGACTTTCATGGTACATTCTCCACACCTTGCACAAGCCACAGGGACACCAGCCCAAGTTACCTGTAAGGATGTAACTCAAGCACTCAGCGTGCCAAAGGAGGAGAATAAAGTAGGAAAATATAAAAGTCAGGTAAGCAGAATTTCCTCTCAGTTACAGAGTTTGTGCTTTACAACAGGTTTGCTGTGGTATGTCCAAGTGCAGCAGACCAACAGAATAACCTCAACTTTGTAAATTGCTCAAAATAGGATAGCCCTTGATACTGAGTCAGTTGGTCTAATAAGAGATGTTGCTGCTCTGCACAAACCTTGCTTTGTTTCAAATCTGAAATCAGTAATTGTCAATTTCTTCATACTTCCTTGGGGCAATTTTGTCTCTTTCATTAAGGAATAGAGAGAACAATCAAAACACAACTGATCAAAACTGATTTTTACAAGGGTTTTGAATGCAAGGAGGCAAATCAAGAGGAACTCTTCCATTTTGTCTTAAAGTACTGACTGCTACATCCTCTATGAAAGTGACTAAAAATATATGATTTATGTAGCTTCACTGGTTAACAAAAAAAGGTTATCTTCTCAATCTTTTTCACTTCTGGGCTCTTCATTTTTTAATGTTTTCAGAGTAACTGACCTCTCCTACAATCATTGTCAGCTGACCAATCTTTTTCATCCTAACCTCAAGTTCTAAAACAATTTGTAACAATGCTACTGTTTTTTATAGTTTATGCTGCTAAGCAACAAATGCCTTCTTATAGTAAGTCACCTGTACAAGCAATTTACATCTCAGACTTTTGCTTTCCATTTCCAGTTTCTTCTCAACTTCTTCCTCTCCTGTGGGCCTATTCTCACAGTGTACTACTTTATGAGCTAGAAGCCTGATATTTGAACCAGCTTTACTGATGTAGATGAATTGGAACAATGACATCACCCTCCTCCTCAAAGTGTTTAATGGTATTTAATTTTTCCCCTGTGTTCAAATTTCCTTTAAAAACAGACTCAAAAAATGAATGCGAGAATTAAGGTTTTTTCTTTAAGTGTATTGTCTTCAACTTCATTTTCAATCTGTTTTACAGAATGTGTTTGCCAGCTGTTCTTTTATTGTTTTCATACCTCTTTATATCCAACTTTCTAGTTAAATACTTACAATTTGGCCTAAATTCTGCTCCCTAATGTGCATGATCAGAAGTCACAAACATATCCAAGAGCTGGAATTGGCTCTAGCTATTCACCCACAGCCTGTCATATTTTCAGTATTTTTTTACTATAACTGTTTCATTTTTCTTAAATGATCTAAGCCATTTTACTGAGGCAGCTTTTAACAGACAAGTGTGTATAACTAACTGCACCTTCACTAAATTTAAAATTACCCAGATATTATGTTTTCAAACTTAGTGCAAAGCAGGTTATTTTAACACAATACTCCTGACAGCTGAACAAAAACCAGTTCTAATCACAAATTGGTTCAATTTTAAATATCCCTTCAGTTAGGAAGCCAGGTCACATGAGTTATAGATTAAATTGGTTAGAAGCCTTATATGATACAATACTTATTTGCCAAGTATTATAGCATATAGACAGTATTATTAAATTTCCTTCCTCTTACAGCTTTGTAATATACTTCCAGACATTCCTAGCACCTTACTGTATACAAAGAGATGGAAATCTTTTAGACAACCATGGAGTTAGCTTGCCTGTATATAACACAAGATACAGCTGCTATTTCATGAAATGCAGAATTTTGAATCTTAATAGGAAAGTATTTTTACTTAAACATGAGAGGCAACATTTATACACTTTGCCATTGTTTTACCACTTATTTTAGAAGCTGACAACAATTAATTCAGAAAATGGAGCATTTTAAGTATTCACACACTAAACAAGAGGTTAAAGGAGAAGATAGTCCTAAAGAAACATTTCTTAGTTCAGGTGATTTATATATGCAATTAAAAACTTACAGTACTTTCAGCAAAGCCTACCATGTTCTACCATCACTAAGCTTTTGCTTAGGCTTTGTTCCACACCTAGTTATAGCAAGCACCTGCTGATTCAGAGCAAGGTTGCACTTCCAATGCCTGTAAGTTCAGGCCCTTGCAGTAAGTTTTAGACATGAAGTGGCTGTAAGGACTTAAGAATGAGTCAGTCACAGTGAGTTACTGCTGCTGTCACAACCATCCATCACTGTGTCTAAAGATTCCCATAGTTGGCCTCAAAACTTGTAGATACCTTGTAACATGAATGCTATTGCAGCTGTACTCAGTTATATCAACAGATGTTTTAGCAGAGACAGGATGCTGAAAGAAAATATCCCAGCTGGCTTAACTTCAACATGCAGAAAAATACTTGGACTCCTGAGAAATACTTAGATGATAACATGACATTTGACACGTCCACAATGGACATTACAATGCAACAGAAGGGAATGGGTTGATTTGACATTATTTCTTTCAGATAACAGGTGCTGTGGGCAGAGGAGAAGCAGTAGATGTCATGCCCTGACTTTAGTAAGGATTTTGAAATGGTTTGAAAATCATATCCAGAGAGCAGCTGTCAGCTGCTCTCTGTCAGGAGAGAAGGGTGTCTCAAAGAAGAGTTCTGCACTGGCTCTGATACCACTCACTCTCTATGGATGTTGGATGGTCAAAGCTAACTTGAATTCTAGACAAGAAAAAAAAGTAAACCCACAGATACAGGTCAGTAGGAAGAGAGTAATTTTCTTCCAAAAAAAAAAAAAAGTTAACAGTATAGGATTGTGCACATAGCTTATCCACAAAGCAGGATCAGGGAATTGCAGCCAATTGCAAGCACAAATTCCATAAAATGGTCACTTTGCTCTATTATATCTGTCACAGGGTAAGGATTACTTCCACTGTGGCCACCAGATTATAAGAATGATCAGCTAGAGTGGAGGAAATAAATGGTTCTTGGTTTTCAGACAATATTTACACCCCATCCCAAATAGTCAAAAGTTTACCCCTTCATCTTTTCAGAATTTTCAATGGTAATTTTTTTCTGTTCATAGTGTATACCTGTTCAACTCTCAATTGAGCTAAAGAAATAATTTTGTATTATTATAGTTTTATTTTTAAAGTGACAACTGTTTATAAAGTGACAGCTCAAGACTTTATCTAATTCTCACCAAATTTCACCATAATAATAAAACCCCCTATTCTTCCCTGCCAAAAACCAGCTGCCTCATTCTCCTTCTGCAGGGATAAAACTAACATGCTGCCCTTGGCTTCAGTGACTGCAAGACTGTGTTTCTAGAAATTGTTTCTTAAACTAGATTGTATTACAGTTCACTTCAGTCCTTATTTTGTCAGATGCTAAAATAACCCATGAATTTGGTCTTTTAAGATGCTAAGCAAACTCATGAATTTGGGTTTTTATTTAAAGTGGGCACTGATTCCCATTATAACAGAATTATGACAATAGCAAGAGATAATATAATTATCTGCTTGAAAACCACATGGGAAGAGGAAAATGTAACTGTTCCTCCTTCCCCATCTCCAGAAAGCAGCTAGGGAAGAGACTGTCAACATACTTGTGACACCAAGGATCATATACTCACTAATAATATTTTTTTCTTTAGTAACTAATCATAATTAGTTATTTAGGATGTTATTTTTTCTTTAATAATGCCTTACACCTTCATTCACTCTACCATAGCAAACCTGCCCTGTCTGGCTGCACTGGATGTTGTAGAAACTTGCTACAAGGACTCATTTGTCCTCCAAATGTGTAATGCAACAATCAGCATTATTAAACACACTTGTGATAGAATCTCTTCTGTGAGCTGTTATACATTACACACAGATTTTTTTTCAATCTATAAGAATGAGTTTAATAAAAAAGGTTTTAGAAAAAAAAGGCTGAATAACTGCTTGTTCTAGAAATAGCACACTTATTCCAAATGTTCTATTTACATCCTGTTTACCTCAAATTCCACAACAATGCTTTGTTTGCATCAGTCTGGTTTGTATTTCTGAACATTTGCCACTATCTGCAGATAACTATTTTGGTTACATTAAAAGATATCAAGCCCACATTAGCCAGCTTTTCAAACACAATTTCAATCCTTTGAGTTGTTAAACTTTTTGCAATGCTTTACCAGGATTTAAAAAGGAAGTAGAAGAGGAACTGCACTATTAAAGATGTTGTCAATGAAAACTTTAGGGGGGGCCATGAGAGTATTTTAAAAGTACACAGCCACCTGGACATTCTCCTGACTTACTGATAATTTCCTTACTAGGGCAAAGGAGCTCATCCACAGTAAAATTACTTTTCTGACTATCCCTATAGGCAACTTTAGCAGGTCAAAACTACACCTTAGAATGCTGCCACGAGCCATGACTTGTAGCCTAGCGTAGGGTTCGGTAAAAGAGCTAATTAGGAAATCTGTCTTTTGCAACGTTGGTTTCCATTCTCAAAAGGCCATTTTCCATCATGGAATAAATGAGCCAACTACAGCCCAGTCCAGAAATATTCTATGCTTTTCAATAAAAATGCCCTGGCCAACATTCTAACTGCTGCAGGAATTGATTCCTGTTCCTAAGCTTTTCAAGAACATTTGAACATTATCTATCAGTGCAGTTCTTGCTTCTAAACTAGTTACAGAAACTCACAATTGTTCTTGAAGGAAATGAAAGAAAACTGTACTAGGAATGCACTCAGAATCGGCCTTGAAGAGATGTAAATTGGTCTCAGTTTTGACTGATGCGAGCTTTAAACTACAGATCATCCTGAGGATTTATTTAGAAGTAAACTTTTACCCTTTTTTTTTACAAAACCAAGCCAAGTAACAAAGGGAACCATATTAGAGGCTACTTACACCTGCGACAGTCAAGACAAAAGCAGTTCAAACACACCCTTGGGTTCTCACAGCTACGATGTACTGGTCAAAAACTACCACACACAACCACATCATCCCACCCATGGTACTGGTGCTGCCCTTCTGGGTCTGTCCAGGAGAGGATAAAGCTTTCCCTGCTCAGCAGTGCAAGCTGAGCACAATGCAGGCACTGGCAGGGACTCATCCAGCCTGTTCAGAAGTCCAGCAGCAAGGGAAGTCCTCAAGCTACAAAAGAAGCCCTGCCTCACTCTGAACTTTCTTTGTTCCCAGCCATGGCCCAAGGTACCAAGGCCTGTCCCTACTACAAGCAGCAGAAGGACTCACAGCCAGCCCTCAGGAATGGGGGAAACAGGGACAGCAGCAGTCACAAGTGGGCCTGGCAACCCCATTCCTGCCTCCTTTACTTGCAGACACCACAGAAAAAAGGGAGTCAACCCTGTCAGGGTCCAGAGCACACAATAATATCACCCTACCGAGAAAGGACAGCTGGCCCCATACCAGCTTTCCAGGAAAGTCAGTTTAAATCTACCCTTACAAAAACATGAACTGAGACTGTTCTGTATGACCATCCTACAGGTGGCTATTAAATACACAGCTAAGGTAGTCACAAATTAAACCAGAGCATATGACTCCTGGATAAGCTACAATAATTTTAGTGAAATGCATTTTTTTTCAGTGGAAGTTGACAAGGATGTGTTGAATTACTAGGATTTAATGGATTTTCATAGGAATCTAGTCAGTTTTGAAATATGTTCTCAGATTTTACTATAGAGACAGTTCAACCTTGACAGATCCCAAGATAATAATCTTTTAAGGGCATTATGTACTTAGCTGACACAAATAGCATATTTTAATTGCAGTTAATAAGAGTCAGATTTTGTTTTGAATTCCATGATGTCAAACCTGGCATGCTCCTTTAAGGAGTCTGTACAAAGAGCACAGTAGTTTTTTTTCCTGTAACTCATCTAGACTTTTTTTGCTTATGTCAGTTTGACCTTGAAGAGAACATGGTGTCCTTTGAGGTCCTTTTTTAAGGAAAAAGTCACACTCAGGGCCAACAATGCCTTCCCTTAAGAGACCTCTGTATCTTTAGCTGATGAAAGCTGCTGGTCTACCACCTAGAGGCAGTATCCCTCTTCCTCTTTGTTTACAAAAAATACAGCTACAACCAAGCTCTGATTCCAGAAGTATTCACCACCAGTACAGGAACCTTTTGTACCAGCATTGAGTCTGCTGAGATAGGGTGTTAAACATGCAGCAGACCTGTACAAGCTTATACAAGGTCTGATCTCTTCGTTATTTAGACAGGATAAGAAACAAGGCTCCTGCAAGTTACTAGACAATATGAATAACCCAAATGATTGCAGTAAGCATATTTATATATCACTCATTATTAAAGTGTCTGTGAATTTGGGCTATTACCCTATCGATTGTAACTATGTCAGTTTATGACATTTGCCTGCCTGTAACATCTGGTGTTTTTTACTGATATCACAAGCTGTCCTTCAGATTCCATCAGCCCGTAATACTTTTGCAGCTAGCTGTAAATATGCCAGCAGCCTTACCAGGATTTCACTAGATAGTTCAGTGGAATTAAGCAAACAAGGCTGATAACAACAGAGATTTTCCTACCATTACTGTTCTAATGGATTGGGATTGACTACAAGGAGGCATTTAGAAAATTCACAAGACTAAGTTTTTCCTACATACAGTGCCAGTCAAGTGCTTGTGGACAATAATTTCTTTGCCTGATCCATGAAGTGTACTTACAAAATTCATCAAGCTCAATAGAGATGTACATTTAAGATGGATTTATGCCTCCAAATAATCCTGCTGGCAGCTACTTTGTCACAGAGTGTAAGGCAAAAAGGGACTGTTAAGAAGCATAGTCTCCTGCATAACACAGGCCAGTGAACCTCACCCAATAATTTATGCTTCAAGACTACAATTTGCTTTTGAGTTATAGCATCTCTTTTAGAAAGATATTCACTCATACACTAAATGGAGGTGAAATTATTACATGTCTAGGTAAGCTGTTCCAGTGATGAATAACCCTTACTGATAAGAGACTGCTTTATCTCTGGTCTGAATTTACATAGCTTCACTTTTCACAATTAGATTCCTCTGTCTTTTCCAGCAGAAAATAAGAGCTCTCTATAATTTTTCCCCACAAAGACACTTGACCACTGTTAAGTAGCATCTTAACCTTTACTTGGAAAAGCTAATGGACCAGGCAGACATCTTTCAATACACAGCATGTCCTTATAGCCTAATTAATTTTGTAGTTCTCTGCATTTACTCTCATTTTTAAGTCATCCTTTCTGAAACTTCATACCAAAAGGGGCCACATTATTTCCACACCACCAAGATTCTTTCTTACTTTTGTATTTAGTGAGCAAACCCTCAGAACCCTGTGTCCTCATGAAACCATGAAAAATTACTTACAGAGAAGCTTTATAACAGAGTAATTGAAAACACATAGACAACTAAAGATGCCTATAGAAATCCTAGAACATAATTCCTACTGACAAGATGAAAACACCTGATGCAATATGTTTAACACTGGACTTGACTCAGGATTAAGTTTGATAACAAACAAAAATTTCTTGTAACTACCATTAAGTTAAACAGAAGCAAGACCAACTTCAAGTATTTTTAGAACATCCAATTTTATCTAAACTTCATATTTGGGTGTGTCGTTTTTAGCTTTATTCTGCATTTTAGGTCTGAGAACCTTAGAAAAGTTCCCTTAAAAAAAAAACCACTAACTTTTGTCATTTTTTTATCCACTCTTACAAAGTCAGTTTTGAGAGGAAAGAAGCTGTTTGCCAGTAAAGTCTGTATTGTTGGAAAATAAATAAATATAAACAAGTAATTAGTTCTACTTAATGTTGTTTAGAAGTGGCATACAGTTAAATAAGCCCTAAAACTTGTGAAAGCTTATGCGTGGGAACAAGCACTCCAAAGAGCACCCACTAACCCATTCCTTTGCTTGAGCCAGGATTTCTTCTGTTTCTATGTCAAATTGTCTCCCAGGAAACTGAAGAAAGCAGTCCCTTCTCAACTCCCCACAGATTTGTGTACCCTACTTTCCATTTTTTTCTTCTCTCTGGTACTGTTGGGGAGCTCAGTGATTTCTCTTCAGCTGTTTATACAGTGTGTGCTGTACTTGCAGTTATTTATATACACACATATATGTGGATGTATTCCAGCTGAGCTGGCTTTTGCTGTTTTAAATGGGGAGGATTGGCTATGCAGAAAGCTTTCCTCTGGCCGGAGCATCAGTTCACTGCCTAGGCCAAGCCAGTTATTACACACAGCAACACTGCTTGAGGCTCAGGGACCATTGAAAATCAATTGCATGCAGAAACCATTTCATAGAAATAGACAAATTAACTCAAATTTATAAAATATTTATTTTGACTGATTAATAACTATTTGAGACTTAGCTCATTTTCACAGTTTGTAACTTAGACTTCAAGATCCAAGGTGACTACACTGCATTTGAGAAAAAGACCAAAACAACTAGCACTAGAGAATCACTGAAGACAAAGACATTTTACAGATTTGACACTCTGAATACCTTGGCTATCCAGATTCCTATTATGCACTGAACAACTCCATCTTTTTAACTGCTTTACAGTCTTCATAGAATACTACATGCCAGAGGCATGGCCACCCAAGATGGTTACTGCTCTTATTGATAAGGCAATCACTCGACCAAATGGGGTTAGGGGATTTCTGTTCTAAAACTGAAACAATATGAGATCAAGATCCAGGGCAACTAAGTTCAAGGCTGTCATTAAAAATCTGGATGACTTAATTACTAGCATTTACAGTTAGAAGCTAGGCACTCTGTGAAAATGGTATGTTTAATGAAACTAATGCCTCAGGCACCAGAGTTGGCAAGGCACTTCTTCATATTTAATGCATTGCACAACTATCCCAGTTTTGGGGTTTCTGCTTTGGGAGACATGGGGCAAAGACCTGCTCTAGTAGGTTCCTCTGCCTTTCTCAAATACAGTTTCAGCAGTGCTGAAACTGTGATGAACCTGTGACAGATATGAGGCTGTGACAGACCAGAACAAAAGAGACATGACACTCCTTCCCTGCTGAGCAGGCCCTTTCAACTCTGGGTGTAGAAAAGTAAGCATAAAAGTTACCCTGAAGGCCAGCACAGCACTAGGAACTGTGGTAACAGCTAAATCATTAGCTGTTAGAGATCTCCTTTCCACATTTTTTCTGCTGCACTGTTAATTTGTCCCCTGTAATTTTGAGCCTCATTTAACATTCACATTTCTTGGTCTCTTATTTATTCATGCACAAAAAGAAATAAAGTAATGTAGCCATACAAACTCCAAAATTGGGAACTTCGACACATGTTTTGAAATAAAAAGGCCAAACTCATCAGTACAATCTTCTTGTTGTGACTAGAAGAGACCTACACCTGTTAGCAAGAGCAAATTTGTTCCTTGGTTGCTTCCTCCAAAACTTCTGGAAAGTTTCTTTTTAACATTAATATGTACAGGGAGAAGCAACCAGAAAGAGTAGTATGCTAAGCTGGAAAAAAATTAAGTCACTTTTAGGATTTTCTACTGCTATAAATAATCAAGGCTTTACCCAAAGTAATGCTTCCTCTAGATGCAATGGGGAAACCACCAGAAATCTGACTCATTACTGTGAGTTATAAATCACAGATTAAGTCTTGATGAAAGGAGCCATGGAACAGCCCACACAGCTGAGAGATATTTGAGAGTATAAACAGCCATAGCATTAGTAATTCCCTTCAACTTGATCCACTGAATAAGATCACCACTTTCCTGAATTACCATGTTATACTCACATTGTTAAATAATGAAGGTTTCATTAGAATTATAGAATTATTTGGGTTGGAAAAAATCTTAGGATCATCCAGTCTAACTGTTAACATAGGACTGCTAAGTCCACCACTAAACCACATCCCAAAGTGCCACAGCTACATGTCCTAAATACCTCCAGGGACAGGGACTGCACCACATCCCTGGGCAGCTTATTCTAGGGCTTAACAACCCTTCCCAAAAAGAAAGTTTTCCTAATACCCAATCTAAACCTCCCCTGGTGCAATCTGAGGCCATTTCCTGTTGCTCTACCACTTGTTAAGGGGCAGAAGAGACCAACCCCCATCTCGTTGGTAGACAGCTACATGGTTCTCTTCTATACTCCATTTCTCCAGATCCCTCAGCTGGCTCCTCATCATACTTATGCTCCACACTCTTCCCCTGCTCCCTCACCTTTCTCTGGACATTCTCCCTCAAACACAGATATGCTACCTTCAATTTACCTGTAGCAAGCCTGGTTCTATTTGAGACTTACAATTTCAGAGCTTATTTCTATTAGTAATAAATAATTTTCATGTTTCAGAGATGCTCTTATTTTTGAAAGATTTTCAGAATGTTCCTTAGAGTAAGTTTGTTATTCAACACTTTTTTTTTAAACTTTTTTCCTTTTCAAGAACAGTATTTTTATTTTTTTTCACCAGTGATGTATGTTGTTAAATGGATGCACCTCAACTGAAAACTGATAGCTTTAAAATTCTTTACACTCTGAATTGAGTATGGAAAGATCTAAAGAAAAATAAGCCAGAAACAACAAGAAATATACAAAAAAATCCCCAATCCTGTGTCCTTCTGACAAGTACAGACAGTAATGATAAAATTTGTTTCCCTAGGAGACCTCATTGTCACTGATATTCCAAGCAAAAGACATTAAGATATTTATTACATATGCCCCTCAGTGAATACTAAATCCAAAGTATAGATACATGTAATGCTGGCTTTTAGATAGGAAGATATCTTGAAAGGTCTCTGACTCACCTTTACTCACAGCTTTCCAGGTACTTTAAGACAAGTCTCCTTTGTTCTGAAAATAATTACTTGGTTCTCAGTCCCCTGAGAACCAAGTAAACCAAACTGCTGCCCTCATGTAAAAGAGGAAAGAAAGATATCTTAGTAATGAAGAGGAGATTTTTAGCTTACCACATTTAAGGGAAGAACACCTGTGACATTCTTCTAAACTATGCTGCAAAACTTTCCTAGCCCTCCTCACCTCCAAGGCACCCATGTTGGCTGTAGCCCCAGGTACTGCCAGGGCTCCTTTTGTGCAGGGCCTGGGTCATGGGAACACTCCCAGAACAGCTGAACCTCATCACCCTTAACAAACCTAACTTCAGGGCTCCTAAGTGGACACAGGTGCTGAGGTTGGCACACACAGCTGGGTGTGGTTAATTTAAGTGGCGAGCTGTGGGTACACTTAAAGAAATATTGCACATGATACAAAGCTTTTTACTTCATCACAGACAAAGCTGACTTTGACACTGATACATTCAGTTATACTTGAGAGACTTTTATCTGGCATAACATTCCACAGGTGTAATGTTTTACACTGTAATTCAGCAGGATTGCATGACTCTTTGATAATTAGTGAAAGGTCTTTTAGCAGGCCCAAACAAGGACCCAGGAAACTAAGACCTTCCCAGAAACTTCTTGTTCATCTCCTAAGGATTATATACCAGAGTGAGAACTGGCTGATCATGTACAGAAACACCTCACAACTGCCATTACAAGGTTTCCACAGAGCCAAATTAGAGACACAAAATTAAAGTTAATTTCATTAGATTTTGCTGCTCAGAAAAAAATCATATGGGAAAACATACTGGATTAAGAAGAGGCAAATCCTAAAAATAATACTATTTGCACTTTCCAGGCATACTATGGATATTCATGTAGTAATATTCAGAAGTTAAGAAATCATTGTAATATGCATGTTGGTGTTTCTAGTAGGTACTGGTCAAACTATTAGGAGCTTTAGGAGAAGGATACTTCAAGTTATTACTTCTATAGCATAAAACTCTTTGTCATGTTCCAGTATGATTGTGCAAGAAATTCACTGAGGTACCTGTTGTAAAACAACAACCTGTGTCAAGGAAAAGGGGAAAAAAACCCCAAATCTGTCTAAAAGGTATGCAAACAGCTAAGGACTCTTCTAGCAAACCTCTCTAGGTCTATATTGCCCAATAACCTCATTCTTTCAATGGCAGCCTCTGTAACCCTGCAGGGCCTTTGGCATGGGCAGAGCATATAGTGAGAAATCAATCCTGGATTTAGGAGAATAGAAAC
The DNA here is from genome assembly GCF_022539315.1 of Serinus canaria. NCBI lineage: Eukaryota > Metazoa > Chordata > Aves > Passeriformes > Fringillidae > Serinus > Serinus canaria. The sequence continues at coordinate 15,937,910 of NC_066323.1, forward strand.
ACACTCGTCCTCATTTCAGGATGGGCCACCTCTGACTTGTTCCACCTCAGGTTTGTGATGAAGCAATCCAGACCAGTTTAGTTTCTGCCACATGCTGAAGGCTCAATATTATAGAGTCAGCATTTGCAGGAAGAGGTAATAGCCTTTATTAGAAGAACAGGGGGAGAAAAGAAAGCTGGGAAAAGCAGAGTAAATGGCAGGCACTCAACCTGTCAGCTCATGGCAGACCATGCAGAACACAATGTCATACATGAAGACAGGCTGAGTGCCTGGAAATGTATCTTTTTCCAAGAATATCAATCTAATAAAAATGATTAATTCTGCCCACAGATCCTGCCTGTCTTATTCTCTTAGGCTGTCATGGTTTCAGAAAAGATCCTACAAACATCTGGGAGTCACTGCTGGCAGGGACGGGTGAGTTCCAGCAATGCTGTTCCCTGCCAGGCCACCCTCTCATTCCCCAGCCAAAAATAAAAAGATGTGCTCCCTGGAAGAGTACTCTGAAGGGAGGCTGGCCATCATGTTCACCACAATTAAAGAGCAGGCTTGTAGAAAGCATGCTCTGGGATTATAAAAAAACAACCTTGCTACATCTATGTCTCTAGTTCAAAGATGCCAATCCTGCCTCCCTTTGCTGGAATGAGGCTGATTTAGACCACAAGATACAGATTGTTACAGAAAAATTGCCAACTTTAGGACAAAGGAACAACAAAATATTGCTTTTTAAGAGGCAGGTAGAGCTTTCAGAGAAATTATTCAACCTTTCCCGTTCACCCCTGACCTTTTCCAGTATGTGAAAAGTCAGTCAATTAAAGAAAACAAAAACTTTAAAGGCAAAATAAAAAACCAAAACCCCAATTTTTTTATTTTTTTTTTTACTAAACACCACAGCTGGATTTACTAAAATTATAGTTGAGACCACTGGAAAATTGCTAGGGCGATAAAACAGCTTGTATCATAACCACCACTTTCATTCCGCTCTGTGGTTTAAAAATGCATCTGATTTACTGTCTAGCTTTTCTTGTCTAAAAAACATAGCCATACAATCCTTAGCGGTTAAAATTATGGCTGAGTCATTCTGCTTTGCCACAGCTGATTTATCCTTCAGAAAGCTCCCACCACACTGTCTGGAGAGTGATTGGACATGCTTTGGCTTCTGCACAAGCATCCCATGGAAGGAGATCATGTATATTCCCAAAGCTTTAAATTGTACAGGGAGTTCTCTGGAAGCTAGAGACGAGAAAGGACTAAAATATGTGTGCAAGGAGTGTCTAAACACAGTAATGGGGAATGCAGAAAATATTCACCAATTGTTAGACTCTTCCCATCAGACAGTGATCTGGACACCCCAGGCTGCTTCCTGCACACCTCAGCTCCTCAGTTGCAGGCTCTCATTGACAGAGGATTCACTGGCTGATTGTTCATATGGGAAGGAAGAAGAGACACAAGAGAGCAAGACTGGGAGAAACCAGAAGTTAAGGCAAGGTCAAAGGAGATTAAATGGGTTGGAGAAAGATGGAGAGGCGGAAAGTCTGCCAAATAAACCCCCTAAAGGAAAACACTTTTAATTGTGTTCTACTTCTGCTCACTGATACTGCCGAATTTTTTTACTGCAGAATTTTTAGTTAGCATCTTTTTATGCCTTAGTATTCTATGAATGTGAAGTTATTCCAGCATAACCCTGATAATATTTTAGATTCTTTGAATTTGTAAATATTCAGGCTTACGTTGGTAAGGAAAAGACTAGCTCCTCACTTTTTCTATTCCCTCATGTACTCTTCAAAATACTTTATTAACAGCACATATAAGAATAGGCATTTACAATAGAAAAAAATCCAGCCTTGATAAAAAATAAGTGTAGCACAAGAAGAAACATTCAGTTAGTCTCTAAGGAACTGAATAGTTTAATCTACAATAAAGATTTTCCAAGAAAAACCTAAGTCTATTTTCTTAGTTGCAGTTCATATTCAGTTTTGTTCCTGTGAGCCAGGTGGTAAATAAAGATGCAAAAATCAGATTTTTCAGATAAGCCACAAAACAATAGGGCTCTGGCAGATGGATTATCACAAACCCAGGAAAAAGACTACTCAAAAAAAAAAAAAAGACTCAGAACTAAACTGCTGATTATTTTTGAGATAGGATGCCAGGGTAATATTGGTATTCAACTAACCTCTGGAGCTGAGGAATCCATCTGTACCCTGGGATGGTACAATGAAAAGTAAACTGTGGAAGGCATCCAAGGCAGGCCTCAGTTGCTGCAGAGTTTGCTTGGACCAGATTTCAGCTCTGTACCCATCATCCTTATGCAGCTTCTATGACAATTTGACTGTGATATCAAATCCATCCCAACATTTAATCTGTGGGAATTTAGTGCATCCTAAAGCTTAAACAAATAGGTGCAATGCCACCATTTCTCAGAAACTGAGACTTTAGCTTTATAGCTCCACTTTTGCAGAGTAGATTTAACAAAACTGCTAAGGGGAAGTATAAGCAAATGCAGTTCTTCACTATCCTTACAAACACATACCCATCACAATTATATATGTTTATATTATATATGTTTATGTATATATATGTTTATATAAATATACACAAACTTTTTTTATAAGTCTGACATAATTTAAGAAAACTTCAGTTTCTGAAGCAAGTCAGTACTCAGCCATCCATAAATAGCAATGACCAGACTAAACTGCCTGGAAAAGCCTCCAGATCAGCAAACCTTCTCCTATCCTCAGTTTTTTTGGTCATTCTTGGATTGCTGGGATTTAGGCACAGGTTCTGTTTCACCAACTAAAATTTCTGATAGGCTACATATTGCTAAAGACAGAAATCTAAATAAGAAAATGTCTCCCAGTTTTTGTTAACTGTGACAAAATTTCAGTAACATCATAACCAAAAATAAAAACTTGACACATATCTCACTTTCATATTTCCATTTGTATTTTTGATATTCCTGAGTCATTTAATAGGTGTTAGACCTAAAGTAATCTGGAAGATTTTGAGGAAGTAAACTCTTCTGTGACCCATACAGTAAATGTCACTGCACATAATTTTTCTCTTTTTTTTAATGTGCTATGTTCATCTTTAACAGAAAAATAATCAAACTCAAAGACTATTTATCCACTTTGTGAAGGCACACAAAATTGATCTCTATTTTAAAATCATTATGTGGCTTTGTATTTTTCTTAAAATGCATCTTCATTGAGTAATAATATCTGCCTTACAACCTTAAATTATTTTACTGTAAATATAAAATGCTTTTTATATAAAAATATAATTGTAATTACAGCCTTGTGGTTTCTGTAAAACTCGATGACTTTAAGGAAAGGGATTAGTAGATTAGGTTTTATATTGATTTTTTTTTTAATTACACTGTTAAACTTTTTTCTTTTTTTTCCTGAGGACACATATAGTTCACACAACTTGCCTTAGTTTATATCCATACATGTCCTCAAATTTGCTCTGTTGCATAAAAAATGAATGTATATATTTATCTGCCTTAAAGCCTACAAAGATAAGAAATTATTTTTGACTGATTCTTGAACTTAGAGTATTGGTTAGAGTGATGCAATACTTGATTACTGTTATATATTAGATGTTAAAAATTCATTAAAAGATTCAGAAATAGTTATGCAATAGAGCATGAAGCTTCTTCACCTTTTTCCTAATTAACTAGCAGCTTCTAAAATGAAGCAGAAAATTTAACATGAGCCACATCTTAGCTCAAAATTAAATTTTTTAATGATTTTTAAAATTTAAATTGCAGTATCCTAAGACTGCTCCTAGTCATTCAGAGGAGAGTTTCCATTAGATTTAGTGCTGTATGAAAATTTTAAACCACAGTAGCATAGGTAAAAGGAAATAATTTGATGACTGAATTTGTGTTTAAAACAGATTCATTCATTATTCTTTTTAATTGGAGATGAAAGTACTCTGCATTATAGGAATCAAATTTTGAAATCTCTGCTCTCAGAAAATTTATGAACTACCCTCCCGTTCTTAATTCCTTAGTATGTTGAAAGGAAAGAGAGAAGGGAGATGAAATAACAAGTCTGAAAATAGAATATAATGGAAAAAATACCCTTATGATAAGGGAAGAATAAAAAGAAGGAGAACGCTACTAGTCAGGGCTATCTTTCACTGCAGGGACATAAAACCCCCTAACTGAAAGAGAGAACATGAAGAGAGGTTGATGTTCACAAAGAAAAGGCATTGTATCACATATTTTGTCCTCCCTGAAACAGTGCCTTCAACGGGTACTTTCAGAGAAGACATTAGCTGGCCACAGACTTCACTCAAGGTGAGGTTTTCCAGTTTCTCCAAGAACACTGAGAAATCCTTTCCAATAAATACACAGCCAAGTTCTACATAAATTTCCTTAAGGCAGAATTTACTCTTTCCAGAGAAAAATATTACAAAATTCAATGTAAAATAACTGCTTGACATGAATCTCCAATCCAAATTCCACCAAAAAAAAAAAAAAAGACAATGGATTCTGCCTTCCCAAAGATGCTCACCAGATCCAGAGTAGCTCCTTACATGCTTGTGGTGCTCCCCAGAGTAGAACTCAGTGGCTTTGTCTACAACCTAGAGATAAGAGATGAGAACAGTATCTAGTCACATCTTAAGTCTCCATGAAATCAGGAAAGCCCACGTTCTTACTGTCATTTCCATTTTGAAGTGTCAGCCCAAGTGTTAGTACTGAGAAAGGTGCAGGGATGTTTTGTCAGCACAGAATTCCCATGACTCAAGCACAGACTGTCCAGTATCCAGGTATGGACAAAGTGAAAACCAACAGGACAACAGGACAGCAACACTGGGTTGGTTTTGAGTGTTTGTTTGCGTTTGAAACATTTCAGGAAGAATGAAAAATCATTTATTTTGGCAAGTTTAAATGAAAGTTGTCCAGGTGCTGAATGAAAAAGTAGAATGCCATCTTGTTATATCTTTGTGACTAATAAAGTTGGACAAAACATTCTTCTAAATATTGTATTGTAATCTGACAGCAAGTATAAAGGAAGTGAAAGGGTTTTGATTTCAAATAATAGAATTTAAGCAAGCTCAAGTTTAAATGCCTTGCTGTTAATAGTTGAAACTACTCAACTCCAAGTACTTTTAGCAGATGGAACTCTTTATTTAATAGCAAAACTCAACATGATTAATCTTGGATTTAAATGCTATTTAACTCCAGAGTGTTCAAAATGCTGAAGTCAAATATTGTAACCATAGCTAATCTCAAAACAAATGAGAACATTGCAGTATGGTTCAAGCCAAGGAGAGAAGCTGAATGTTAAACAACATCTGGGAGCAGAACAGTCATTTAAAGAAGCAGTTTTTCTAAAGGAGACTAGCTAGGTAAGATAAACAAATACATTATCCTGTGACAGAATAACTGAGTTCTATGCAGTACCTGGTGTGTCAAATCCTGTAAGTGAGGGGCAAGAGACAAAATCCCCTTCAGAGCTGTGATCTACAGTCAAATACAAATGTTGAAATGAGAATTAATATTTCTTTCAAGCTCTTGGTGTTGTCTTATTGCATCATGGGCTACATAAACTGCAATACTCTCTCTAAAAGTGTCTAAAAGCAGAATAAAGGATAGTCAGTTTTTCAGTGTTTTTGGTTTTTTTTTCCCTCTTGTACAACCTGGATGGAAATTGATATATTTCCTTCTTCTCCTGATGGAAAAATTTATTGCTACAAAATACCAATAAACTCTACTGAAATAGAAATACTGCTCAGAAAATCATTATTTTAGTCAATCGCCAAAAATTTTCATTTAAAATTGAAGCATCATACCTGCTGGGCAGAAGAGCAGGCAGACTTAGAAAAATGTGTACATGCCATAATTTTTCCTGAATTTCGCAAGCAAAGTTTGAGCTGTTATTTGAGGTCCAAAGACTTCTTATTCATTTGGAAATTATCAGGTAAACATCACTTCCAATGAATCAATAAAATTAATCCCAGAATAGGGAGCAAATCAAAAAGACCAAAAAGGATCAAAGCCCTTAAATCAAAGTATTTTAGATTTTAAAAAAAGTACATATTAATACCTTGCCATTCATGGAGAGAAGAGCATTGTTATTAGGATGGTGCTGTTGTTATGACTAACATGGCCAGAAACATTCAGGCTGTTCCATTTGATTTTATTTTTTTTTACTGTACCAGATGGAATGCTGGTGTCACTGTCTAGTTCTTTTTTTCTCTCATATCTTGACAGTATCTTTAGATATCATGAATGTTAAAAATACTGTTATCAGGAGGAATGTAACAAATTTCTTGTCGTCCCACCTCCAAGAAGGAAATTTCTGTGGAAAGAAAAGTAGGCGAGTGATACAGAATGAGAAAGGTGACAGAAGTCAAGGGAAGATAAACCAGAGGAAAGATAAGCAGGGGAGAACAAGTGAAAAAAACAGGGATTGATTAACAAAAGTTGTTTCACTAGACAGCTGTCAGATTTGAATACAATTCTGATTGTGAAGTTCCACTAGAGATTAGAAGCCTTGTGGACAGCCTCCTTCATCCTGAACCATTGACTATCCTGTGTCCTGGGCCACTGGAAACTCAGAGCTGCACCTGCACTAGGCTCAATGCTCCATCTCACCACAAAACACTCCCTGTGTGCTGCTTCCAAATCCCCATGGGATGCTGGACAAAAATCCAGTGAATGCCTTCAGTAGAATAGCTGAGAAAATCACATCCATTCCTTCAAAAGAGTATAGAGTTTGGAAAGATTTCTTCCTTCTAGGAGGGGCCGAAAACTTAGAAATGTGGCTTTTTCTCCATTATTGACAAGGAATTCTAGGAAAAAAAGGGACTGGTTTCGAAGAACAATAATGAATTTTCCTGCTGTCTAAATGAAAGGATCTTGGGAATTTCACAGGAATAAAATTGACCTGAACACAGCCCAGGCTGACAGAGGGAATCCAAGCTCCCAGAAATTTTTGCCTCCTTTAGCTGATGGCTTCAATGGCAGTGAGACTGCAGAGTACTTAGGATCCTCATTTCCCTGTAAGATATTCACAGGAAAAGAGCTTCTTGGTTTCGTTTTCTTTCTTCAGGCCAAGTTTTCCTGAGGGGAAAATATTTTCTTTCCTGCAAAACTATATTTTTTGCATGGAAAAATAGGTTATTTCACCCAAAAAGGCATTTCATTTCAGAGAATTTCCATGACAGAAGAGACCCATATGATTTTATCATCTGATAAAATTGATTTCACAGTAAATTACTTTAAAATATTTGCTGGGAACAGATTATTAGCTCTTGAGAAATCACTCCACTGCTTTTCTATTCAGATCTTCAAAATTTACATTTTTAATAAATCTAACCTCTTCCAAAGGAATAACTCTTAAAAATAAGTCTGCTCTTTTTTCCAAGTTACTGTTCTTTCCCATCTCTAATGCTTCTTCCAATACCCCAGTACATGGGGATAGTCAAAAAAATCCTCAAGTTCATGTGGTGAAATGCTCTCAGAGTTTTAAAATGCAGAGATATTTTGATTGTCCCTTGTGATTCCTGGGAAAGGTTCAAGTCATCAGCTGGCAGATTCAGTTACTGAGCACACAGAGTCAGTGAAATCTCACATCTCGGGCATGACACAAGAACTGGGAAGGACAAAGTAATTTAAGATGAGATGGGACCTCCACTCTTTAGAGGTTCACACGGTACAAGGAGCAGCATAACCACATAAACCCCTGGTGCCCTCCTCACATCACGTGCTGAATCAAGTTCAAGATGCTTTTAACTTTAATAACTCTGCCTTCTTGCTCCATCTTACCAAATTGATTGTTTAATCTGCATGTGCCAAACCAAAGGCTTTGTTCTCACACAGCATGTCCCTTCTCAAAACCTGGCTGGAACTTCAGGGGCCCAGACTATTTTTTTGAGATTCTCTGGTGTTTACTGCAGTGATTTGACCAGCACATTCAAGAACTACAAGGCCATAACCATTAACACCTAAAACAAGCTTTGTCTCAGTGTTGGTTTGGGCCATTATTATTCTTTCATTCTCTCTTAGATCTGTACTTGAAGAGGAAAAAGATGAACAGAGGAAGTCCAGTGCTGCCTTGTAAGAATTCTGGCAGAGAGGTGTGAGTTGAAGTCCTGATAACTAGAAACTCTCACACTGATAATGATCTTCAAGGTACTTAGAAGGCTTAGCTAACAATGCCTTTAAATATCAGCTTCATACAAACCATCAATTAACAGATCTCTGGATAAATGTGTACCTGGAAAATTTTAACAACTCTTACATGATGCATTTTGAAGCTGAAATTTGCTTTGTGGAGGAAACTGCATTCTCTAAGGTAAAGGGCATTGCAGACCCAGCTCAGGTACTGCAGTCAGGACCAATTCAGCCTGTTCAAGTCAAAAATAATTGCTCACACAGCGAGCTGAGGAATGATTTGAGATAGTCACACAATAAATGGGGTGACCATGAATGTAGATCACTGGAATGTGATGCCAAGTGACTGTTGCTAGTTCTGGGACAATTTATGACACACTTAACCTGTCTCAGAGCCAGAGGCCTGTAAACTCCCTGTAATGCTGGTTTCTGCATGGCTTTTTGCAGTAGCACAGTGGGTGATGAGCATTTGCTCATGTTTACAGCAGGACCTTTACCTGTATTCTCATTCAGATACACTTGGGGTAAATCTACAGCATTCAACCTGGTATTCAAATACAGAGTTTTCCAGACTTAAGAACCGATGGGTATGTAAAATGTAAATAAAACCAGTAGTATTTTTCTTTGTTATACACTTCACTCCTTTTGAACTTCAATTGTACTTTTGGTATTCCAAATTTTTTTTTCTTGCCATGAAACATAAATTTTGTTATAATTTTTGGATATACTGTGTGTATATTGCATTTTAATTATAGTTTTAAGGTACTTGTTAACTACAATGAGCATGGTGCTAAGCTGAAGGGCTGCCTTGGTTGGGTCCAAAATTTTCTCTAGTAATTTTCTCCTTATTCTCAGCTTTCTAAGCTTTAAGGCTCCAGATTGTTTGATTCCCATTTGGATTTTTAGCCCATCGTGAACTTGACACAGTTGCTAAGATACATATCAGTCTGCACCATGTTGATACAATATTATTTAAACACTTTAAAGGGCAGCCTAACAGTTCTCTGTAAACACAAAACTCCACCATAAACTGTTCTCCTCAGAAGCAAGCAGCCTGACACAAGAATTAAATCCAGGGTATTTCAGAGATTACCGTGGAAGCGTTCGTGAGCATCTGCCCACCACCACCACCACAGTTGTGGCCACCCTGGTCCAGCTTCAATGAGCACACATGTGCTTTGGCCAGTGCCTGCAGGAGCCACCAAGCCTCAGCTCCTGTCCCTGTGCCAGGCTCCTCTGCTGCTGCTGCTACCATAGGTGTGCAGGGAGTTTGATTTGATGGTGGCAGCCCAGGGCCAATGGCTGTTTCCAGGCCTACCTCAGTGACCTAAATCAATCCCAATATCAATCTGACCAGGAGCCCTGCTCATGACCAAAGGCCTTACCACACTACATAATGTTGAAATTAAAAAAAAAATAATAAAAAAATATAAGTTTGCGCCTTTACAAAGAAGGGCCAGTGAGTCACAGTTGGCAGAAAAGAGGCCTAAGTCATGAGGCCTCTCCGGTAACTGATGTTTGTATTCCACGGTACTTTGGTAGCTTGGACAACAACTGTCAGAAAAAAGGGTTAAAGACTTTCTCACATGATGCTAAGAAGTCTTCCCTGACTCCCAAAGGAGCCCTTTCTCAGAGCTAACCCTTGATTTCGATGTTTTCTCAGTGTTCTCTGGTGCTCGGCCTGTGAGCCGCGTGTCCCCTGTGGCGGCCGAGGCCGTTCCCTCGGGGCGGGCCCGTGAGGGGAGCGTCAGAGAGCGGCCTGCGCCCAGCCGGTCACCGCGGCACCGCCTCACTGCAGCTCCATCCTCACCGCTGAGGCACAGCCTGGCACTGCCCGCCACCATTTCCAACCCTCTGAGGAGGGTGAGGAACATCTTATGGAAAGTATCCCTCTCTGGGAGCCAAGACCCAGAGATAATGTCTCATGCTGTGTGTGAGCACCATTGCCCTTGTGTAATCATCCCCTGCACCATGTTTGAACTGGGAATAATGGACCAAGTTTTCAAAACCAAAAAAATCTTTCCCCAAACTCTTTGTTGTTTTCAGAAAGAAAAGATTTGTATCCACACTATACCTTAACTCCACAGTATCACAGTCTTAAGTACAGTTTCACATGAGTCATTTAGCCCCCAGTATGGGTGATGGAGGGGCTAAAAACACCCAAAAAATTCTTTCCCACTTAGTTAATCCCTACTGGATTTATTTTTTTTACTAATTATTCTGAATATCCTTGGGTCAGCCTTAAACTTTAACAGAATCTTTGGCTGTTTTCCTGTACTCCATTAAGTACAACAGTAGTAAATATTTATCTTCTCCCTTCTAGTTTTACTTCCTCCACTAAAGCATATTCAGTCTGTTCATTATTTCACATATTTTGGGTCAGGCTACAAACTTCTCAGTATTATGTCTTCTCTCTTCTGTGGTGGTTCAAATGGCTGCATCAGCTTTTCTTCTAGCTGATTTTGTCCTTTTCTAAATATTCCTGTTAATCAATTCAACTATTGAGTTTCCAATGATATGATGAGTAAAAGAAAGAACGGGAGGGGTGGAGGTAACAATTTAAATCACGTCACCAGCAAAGTCCAAAGCAACTGAATTTTCTCTTGAAGAAAAATAATTTCTACCTTTCAGAACAGGCCATGACACATAGCATTTTTTTTTCTGCCTCAGTTTTTTTAGTCACATCATTTTGTGTGGTCACAGAGACAACCATTTCTTGTGAATCTGAGGGCTTGGTTTAGGGTTTTCTTGATATTCATGTTGTCCTTTGGCACTATGCCCACAGCCAGCTCTTCTGAAAGACCACACTGTGGCCACTGTCCTGGTGTTTATGTGTCAATGTCATGCTCTGCTGCTTCAAATTCCTATCAGATTTTTTTGTTTTGTTGAAAACGTAATCATTTTTCAACTTGTTTCCAAAAGAAACAAGGTTTCTAGTCTTTCCTGTTCCAGGGTCCTAAATTTGAGTAACAGCACCAAAAATGGTGATTTTTTTTTCTTGAGTTTTTTTAGTAATATGTAAAACCTGCTTAATGGTAAAAATCCATTTCAAAATGGAAGAAAAAGGCACGCCACTTGCAAAATTAATATTAGGGCACTTCAACATCCCAAAATTGCATCATATTTTTAAACAAAACAAGAATTTTAGTATCTTTTTCTATTAAAATAAAAGTTTCTAGAAAAAAAAGGCTTCCATTTCAAATTTTCTAATCAACTGTACTTCCTGTTCTTTGTATTTATTTTCCTGATATGTCCTATCATTTATAAAATACAAAAAAGTTTGTTCCTCTTTGTCCTGTGAAAATGGAAAGCGATCCAATTAATGTTTTCCCCAAAGCCAGGCCTGAGTGTTGCAGTAATATGAGATCACAATTTGCCATGCTACTGCTAATCCTGCCAGACCAGACAGATGTGAACATCCTTCCCTGCACGGCCACCAGAGAGTACCAGCCTGAAAGTCACCTTCAAGCACACGGTGAGAGCTCTGGGCCACCAGAGGTCCAAGAGATGGAGTCGATTCCCTACACTCTCCACATGCTGAGCAGAAGAAGAGAGAACAGAAATTATTCTCTAGTCCTACTCTGATCCCATGAAATGGGATTTCCCATGGAAATTCAGGAAACTGAAGTCTTGTGAAGACACAAGATATTCCAGTAAGCACATTCTAGGATCTGTGTCACACTAATTCACATTTGCAAGTAAATATTTTCACCAATTTTAAAAGGAAAATAAACCAAAGCATGGTTTTAAGATTGAATCCTAGAACTGACTGTTTTAAGATCCATGCTTGGATGAATACTGCACTAAGCATACCTTTTTCACTCTAAATTCAGAACTTTTAAGTGCCCCCACATGTTCTTTGGCAGCAGTGACAGTCTCTAGTTAGGACTTATGAGGAGGGCTATAATGCAAGAAAAATCAATATTGTTATTTTAAAGTGTTCAGCCATGTAAGAACAATCAATGGTTGAAAAGACCAGGAACAATTGATTTCAGTGAGCAGTTCATATTGGATAACAAGGCAGCACAGATATAGATAAAGACTGACTGATAGGAAAGAATATTTAAAGCATTATTTAGATACACTAGAGCTTAGTGCCCCTCAGAAGAGTTTTTAAAAGAAGACACCATCTTAAAGTTTCACATTCCATTGCAGAATTACATCCATCAAATAGCACTTGACAACTGTGACATTGAAAACTATTTTCTTTTAAAACAATAATAATTTGTTAAGCTAAAGCATATACTGCTGTTTGAATTCTGTGGGAGCATGTAATGTCATTTCTTGAGCTCTCTAGAGGAAAGTTACTCACATATCTAAGTAAATAAGTGCTAAAATCTATGGCAAAGTAAATGACATCTTAGATTGGGATTCCAAGCAGGAGCTGTCATAACATAGTGTGAGACTTTCTTGATGTGAAGGCCCTGAATGCCAAGCTGGCACATGACCCTGTTTTCCTGTTCTTCTATAGGAGCACTTGGAACCAGGTACCCATTTTGGTTTTAAGGTGTACATACATACATGAATAGATGTGTGAAATGCCCATTCCTTGTCACAGAAAAGGTTTCAAAGGTTTATGGGAGAGCCTCAGGAGAATAAAAACAAGACTTACAACCCCAAAACCCAGCACAAAAGACCCATAGCAAACAAGCCATAGCAAACAATAACAGGATTGTGGAGAGCATCTATAAGGTGTGCAGTGTAGAAAGTGGGACTAAATTAAAAAATGGAGGTTGAGCTCTCCAGCATGTTAAAACGTTCTCTGAAATAGGGGGGATAAGTTGACACCAATCTTTCATTAAGGCTTTGCTTTACCTTTGACGGTATCAGACAGCCACTAACAGTCTACCCAAAGACACATCAAAGATGTATAAAATATTTTTATATTTTTATAGTCCAGAGTAAAACTAAGAGTGTATTTGTCTGTGCTAGAACAGCAGTAAATGTACCGTGAATTATTCTCCTTGGCTGTATAATCTAGTGCTCTTCAGTCAAAGATAAAGTTTGAAGGACAGAGAACACTTTGCCACAAGCAAAAATCCAAAGCCAGCATTTTTTCCAATTTCCTATTAATTTATCATGGAAACAGTATAAAACTTCCCTAAAACACGCCTTGAACTAGCAGAATATGTACATTAAGTGCTACATTTCACCACACTGAGATTCTAAACAATCTTTCCCTTCCTTAAACCCACTAACCTCACTTGGCAGAGCTCTCATTTATCTTGTGGACATACTGAGAAAGAAAATCCTGACTGAAAAGCACTACGTATTCATTCTTTGTCAGAGAGAGAAGGACGGAAAGGTGATTTATATGTTGTACATCCCTCTTAACATAAGCAATAGTTTCTCTGTTGAAATTAAATAGGCAGTAAGAAAACTTACTGATGGAAGTAAACAATGCATGAACTCAAATTTTCTTTTCTATTGGATTGAAACTTGTCAGAATTGGAAATTTCTTCTGGTACCAATTTTCAAAAGATTATTTGTGCTTGAGTTCCTGAAACAGATGGAAAATCAAGGAATATTAAACTTTTGGCAAAAATAAAAATAAGAATCAGACATGGTGCTTAGTTCATTTCAAACCCTGCTACTATAAAGGGCTTTCAGCATTTCTTTCAAGCCATAGATTCAGAGTATTAATTCAGACTGTGTGCTAGAGATTTGTACTTCTGTCTGTGTCTACAAAAATAGACATAAATGATGAAACAGAGAGGAGCTTCCCAGGATAAATAAAACAGCAGCAAAAGTACAAGGAAAAACTCAAGATAACTGGTCAAATTCCCAGTTCCTGTCAGTCCACAGCAGTAAATCCCTGGCACAAATGTTGGCAGGATCATTCCAGCACTGTCTGTGGTGACTGTGCAGTACCTGTTTGCAAGGGCTCACCACCATGTCCTGGGCACACCTGAAGGCACACCCACGATGGGGGGGCAGTGCCAGGGCTGCCCCAAGCTGCTGCTCGGATGAGAGGCCTGGCTGGGCTTTTCCTCAAAGGTCACCACCTTTCTGTAGGGCTGCAAACCCAAGGGAGTGATGCCAGGAGTACTGCAAGGGGTATTGAGTGGCTCAGATGCTGATTTTTAACCCTTTGACCCTGTGTTCAGTACTGCAGGTTTTCCCCTGCTGACTGCTGCTGCACAAGGAGTAGAAGTCTGGTTTTTATTGAGGCTGATGGCATTGCTTGCAACCTTGAGTACCCTGAATAGGTTGGATCCTAGTTAATTTCAAAATTTATCCTCTTATTTGGATATACCACCAAATTAGATGCCTTTTAGGAAGCAAGGCCAGATGTTATGTCACCATGGCCAGGGACAGTGATGGCCAAAGCCTGGGGGAGAAGTCTTACCCATGGTGAGTGTGGAAACTGTAAGCGCAGAGGATGAAGAAACACTCTCAGATAGTGCCCAGTCAGTGAAACACTTACACCAGGGAGTAACTCATCCTGTCAGCTGATTCCATCTACAACATGTGCCACCACATCCCACATACAGAGTAGGAGCCATGGAAAGGAGGTGTGGGCTTCTTGGATGGGCCACGTAGTCCAGCAGAAACTGAGACAAAATTCTCAAATGAGCGTGAAAGCCAGGCAGAAATTGGATGTCTTTGCCTGCTTGGCCAAGGACATCTTAGCCTCTTTAAACTTAATAAATAAACACACCAGCCATTCAGTTGTTGTGTTTACAAGAACAGTAAAAAAATCCCTGAAGAACTTGGGAAAGAATAGAGCTCTTTGGTAGGAGCTGGATTCCACAGGAGTTAATTTGAATTTCCCCAGCCAGCTGGAGCCTGGGGAAAGCTGATTTTCCATTGCCCTGCACCTTGCAGAAGCATTTACACTTCTCAAGTGGATATAAAACCACGCTACAGACACTAACAGCACCATTTAACACCCACTTTGCAGAGGTGTTAACGTCCAAAGAAAGTGAAAGGTCATGGAGAGCAGGATTCAATCAGGAGCACTGCTGAGGAAGTGCAGGCTGCTCTCTCCCCCGGGGCTGACACTCGGGCTGGTTCCCTGCTTCCCGAACACGGCAAGCTGCGATGGTCACCAAGATCCTGCCGCAGGAGATTCCTCCTGGTGGTGTCACTTGTGCAAGGGAAAGGGACCCTGCCTGGCTCCCTGCAGGGTCACTGTGACTGGCCCTGCTGCCCCAGGGACACCTTTGTGCCCGAGGTTGAAGCTCAGTGTTTCCCACCAGGTTCGTCTTTCCCCAGCCCTCTGTGAAACTTACTGAGTAAAAACCAAGAACAGCGTTGATAAATCCTAACTTCTAAAATAAAATCAATGGTCGTTCATCCTCCTGCTCTCCTCGCATGTTTTCATGAGGGTTTAGAGAGCACAGAGCTGGCTGAGAGCAGGGGAGGTAGAGAATATTAATGGGGAAAAAAAAGATGATGGGAAGTATTGTACCTACAAATATATTTCCCAAAGCACATCATGAAAGAAAGGATGAGACAGAAAGAGAGAAGGAGGCAAAAGAAGATGAAAATATACGAGAGGTGGGGAAAACACTGAAACCATCAACCACCCTGGTGCCAAAAATCTCAATTAAAAGGTGACAGATGTGTAACCTTGTTTTAAAGGAAAAGAAAAAGCACCATAAAAGAGATGTTGTCAGGTTTAGAAAATAAATGCCAAATGTGTTCAGTCTTGCCTTTGAGCAGTGTTTCTTTTCAGTTGTCTTCTGGTTTTGTAAATTTTATTTGGTTTCCTGCAATTCCCTTGCCAGCTCTGTGAGTGCTGGCCATAGATCTGAGAGATGTTGGCCCATCTTCCCTCTGAGGGCTGCTTGACTTCCCTGCTGTGCTGACTGCAGGTTACTTGTTCCCCAGCAAGACAAGCCCCTCTGTGCTTTAATTGCTTCTCAGCCACTCTGGCACCAGCTGAGGTCACTCTGAGTGACTGCAGGGGAGAAACAGCAGCAACTCCAGCCAGTGGTATTGTGATGGCTTTCAAAATGCAAAAGGAGCAGAGACCCAAGATAGAGCACTGCAGGCACCTTTCCACTTCTAAATAAACTTACAGAAAATACAAGTGTAAAACTCAACTGTTGCTTTTTATGGTCTTGTCTCCTTTTAATTTAAGCCTCTTCTGTTTAGAAAACAATGGTATATAAAAAGTGTTTCTGCAGTGGCAAAGAAAGAGAATACATATATTTCAAATAGGAAAATGTCTGATTTTGCCCCATATTTATGCTCCCTGATGCGTTTGGCAATGCTTCCATTTAATTCCTTCTCTGTTCAGGTGCTGCTGTGTCCAGAAGTGGTCAGACATATCATGTGGTAAGGTGAATGTTGGAAGGCACCATGGCAAGCCTTTAGAAATGAGCTAGGACACAGAACTTTGTGAACCATACCACTGAAGAGCATGAAACTGACAAACAGACAAATTCTTTTTTCCTTTTTTAGGGCTGGAGAAATCCCTGTAAAACAGTGTTAATTTCTAGTCATCCATATGGGGTCTTCATACAAAACATAGGGCCAGTGAGAAAAAGCTGGACTTTGCTTCAGAGGTTGAGTCACTCTGAACATCTGTGTCAGGGGCTGGGGAGAGGAAGAGGAGCATGAAGGGGTAGCAAAGCTCTTCATCCTATATATGGGCCCTGTCAATGGGATTGCTGCTGAGGAGAGAGGTTGTGTCTTGGGGAAAGCAGGTGACTCCTGGGGCAGGAAAGCACTTGGAAAGCACCTTCTGGATTATTTGCAACCAGAAGCAGGTCCTGCTGAATACAATCAAAAGCTTCTCCCTCCTGGTGCACTTCTGCATGCAGGTCTGTACAGACAAGGATAAAGACCTTTTTGTATATTAGAGGCAGCTTTTTTTTCATGAAAGGAGAGAAATAAGTCCTCAGTGCCACAGCAAGAGCTTTACTGTTTCTTACTGGCTTCTTTATTAACTACTTGGTTACTTGTTATTGGAAATCTTCTAAAATTACAAAATGTCTTCTTAAAAATATTAGGGGGGATGTTTTAAAAAACTTGTGGAATTCCTCTGCAAGGGCTGGGTTTTACATCCTAATGGAACTAAAGCTTTTGTCTGGAAACAGGAAGATAATGCTTACTTTTGAGCAGACTTTTTAGAGCTTTATGGAGAGTGTGATCGGTCCCTCTCACATTTGAGGATATTCTGCAAATGGAGATCTTTGAAGGGGGTGTCTTTGAAGTGAGCATCTGCCATTCCAAACTGTGAAAGGTGCTTAGACAAAAGTTTATCTTCTCTTCAGAGAAATCTTATCTTAAGGATTTAGTTGAGGATGGCACTCATGGCATTAGATGCAACGAGGCATGACTTGCAAATACTAACCTATTAAAGCAATTAATTGATTTCCTCCAACAAATGGTACTATTAGAAATGTGCCTAGGGAATGCTATAAATATACAGCTATGACTTGACTTTTCTTCCCAGGAATCTCTGGCTAATCCCTATTGAATAACCTGTCTCTAAACTTAAACTATCAAATAAAAATGAACAGCCAAATATTTTAAACTATTGCTCTTTATTAGAATTACACCGGAGCACAAATAAATAAGCACTAAATTATTGTAAAATATTGTCAATGCACTAAAGAAAGCAGAATTGATCTTCAAACAACATCTTATTACTTCAGAAGTATCAAAGTACATTTAATTACATCTTACCTAAAAAAATCAAGTACAAAAATGAAAAGAAAATTAATATGTATTTATACTGTGTATATAGAAACGGCTAATAATATATGATTACAGTTAGCCTCTAGCTACTCCTTAATCCTACACAATCTCAGGCACATACCTGACAATGTCTAATGAAATATAAAAAAAAGCAACATGACATTCAGTTTCAAGATATTGGTAAATGTATTACATTGGAATGAACACAGAATGATTTCATTTTATTTAAAAACCCTGTCATTTAAAAACATAGTGCCATTGTCCACTTAAAAATAAACAACCCAAACCAAAAAACCCCATACTATTTGATACCATTTGCTTTAATTTGTCAAAAGGAGCGATAAAGTAGACATACATTGGCTAATATACGTAAACACATTTTTAGTGCAAGAATAACAAGACCTGTGACTTTACTGTGCTTTCTTGAAATCACAGTGCACCTTACACAAATTGCTACACTATAATGTTTAACTTCAGGAGTTTAAAGCAAAATAAGTGCATACCAAACAATTTCATATATACAGTCTCCATAAGTGTGTGTATATATGTGATCTGTATGTATATACAGATTGCATATTTATACAGACTACAGCTTTAATGACCGTGTGTAACTAAGCACTGTCATTCACCCTGTGACACAGAAGCTGCTGAGACAAGAGGTGATGTAGGAATGTGTGACAGCGTTGTGATGGCAGCTCTCGGCAGGACGATGTGCCTTTTACTGGAGCCATGGGGTGGGCCAGCAGTCACGGGACAGGGCAGTGGCTGTGTCCTGCTCTGGCTCTGTCCCTGACCTTTGGAAACTACTCTGCCTGAGCCTCACGTCCCTCCTCAGTAAAACGGCTCTCATAAGCATGAGGTTTATTTCACATTTCTAAAGTGCTTTGAAGGTAAGTGCTAAGTTATATTTTACTTTTTCATGTTGTTGCACTTCAAAACAAAAAGCCATTGTTTCCGTGGGATACAATGGAGGTCTGGAAGCACGTGGGCAGTTATTTTGGAAGGACAACATAAACAGTGTTGCAATAAAAGCAAAACAAGGAGTTTGCAGTGGACTAAGTGTACAAGCCAGTCTGCTCTAGGACAAGAACGCTTCAATTCCCTGATCATTATTCCTATTACACCTTGATATGGAAAGGACACGATATGAACAAACACCAGCGAGGACAGAACCGCTCACACTGACACTGCCTTCCCCCGGCAGGTGTGCCCAGGGTCTGCGCTGCCAGCGACGTTCCTGGAGCTGCTCCAGGAGCAAAACAGTGAGGACAAGGACTGGCAGAGCTGACTGAATGCTTGCTTGCTTTTTGTCACCAGTGACTTTGTGCAGTTGGGGGAAAGGGCTGAGCTAAGTATTTCACACATGGGTATGGGAAATTCTTCTCTTGCCACATTACAAGGAAGAAAAACCATGAACACTTGCTGAATAGTAAACCTGTTATCTTAACAGATTTCTCATGACCAACAAGTCTTCTTCTTTCCAGCAGATTCTGGAACTTTGTGAGATCTCTGGAGTTTTTCTTCTGCAATTTTCTTTCTTTAAAAAAGAGAATAAGCAGAATAAACAGTTGGTGTCCTTGGGATGCAACATGTTCAAAGATTCCCTCACAGCCTCCGGGTTTTTTCATGTCTTCTGTCGTTTTGGCTGTGAGGGGGTCTTCAAATCTGCATTTCAACTCTGTACCTATTCCAGCTTTTGTATACTCCTAACACACCAATATTTAACGTATGCGGATATACGTATGCACACATCTATGGGTATATATAGATACATGCATATATACATGTATATGTGTGTACACATATGCATATATACATATACAGTAATGCTAATATACATACACACATATAAACACACACTTCATCTTTTACAGAAATCTCAGTTCGGACATCAAAATATACATTAGTTAATTAGTTATAAAATATTTAAAAACTTTATTTCAGAGGCTGAAAAGAAACTACTGCTGATAAAACATTACTGAAACTCAAACTTTAGCAATATAGATTACAAAAACCTTCTAAAACTTTTTATTTTTGGTCTTTTTTGATCAGCAATTACAGCTGTGGCAATGCTGTCAGTATAATTTTAAAGAAAAGCCAATATAATAAGAAGTTTCAAACAACACACCTTTTCTTCTTGGTGAATATAACATTAAAATGATTGTTTTAAAGAGGGAATTTTGTACTACCAAACTTCAGACACATAGATAGAAATTTTAATATACAAAATATATGCCATAGATCTTTTTTTTCTCCCTACTCCACCGCAGTACAATTTTCCCTCGTCCTCAACAGATCCTTTTGGAAGATATTTCACCGTACAGATTTCACCCTCATAATCAGTATAAGCCATCCCTTTCTCCCGTTAAAACCAGGAGGTCATAATTCTTTGGTCATGACATAATATTCTGTTAAAATGGATGTAATATAATACAAGATTGCAAGCCAATTCCAGAAGCAGCCAGGAAGAAGAAACGGCATAGCTGGGAGAATGTATTACATGGGCTCCTGCTTCAAAACGGCATGAAATCAAGAGGGATTTCCCAACAGCCTTTCAAGGGGTCTGAAATCCAGCCCACAGAAACAACACGAGGAAATCTGACACAGCGTAGGTAAGGATGTGCTGCTGGATTTAAAAATAATAAACATGTAAACATATTTTGTCACCTTTATTTTCTGGACCGTCGGTAAATGTGGATGGGGAGGGCGGCTGCAGTGGCACTGCCTCACCCCGCTGAGCCGCCGCCTCTCTCTGCCAAGGGCTGCACAATTCTTAGTCACAGTGAACCATGGTCTCTGCTAATCAATGGAACGTCTTCAGGGAAGAGATTCTGTCGCAGGCCGTGCTGCAGAAAATTTAGTTCCTTGGCCAAATCATTTTAGTGAATGGTTCATATAAAACCAAGGATAATTAATCTGGTTACCCTTATGGGAAAACAGATGCAGAACAATTAATATTTTAAATGCAACCTGGGCACCTGCACTGAGCACTCGTACTTTCAGTGCTTGCAGGTTTGCTGTTTCCCACCAGAACTCTCTCTTTTGTCCATCCCATCCCCCTAGCTAAGAACATCTAACAAGTACGACTCTAGTTATCCTCTACAGCCCTAGCACCGAGTTGTTTTGTACATTGTCCTCTCCAACAACACGTACAACCACATGCTTTTGTACAGAGGCCACATCTAGGCAGGTCAGAGAAATAAAATGGTGGCGGCAGGGGGGAACAGTAGAATAGAACATAGAAAATAGGTAATAAAACAGTATAACAGTAACATTATATAGTAAAATTCTCCATAAATTTTTGAATTTATATATATATATATATTTATATATTTAAACAGTGTATTAGTTTGGGTGTTTTCAATATATTGGTGAAATATTTACATTTTGATATCTTCTGGATCCAAAAAAATCCTGGATAAATATGTATGCCTTAATCCAGTCGGAAATTTAAATCTCTCTCTTGATTGACAGGTGAGTACTGTACTGGTGTGTTTTTTCCTAGGAAGTTCACCACCTGCAGACAAGTCTTAGATTAGAGCCTTTGTCTTTTAGAGAAAGCAGGCTACCTGTGCTTGGTGCCACACAGTGGAGAGGGCATCCTCCACAGGCCTGTCAAATTGCAGTGTCCCAGAAAACAGTTTGTTGTTTGGAATAAGGAGGAGGGCTGTATTTCTTGGTCCCAGCATTCTTTTTCCAACTTGGCAAAATAGGCATGCTGTCCTGTTTGCAGAGTCCTTTCTCTGATTTCTGTCGAGCTTTGATCTCTTTGCAGAGGCAACGCTTTTTTTCAATCATGTCCAGCATCGTATGGTCCCCTTGCAACCACTGCATGCATGTCACCTGTTGGGGGAGGTGGATGGAGGGAGAAAAAAAAAAGAGGGAAAAAAATACAAATAATTGTCTTGGTCATAGATTAAATATGGTTTTTCTTTACAAAGTTAACTTACTCCTATTTGAAACACTCAAATTTTATGAATAAAAATCTCTATGCCAACAGAAACAGAGCTAGTCTTTACTTATAACTACTTCTTTAAGAAAAGAAAGAATAATAGAAGATCCCAGTTTTAACTTCTCCAGAGCACTAAAATCTAATAAAGATAAATGGTTTTGGCAATCTAGCACTGGCTGGATTTTAAATGGTACAATAGATCTTAAAAAGGCACATGGATCTTAACAATATCCTTAAGTTGTGGAAATAAAAAATTCTACACACTGAAACCCATGTTTTATATTGCTCTCCAAATCCAATCTGTCACATTAAAAGCAGGGTGTTAACATTTCTGAGTATCAAGCTAAATATAACTGTTAAATTTTGTTAAAATGATTAAGCAAACTCCATGCAAATTATATGGATTAGCCTATCCTACTCTGTGATATTTCATTAACTGGAAGACACAAGAGTTAAGAAACTCCATGTTTTCATGCATGTGGAATACTGGAGAACATGATCCTGATCCAAAAGGGGAGGTTAGCATATGTTTAGCTGTAAGTACATGTCACAGCCCCTTTGAAGCTGAGAATGTGACTTCATTTGAGTTCAGTGGGGAGTTCACAATTGAAAATGTGTCTTCAGAGGCTTTAGACTGGAACAGAAATCACTAATAGTAAATTCTTCTGGAAGGGCTCATTGGTTTTGGACATCACTGTATACCTGCAGCTCAGAATACTTCCTGTGAGCACTTACTTTGCATATGTGAAGTGATGTCTTGAATGTCCCCACATTTTTTCCCCAAGAGTTAAGGATTTGTGTGTAAGTAAATGCACACAGTACATTCACAGGGGCTGTCCAGGTACATCTCTGCTCTTGCCATGAAAATGAACATGTACAGCTATACTTTGGCAGGATTTGAGGTTCATGAGGGAAATGTATCTTTATTATTAAGGGTATTTGAATACACTTTATAATGCATATGTCTTTCTTTCACCAGTCTTAGAATGCCAAGCATGGGCATGCACCAAGACCCTTGAACTGGGGCTTGGTTTACCTAGAATCCCCTACAGAATCCCTTATAGATCCAGCTTCCTTGGATCTCGGTAGATTTTGTGTTCAGCTTGAAGCCTATTTTGCATTTATTGACAATAGATTAAGCAAATGTTCAGACTCATAGCAGAAAACAAAGCAAATGGAATAAATTTAAGAAAGCCTACCAGAAAAAGTAATAAAAAATTATGCGCTCAAACAGAAAAAATATTAGAATACAGAAATGTCAATATTTTTTGGAAAAAAATGGGGGAAAAAGAGGATAAAAGACTTTTATCACAAAACCATGCTTACCTTATACACTAGATAGTACTGTGAGTAAAAAAAGTTTAAGCCATAACATGGATTTTTGTCCTTTAATGTTCTTATGAATTTTGAATTACACTGGTAACCCATCTGCAATGTATCATCCTGAATGGCTGAGCCATTTTCTCAGAAATTCTGCTGTGCCTGCTCTTTTAGTTGAATACATATCTTTTATTTCAGGTGTGATCTAATGTTTACTGTGGGCATGAGGCACAGCATCTGCCATGGCCAAGAGACTTTCTCTCTTTAGATGACCAGGCTTGGTCCAAAACTCCCTGTCTGAACTGGAGATGCTCCCCTCCCACCCCTTGGCTCCGCTCCACAGATCTTTGGAGAGGCTCTGCCTGACCCAGATTTCGTGCCACTCTGCTCACCAGTGGTGGGTCAGTACTTACACAGCAGTATCTTCAGTTTGGCTGGGTCCTCCTCCGTGGGGAAGGACAGGGACACAGTCTGCACACAATTCATTACACAAATATTCACCAGCACAGCGGCTTCTGCGCCAGGCTTGACGACAACAGCGCTTGAGCACGGATTTCCTCTCGTAGGCACTGGGAAATACCTTCTCTTTTACAGCCCATCACATCACAGGCAGAGCGTGTGCCAGTGCCAGCCCCACAGCACGCGTGTGCTCCAGCCACCAAGTGTCACCAAGCAGCACCCGTGAGAGCCCGTGAGAGTGTGACACCCACACCACCCCCGCTCACCACCGTGCCACACACAGTGCCGTGCCCACACGGTGCCTCGTGGGACTGATCTCCTGCACTCAAGGAGGTACTCAGGGGGACAGAAGCAGCACTTTGACATGCTGAGTTCTAAAATGCCAGTTGCAACTTCCCAAAGATAGAAATGGAGTTGTAGAAAGTATCAGTTACACAGACACTCTGCCACCCCTGCAAAACAGCACCTAAAATATACCCAAGAGTAGGCAGCTCCAAAATCCTTTTTTCGTACTGGCCATCGTATTTTGCTATGGTTTGTGAATCATTTGCTGTGAAGAACTTGAATTTTCCCACTTTCCTAGAGGCAGGTTTTCAAGTCTGCTTGGGGTTTTTTTATGCTATTTTTGTTTGATGGCTAAGTCAGCATCTTAGGTATACTGTCCACTTGGCACAATCCTGCCCTGGAACTGCACTGAGTAATGGGGTGTGCAGGGGAAACATGTAGAACTGGGATGGGCAAAGTCATTTGCTAAAATACTCCAAGTGGACATATACAATGTTGAAAAAGCTTTAATATTAAAATAAGCCTAAATACTAAAGAGTATTTTTTTATAGTTGTGCCCACTTGTTTAGTGTTTAAGTGCAACAAAATAAAAATATTAGGAACAAAGTTTCATGGCCACTGGAAGCTGTGGGGCAAACCTGAGAGGAAATCCCCATGGCAAATCAAAGAACTACAGAAATGACAATAACCATGTTGATGATATGAAATCCCAGAGTGTTAAGTACATTTTCAGTGTTTCCTAGACAAATAACAGGCGCTGAGGCTCACAGGCCAGGACTCAACCCAGCTGTTAATCACAGTGAAAGCCCTCGATGACTTCAGTAGGGCTACTAAGGTGTTTAAAGCCAATGTGTTTAACACTGCAGTCTTAGGCCTAATCCTCCCAGAGACTGACCTGATGGCACTCACACGTAGTTCTAGCACTAATTTTTCTCACCTCCTCCCTCCTTCCTGGCTTTAGCCTGCTCCTCTGGCCAGGCACCAGGCTGTTAATATCCCTGCTACATCATAACAAGGAATTTGTTCAGTGTGAGAGACACAAAAAATAATGATGTTACAACCTGATTTATGGAAAAAAGTAGAGCATTCAAAACCTTTTACAGCTATACAGCTCTCCTGGGAAAGATCCCTGCGTGCTTGAGGAATGGTGCACATACTGCAGCATGTCAGAGCTTCGCTGCACATGTGGATGTACACAGACAGGCACAAAATGCACCAGCACTGGAGGTAACAGCCAGCAAGACAGAGCACAGAGAGGAAAACTTGGTTCTGACCAAAGAGTCTTGGCCCAAAGCCTGTTCTTACTGAAGAGGGAAGAAAGAGCTGGAAACGAAAGTTAGGATACCTAGAAGGTACCTCCTGGAGATTCCAGGATGTATATTAGGTACTACATCCCATAATATCCTTTGGATAACAAAATTTGCTGATTGCACATCAATTTTTTTTTCATAGAATTTTTACTCATTAGATTATTCAAGGTATAAGACACCTTTTATAAAATTTTTTTTTTCAATCAGGTAGAGCAAGAGAGTGAAGAAAAACACCAGGCAAAGGCCCAGAAGTTTGGACACTCACCAAGAAGCTGTTGGCGGTAGGCTCAATTCCTTGCTCCTAAGCAGGCAGTAAAAGCTGTGTGATGACTGGATGTGTAGGAAGCATACAGGAATATAGGGTGGTTGGATAAATTCTCTCACCTGTATGTGACTGAGTGCAAGAGTAACCCAGGATGTCTGACAAGTTCTTGGTAAACACACTCACCCTTAGATTAGTCATCAGTCTCTAGTTTTCCTTCAAAAATCTTCTCCAAAGCAAATGCTTGCACCAAACTTGAACATCAACAACAAAAAGTAAGAAACTCCTTCCACTGTACAAAACTGAGCTTTTCCACACAGTTTTAATCACTGACCTCGCTATCTTTAGAAGAAACCTGTCTAAGGTCACCTCACCTTACTTTTACTATTTTCTCTAAGTTTTCTATTTTTTATTCCCAAAACATTGGAAGTAAACATTATTAAGATTTTTATGTACTCTTGGGTTCTATGTTGGTAGTGCCATGGAACAAGTAATAAACTCATCTTCAACTAAGATAAAACAACTTTTACATATCCTCAAAACAATGCAAAATTAAAATCCTTCAAAGTGAAAAAAGATCCCTTCTGGTGGGTGTTTTAGTGCTTTATGAAGGTCAAAGAAACAAGCTAGACAAAGTAGTTCCCTTCTCTGCAAAGTGAAAATGGTACATTTTTGTGTGTGCCTACATTAGCAGTGGGCCTGATCTCATATCTCATTGGTTTGAAATTTCATATTATTCCAGAAAGATAATTAGCAGTCCCATTGGTTTCCAAATACAAGTATTGCTTAAATTAGATTGCCCTGAGCTAGACCACAGAGCTGTCTTGGAGCAGAGGTTTGATGGGCAGAAGGGGTCCAGTTCAATCACTCTTAGAGGCCAGGACTAGAAGCCAGAGGTCAGTACATGTCATAGCTCTCTGCCACATCAGAATTTACTGGGAAAAGCACATAATCCCAGGGAAAACTCAGAACAGGCTTTGGAGAACAGACAGTGACTCCCACTGTCAGGAAGCCCCTGGTGTCACAGAGGACTATTTCTGTTTTCTATTGCCCAGCCCAGGGCACCCCCACCCCTGACTGCTGGACACTGCTGGACCTCATTGTGTTGTGACACACTGCACCATCACTTCCACTAAAGTGCTCAAAACATGGGTGTTTGCAGCAAGAAAGAGAAATGTAAATGAACCTGGTTCTTTCTTTGTTGGTAACCAAGCAGGATAGTTTGGTTTGGCAGAGAGAGTCATAGTTACAAACAGGAAAAGAATAAAATATTACCCAATGATACAATTAAGCAACTACTGATGGACACAACTTTACACACAGGTTAGCTGTTTTCACCAGGTATAGAAAATATCTTGTGTCTTTTTATGGATGAATATCCACACTATGAGGTCAGACTCTTGGGCCCTTCAAGAACTGGATTATTATTACTGAAAGGGGCACCAGGAAAAATGCATCAGGACAGGCCCCAAGCAGGGCTGTGCAGGTTCCTGAGCACATGAATGACACAGAAAAAAGATATTGTGATACCTGTAAGTTACATACAAACCAAATGATCCCATGTAGCATAGCCTTTCCAAATGAAAAACATGATAGCTGGGAAAAGAAAAATCCATGAGCAGAACTAAAAGTATAGAGTGAAATATTCTCAGCACCAGGCCTGGGACTCTCTTAGCTGTGAAAAATTTAACTTATTCATGTGTTACATAAATAGCTACATAAATACATGGACAGATAATGCTCTCTCTTAGTAAAAAGACAATTTGTGCTACATAAGTCCCACACATATCCCCTTGTCTCGAGCCAAGCCCTAGGTAACCTTAGCCCTGAACACTGGGCAGGCAGGAGACAAGAGGAGAGCAAGTGCCAGGAGCAACTCTGCTCCTTCAAAGTCAGGCCCTTGGGGTGAATTGTGGTAGGAGGATAAAGCCATGCTAATTCCCAGTGCTGAGGTGTTCATTGAAGGTGATTATAATTTTTCATGAGTGCCTGTGAAAATATGTGCTGCTAAAAATGCCATGTGGGAGAAGAAGTACCTGAAATATTGTACACAGGTCTGTTAGCAGCCACTGAGTTTGAAAATGTTGACAATTTTCATTCATTTTAAAGGAACCCTTTCTAATATTTGATGTGACCACACAATCGTGCTCTGGACACATCTGTGAGCAGGGTGTTATTTTATAGTGTTTGAACTTTTAATGACCTAAAAAAATATCTTCCACTATAGTTTACATGAGGGCTTTAAACAACAGCACATACCCTTTCTGTTTCATGACATCCTGGCTGTTAAATTCTTTGCTTGCCTTGTTTTAATGCTGTTGGTTTATTTGATGTGAAATCAGAAGCTCTGGGCAATAGGAGACCCCATGATTCTGTTGTATTTTCATAATTTTTTCCTAGTAGTGTAGGTTCCCACTTCTTGTGCTGAAATTACATAGGTTATGGGCCTCAGGGAGATGCTGTTTGCCTCTGGCCCTCTTGAGCATCTCCTGTTCCTGCTGGATGAGAAGAGGGGCTGACTCCTGAAGAATGGGGGAAAACTACATTACACATCATGGCTGTTGTATAAAAATATCCTTTTCTTTGTCAGAACTGCATAACATAGATAAAATAAAAGCTCAGTAGCTGAAGTGAGGCTATAGCAAAGTGATCTTACACTAACAAAAAATACAATGAAATAAAAAAAGGCAGCAGGAGGAGTCTCCTGCAAAGTGGCCTCTAACAGTGCAATCTGTGTGCAGTGCTACACATCATTCAGCAGAGCCAAGCATGCTGGTTTGTTTTGGCAGGCTGCAGAAAACGAAGAAGAAAGGCTTTCTGAAAGCCACTTACCATCCTCTGGGAGGAAAAGGTACTCACTCCCTCCCTCACGCCTGTTCTCAGACAGGAGTTTCCAAACTCTGTTTGCCACTGAAACTCTTGACGGCGCTTTCTCTGGTGCAGATGGCTCCCAGCCCTCTGGCCAGGTAAGGCAATTCCACTGGGAAGGTGTGAAATCCCACTCCTAGAAGGCAGTCCTGTGCCCGGGGCAAGCGCTGGAGGCTATGTTAAGCAGCAACAGTGACTTCGCTATCTGATACTCGGCTTGACAGGCAGGTCCTCTTAGCACACGTTCACAAAAGGGGAGTTGTCCAAGGCAGGAAGGAGTTCAGCCAGAATCAGGTTTCAGAAAATCTGAGCAGAGAGATCCTCACCCATTTGAAGCCAACAGGAATTTACTGTCTGACCTCATGGGTCCAAGAATTTGACTATAGTTTGCTTAAACAAACAGTAAAAATAACCTCAATAAAAATGACTTTAAAATACTTCAGAAGAGCACTAGGAAAATTATGTAGGACAAGATTTCCTTTGCTAACAGTGAGCTAGAACCATTGCATTGCTGTTGAATGTTACTTCCAATGCCTGTAAAAGTCCATAAGTCAGGATGGAACTACAAGCTAAATTTGCAGTCACTCCCCTCTGTCTGAGAGAGGCATTCTGGAGGAATATTGCCATGAAAGACAGCATAATTTGGCCCAGAACAGTTACTTGTTCATACAGCTCAGTACTGCTAACTCATTCTCCTGTTACTGTCAAAGTCAAAACAACAATTGATTATTAATACAAGGTGATTAAAGTAACAGTCTGTTCAGGAACACACAGGATGTACAAGGTGAGCTGTGGAAGCAGACACTCTCCATCCAGTTTGGAGTGCCTAGGAAGGCTCCCTGGGGAGAGTGGACAGCAGAACTGCAAATTCCTCCCTAGGAGTGCCTCAAGTGTTTTCTAGAAGCTTTCCTCTGATGCTGGCAGCCACTTTAGAAGGATCCTGTGCATTTATGTAGTCACATCGCAAGCACAAGTGCACACACGAGGTGTTAAGCACTACACAATCTGCCCTTTCTGACTTTTTACAAATTCTTCTTTTCAAGGGACACAAGATCAATCTTTATTTTCCCTCTAGGAACATGGGAAAGAATTTCCCCATCACACTAGTTTTTATTTCAACAAAATGTGTAGGATTGAACACTTTATAATCTTACCCTGTATATATTTAACATTAAAAGCATTCACTGGCACCTGTTATTTCAACCTACGAAACAGCATATGCAACACATTTTAGGAGTCTTATAACATTTGTATTGCTGTCTTTAAGGTTTTGATTTACATTATTCTGAATTTCTTAACTCCTGGAAAGATGATTTATTTCAAATGATACTACTACAGAAAAAAAAAAATGAAAACAAGAGTCCCTGAAAAAGCTGTAAAACTAGAGTCCCTGCAAAAACTGCACTATCACTCAATGTAATTACATGATGCAGTACTGTAAAAAAAACTCTGGGCACCTTTTTTCAAACTTACAAGTCACTAAAGACTTGACTATATTGTGTTGTGCTCTATGGCCTGACTAATCCACCCCTTCAAAATGACTGACAAGATTATTTGGAATTCCAGAAACTCCCAAAGATTCAAGATTATGAGCAATTAACACTGATCCTAAAATTAAATTAACAAACTATTAGTAAACCTTCAGCACCTCTGGTTCCAGACCTCCAGTTTCATGATTCATTGCTTTCAATTACTAAATGTCACAGTTACTTTACTCAGAACCAGCCCTGCACATACTCCTATCCCTCAAGTTTTCCAGTAGCCCTTAGATTTATCAGCCCTTATTGCTGAGGCTACTAATAAAGCAAATTTTAGGTGACAAATTCAATGTTCTGCTTTCCATTTTCACACTGGCAGTCAGTCTAGCTACAGATCTTTCTGACCCTGCGTTATTATCTCACTTGGAAGCATAATCTTTTCATCTAAACTCTTTTTTTTTAACACCAAACAACTGCCCAAAATGTACTCACACTCTGTAAATGCTTTCAAAAGAAGAGCCTGTAAATTAACTAATATTGGGGATACTGAGGAAAGTCATCTCATGAATCTCAGTGGATCATCACAAAGTGCATTCCTATTGAAATCACTCATTAAAATCCAAACTTCACCTATGCCTTTGCTAAGGAATAAATGCAGAACTCAAGCAACCCACCATTACACTTCCTGTCATTCACTGTAAAATAGAAAGGAAAATCCAATATTGTATTAGGTCAGTCACAGGAGGGACAAAGGACAGGCACTTTTCTAGAGTTCAGTGATACATAGTTCTCCTATGTACTGCATTTTGCAGTGCAGCAGCTGCAGGGTAACACTCTCATGTCCCAGATTTCTTTGGGGCATTACTAACCCATTCTCTCCAGCATTTCCCCTTGCTGGAAGGTGCTGCTCTGGGGCATGTGTGCCACAACTGCTCATGAGCCAGACTTCACCCAGCAGGGTGATGTAAGCTGTGACCCAATGGCCACTGCAGCTGGCCCTGCCCATGGCTGGGTGGCCGTGCCCACAGCACAACCCAGCTGCAGTTAGAGTTTCTCACTCTCAGTCATGGCAGCCTTGAAAAGCTGCCAGATCCTAAATCTCATGCAGAGATGAACAGCCCCTCCACTGCACTGAGAGGTGGTGTGGAGCAGTAAGAGCTGCTGCAGGCAAGGTCCTTTCCTCCTCTGCATCCACAGAGTCCCTGTGGGCTGCAAAAGCTCTCATGTACAAGGGAGCTGAAGGCAGCAGGGTGCATGCTCTGGATACTGCTTGGACCAAGAAGGGCTCAAAAATTGAGAATGGAATAATGAAAGTGAGTGGAAACAAGACCATAACTTTGCAAGACCTAAGAACTGCAAGAAAGAGGACATTGAAACCTGTCCTAAAGTTATAAAAATGTGACATGTGGAGACATCAAAAATTCCATTAGTTTCCCCATTTTATTGA
Source organism: Serinus canaria (assembly GCF_022539315.1). NCBI lineage: Eukaryota > Metazoa > Chordata > Aves > Passeriformes > Fringillidae > Serinus > Serinus canaria. The sequence continues at coordinate 15,969,070 of NC_066323.1, forward strand.
ACCTCATTGTTTCCAAACTATAAAGAAGCACATGACCTTCAGCACTATTTTTACTGAAGTCAGTATTTGAACCCAAGATTTAGCTAACTTTTGTTGCTGCAACAGATGAAGAACTTCACCACACCAATTTACCAGCAAAGCTCCTAAGTCCTTATATTTCTCTAACATTTTCAGGAAAATGGCCAAAAAATAATTTTAAAATTAAAGAAATATAAAATTAGCAAAATAATGTATGGAGGGAAAATGCCTCAGTACTGAAAGCTGCTTTACTTTAAAGCTGCTTTACTTACAAGAAATTTTGAAGTATGCTCTTACATTTCTACATTTTTGATAGTGAAACTGAGTCAAGAATCATTTTCTTAGAGAAAATGCCATTTCTCAAATATTGTACTGATTGTATGGAGGGAAAAATATTCAGGAAAACATGACTAAAAATCAACACCAAATGTTCAGAGAGGATCATACTCTTGTAGGTGGTCACAACTTCCTTTTAAAAATGTGCAAAAACATTATTAAAAGACAGATATCTTCATTAATCATTTATTTCTAACTCCCATTTGAAGTGCAATTAAACAACAGTTGCCAAAGTTATGAACCATACTGAGAGTTTCTGAAGAACACAAATATGTAAGAGCCTGCTTCAATATGAGATACCACATCTGATGCTACCTCACAGCAACATCATGCAGTTTGATTTATATCAGGAATGGTTAAACTATACAGTAGCCAAATCTAATAGAGACAGGATTTCCTGGCACAGAGAATGGCTGAGATAAAGCAAGAGAGTCAGCCTGGTATCTGTGGGCTTTAGAAAATGGGATTCATTGGGTTCAGAGATTCCCTGTACCTTGCTTCTGTTTTCTGTTTAAAAGGAATGAATCTCTGAAGGGATGGTGCTGGCTGACAGAGCGTGTGAATCAGCACTAACACAATAAACCAGAGCAGCAGCTCCTCAACCATGGAGTGGTCTGGCAAACTCAGCCTAGCCTATGCCAGCAGCATGGCTGTGCTCAAATTCAGATCTCTAGAGCAGGAAGAAAATTTAAATATCCAGCTTAAAAGGAATGGCTAATGACAGTGCAGGACAAAGAAAACATTGAGCTTCTTCTTAACCTATGGACATATATCATCTGTAACATAAGCAAACTCAAACAGTAAAAACAGTGCTGCTTTTCTCTGATTGTGTTTTAAAGTTTGGTGCCAAGAACCATGATCTGACCAATGTTAATTTTAAAAGTGCATATTGGTGTTGTCTTTTCTCATTTTTTTTCCTATTGTGAATTATACAACTGTGATCAGAAACACCAGATAGCAAATGTGCTTTTCCAGACTATAAAAAAAGAGAAGGGCCAAGCAAATCCAAGAGTCCACTAACTGCCACTGACTTGTGAAGGCTTAAGAGCAGGCCACTGGCCCATCAACTCCTGTCTCAGTCAGTGGAATTTGTCCTTTCTCCTATGTTTTGTTGAGGGAAAGCATTCCTTGGACATTCTAGTTACAGCTTAGGAGTAAAATGGGAATTTGCTGTTGATGGGCGTGATGTCAGAATTTAACCCTGTAACTTTGAATTCCAAATGAAAAGGATTTCCTATTATGCAATTCTAGTTGGGGTGAAGGGTCTTCCGTACAGTGAATCCATCACCCTACAAGGTTCTCAGTATTTCCTGCATTAAGATCCATTTTCTGAGATTGTTCTGAGTAGCTGCTGCCAGGCTGCTGCAGCAACTTATTGCACAATGAGACTGGTCCAGCTGGACAAGCTAATACAATGATAAAATTAACTGTAAAGGGAGAAAATTTATCACTCATAGGTCTCATAGAGAAACACAGATGATTATCATTTCAGCTTCAATTCAATGGATAACCTAAACATATGCTCAACTGGAAAAAGTGTATCAGTCATCCTGACTAACAGAAATATTTTGCTATTTAAGATAAGCCAGTGCTTTGCTGCCTCAAGGTGAGATAACTAAGCCTACATACAGTTATGTTGTTCATTTTACAAAGGGCTAATAAATGATAGCTAGCTGTTTTAATAAATGCCTAATCAATTGGCAATTATATGTTGCTGTGAACTGCAATGGGTGAGAGGTCTGACAAATAGTCTGCAATGCTCCCATAAAATCCACTTACAAGGTTGGGTATTTTTATCCATTCCTAATGCTCACCTGAACTGGACAAACTTTCTTTCCAGCCTGAGGCCCTTCTATATCCAGTATCTATTCATGTAAGGTGTTATGCATGTGAGTCATCCCCAGACTGACAGCAATTCCCTTATGTGAATAGAGCTGGGATCTGCAACACAAGAGTCCAGCTGGTTTAGGGCATTTCTAAACCTTGGAGCACTTGATCTGCATAAGATACAGACAGCCAAAACTACACAGACTGAGCTGTTTACAGATATTTTTCAACTACAGAAAACTGTCAGGAGAAACACCAATATATTTCCCATTTTGGATCTGAAAAACTAGAAACCTTAAAAATTAGTAAAAAGAATAATCTTTTAAAGTTCTCATTTAAAATACATGATGTTTTTATTTTCATTGTTTTAACAAGACAAAATGAGAATAAAAGTAGGTTATCAAAAGTGGGTGCTGGCATTCATACCTTTTTTTTTAATTGACATACACATAATGTATATGAATAGCCACACATTTCTAGTGAAAGACTATGAACAAACACACGTACATATACAGAGATAGAGAAACGTCCTATACATACATACATGGGTGAATATACATATTTATGTGCATACAGTATACAGACGAGATACTATACAGGTACAGTCAGTGCAATATCCTGTATAAGGCTACACAAACACCGAGAGAGGCTGGTGGGGTGGTGACAGCCATGAGAACAAAACCTGGATGGTTGTGACTCAACGCACACGGTGGGGACAACCTGGCTGCTGTGGGGTGTTCTATGCGTCAGGCACACGCAGTTCCAACAGAAACGTGGTACAAAACACTCAGCTCAAAAAGGAGGACAAGTGGGAGTGTGTGGAGGAAACTGAAATGCGTATGAGCAGACAAATAAGGTTGTTCTACCTAGGATACAGAATGTTTGGTTCATTTACAGAGAATGCCTATATATAAACCCATGCTTTCATGAATTCATGCCATTTTTTATTTCTATCTTTTCCTTTAAGAATATTACAAAATTCTTGCCCTGAGTTAAACATAAATACACACAGAAAAGGGGGTGGGGGAAAAGGAAATTGCATGCTTCTAGGTTTTTTTAAAATAAAATTTTAACCAAGGCACAATGTCTTCAAGAGTGGTTGCAAGACCATTTGAAATAAACTTAGCAAGTGCTATTGTTCTGGGACTGTGGCAAAACTAATTGTTTGCATACAAAAGTCTCAGAACAAGTTTTGAAGTGAATTTACAAGTTTTAGAAGAGAACAAGTAAATTTATTACATATGCCTTAAAGAGAGATTCCCTGAAGAGGAAGGAATGCAACCAATGCTACCAAGTTATATTATAGGCAACTTATTGATGTTTGGACTGAAATTATTTCACACAAACTACATTATATATTTGTTTAGCATTGGCTATTACCTATTTTTAGTAGAACCATGTACAGTGCTGTAAGAGCAGCTAAAAATGAGATGAAGAACTTCCAGATAATTTTCAGTTTCTGCATTAGGCAGTACACACAGTGGTCTCACTGATTCAGCGAGCTGCAAGAATCACAGCTCAGGCACAGCTGATCAATGGTGGCATGAGACTTTCAAGGCTGTATCTCTCTCTGTCATTGACCTGCATGAGTGTCTTACTGGAAATATTAGTTACTAGCTCCTGTGGATCCCACTCTGTACACCCATGTTCAAATCTGACTCTCAAAAGAAAGAGTGCAGAGGCCATGCTTGGCTGCTGGCCCCACATTCAAGCACTAAAACTCAGATACACAGAGTTGGCATCAACTTCCAGGTGTTCTGGAGGGTACCTCAAATTCCATGGAACAACCACCTTCATTGTGCTGCATTGGCTGCAACATCTGTCCCCATAAATCTCTCTGAACTGACTGTTTATCAAAGTGTTGAAACACACCATCTCAACTCTGCCAAAACCAGGCATGACAAAGCAACCCCCTGAAACCTCTGACCACACAGGTGAGATCTTCTCATGTCTGTCCTATGTCTGTTCAAGAAACTGTGACTCCAAATCTGAGAAACAACTAGGTAAGGAGAGTAAAAAAGTGTTGAGCATGCAAATGAAAACCTCATGAATGCCTGTTATTTCATCCTTTGTCAGAAATATCATCACATTTGAAAGGTTTCAACAAATTCTGTCACGGAGCTTACCTCTTTCTGTTCTCTGCTGACAAGCTCACAAAGCTCATGCAGGAATAAAATATCAGGGTAAAGGAATGGAATACTCTTTCTTCTCCTCTCTTCCATCCCACCTGAAATAGTGGCAACTATGCAGGCACTCCAGGGCGAGGCAGGATGACAGAGTCGAGGTGCGATGCTCAGACCAGTGTCTCTGTTCCCACACCTGACACCCTCTTGCTGTGGGGTTACTTTTTAAACAGCTGACCTGCTTTCACTCATTACTTCCTCCCTGTGACACACTTATTTTATGCCTAAACCCCATGCTATGACCCTTATGGAGAGGGAGAGTCACCAAAGCCACCTTGGGCTTTAGCACCCATGGTGACAGCAGTGCACGCTCAGATCCCCTCAGCTGTGGGACAGAGGCTGCTCCAGCAGTGTGGGGCCACACTTAAACCAGACTCCTGGCAAAGCCATGCACTGGCCTGCTCCTGCTGCATGACCAACCCAGCTGAGTGAGAAAAAAAAGGTGCTGGGACAGCAATAACAGGCTAGTCTGCCAGCAAAAGACAGCTTGGACACATTTGCTTCTCATGCCAATCAGTCAGGTGTACCTTGGAGGGGAGGGATAGTGGATGTGACTATTCCATCTACTTCAAGGTTTGCATTTTATTTTCCTTTTTTAAAAAATGTGGTCTACTTTTTTAATAAGCATTCTCTATTTGCAATTTGCATATTTAGAAATCATTTGCACTGCTCTGGACCCATGCACTGATTAGGTAAGGCCAGATTCAAGCTGAAACTCAACACAATGCAATGTGGAGCCTTCCCCAAAGCATTAACATTCTTGTTTTTGCTCTCATCCAAAATGTTGACGGCGTATTTTGCTGGACTGTCGACAGCAGAATTTTGCTTTCTCGTGTGCAAGAGATTTGTCTTTGCAGGAAAAACCCAGAACTGTGGAAAGTAATCCAACCGCACCCTCTTGTGGGCACAGGGTTCTGCTGCACTTTAGAAAGGCACAAATCACATAAATCCAAAATTCTAACAGTGCAAAGTCCTCAGAGGGCTGTGTGACACTGCAGGACACAGTTCATGCCTCATGCCCTGGCACATCTTTCAACGTGGCAGCAGTCAGGGTGACAGATCCCTGACTCTCATGAACATTCTGTCTGAACAAGAAAGTAATGTCCTATGGCTCTGCATTCAGGCTTCTAAATACTCCCAGGACACACACACTGGTCAAATCCAGACATCATCTCAAGGTAAAATCGGCCCCTGTCCCGTCAGTGAAGTGCCTGTGCCACGGGCTTCTCTCTGTACCCCATTGTGGGCTCTTCCATGCCTGTCCATCCTCCCAGGCAGGACCCAGAGGATTTCCTGTCTCCCTGCCATTTGCAAAGCCAGCATCCACAAGATTCAGTCTATGCCTACATTCCTTTTTCTTTGCCGACACTGAAGATTTCTCCATGACAGGGCCATTTGTGAGAAAGACATCATTTTTAAAGTGTCCTTAGAAAAATATACCTGGTTTTCCACTTTTAGACATTCAAATGAATTTCATTGAATCAGTGACACATAAATGATGCAAAATCACTGTCATAGATACAGCAGATTGCACCCCAAATAGTTTTTTTGCACTTATTAATTTCACAAGAACCAAACCATAATTCCTTAATTGAGAGTCATACCCTTACCAATATACTTCCATCTGCAATCTCTTACTTTCTCATCTATTACACTGAACTTATGAATCCTTGGGGCAGGAACAGCCTTTGTTCCATGCATATTGTCTACCAACAAATAACTGTGACTCTTGGACACACCACAGGCAATATTGTGGTAGATCCTAGTGGCCAACATTAAGCAGGTTTTGTATCCAGTGACAATCCCAACCCTTAATAAATGTGATGGCTAAACATAAGGAGTAATTAAGTTCCGTTTAGTGAATATCTTCTCAGGCAAAAATAGAAGCTACCATCCAAAGTAATAAATAGTGTATGGAAAGTCCAGCCCAAGGCCCCATGGGGCTCTGATTACAGAGCAAGCAGCATGGGACTGTTCCCACACTGTGGACACATTTTTTGGAAGAAGAAAAAGATCAAGTATCAAAAAGGACCAACCATAACCTTGGCTCCAGGAGCACAGAGAGAGAGATCTCTGAGGCATTGCACTGGCTCAAGAGGAACTCTTGGCATGTACACACAGGGGGAGGAAAAGGGTTGCCACTGTGCCATGAATTGTTTAGTATGTTTTGCTATTCTATGTCCAAAATACACAACAGACTTTCAGAACTTTAAAAATTAGAGGAGAAAAGAGGGACGGAGAAAATTCTAAGAGTGGCAATTAGCACAGTAGTTAGATAGTCCCTTTGAATAGAAATCTGGGACTTTGTGTCCTCTGAGATCTTTAACAGGGATAATTTTTCCCTTTGGTCCAGAGGGCAAGGATGACAGAAGTTGATTCTTTCTTTGCATATCCTTGTGCATGATAAAAGCCAAAACAGCAGAATCACTAGAGTCTGGTGCTAGTTCTAGGCTGAGATTCACCAAGGAGTGCATGTAGCACAGATTGACAGTACTGAGTGCTGACATGGGTTCGTGCTGTGTAACACACACAAATTCTCTTGCTAGCACAATTTATTTTTTACTAACATTACCCTAGTAATCAACTGGATGAAGGACTGCTTCAGTCCACAGAGTTCTCCATCTACCTGCAATGACTCTATTTCTTTCATATAATGGAAGCTAAAGGAAAGACTGCTGTGATCAGATATGGAAGAGGGGATCTTGATTTATAAGGTGCTCATTTCTCAGCAGCAAAATTCATCAACTGCAGAATCAGAAACCCAGCTCTGCTACTGTGCCCCACAACTGCAGAGTGTTTGCTGACTCTTTGAACTCTTGTGCACTACTGCTGGGAAAAAATGGCAACTTTAAGCTGAGAATAATAGAAGAGCACAGATGCTTTGTTTATGCTCGCAGAGTATTCACTTTCAGATGCACATTTGCCAACTAAAGCATGATAATGTCAATTCATTGGGGAAGTACTGTGTCTAGGTGCAATTGTTACCATTATGGCTATAATTATTCAAAAATAATTATAGCCATAATGGTAACAATTTACATTCCCAGCATTCACTAATTACAGGGTGACCACAATGTTTACAAGGCATACAAAGACTATAATATGTTTTGTATTCACAACTAAAGCTAGAGATATTACAAGCTGGGCTTGTGATTTTTAACTGACCCAATACAGAGGAAACCTAGGCATGAGACAAATATGTAGCTGTGCTGCTGAAGAGTACTCAGTACTTGTCAAAATTTAAATCCAAATTATTAATTTAAAGTTTTGTGTATTTTTTACAATGAGCTTCTACTGCACTTAAACAGCAAGGTATTGCTCTACTCATGCATATGAAAAGCAGCTAAAATATGTCTCAGCTTCTTTGTGGTACTTCCATCACAATTTTCTTTTAAAATGGAACCATTAGAATAGGTGTTTGGGATTTTTTAGCTAAAGTGCAAAATTAAATAATAGTTGCCCTGAAGGTCTTCTCACATCAGTTTTAATGCTAGATTTATTTTTTTTCACAATACAATGTGTGCATTTTGGTTGCATTTCAGTTAGCATCTAAATACTGACTCCTAAATAAAATGTTATGTTAATTCTTGTGTGAAGGAGTTGGGATTTACCAGTCGAGGCTGGAACAAGCCTCCTCCTTCTCTCCTTCCCTCCCTCTCCCTCCCTCTGGGGCAGGGCAGGAACAGGTGGGGCAGCCCCAGTGAAGCCTCTGCTTCCCCTGCAGGTGCAGGATGTGGGACAAGGGGTGTGGGATGGGCTGGCCCAGCGGGGTGTGCTGGGCCCTGCTCCACCTCAGCCCAGAGCTGAGCCCACCCTCAGCAGGGGGGTCCAACCTCAGCAGCCCCCTGCCTTGCCTCCCCAGCTCAGGGGTAAATAAAGCTTTTCCTAATCCTGTTGGGTTACCTTGAACACTTGCTGAAGTGCATTTTCACCCAGGCTGCCTCTGGCACAGACCCAAGCCATCCCAAGGGGTTTCTCTCCTGTCCTTGCTCACACACCCTGGTGTGCACTACCCCTGTCCCAGGCCAAGGGGACATGAACACAAACACAAACCCCCCCAGGTGCATATTCAAAGTGGAAAATCTCCTTCTTACTTCTCTACCTAATGGCTATGTTGGAAACCTGTGCTGGGACACTCCTGGTCTCTGCCCCCCGGCCCTGTGAATTTTGGATTTCCATGTCTGTAACACAGCTCCCTCAGCCTGCCAGCCCCAGGCACCAGCCTCCCTCAGCACTTGGTTATTCTACAAGTCTTTTTATTTTCCTACCTAGATATAAATTTAAGGAGCCAACCTGTATCTAAAATTCTTGTTTATCAAAGACACATTCTCATACATTCTCATACAAACTATTGACGGATTGGTGCAAGACAATGGTCAAGTCCACTCTTGGGAGTCCTTTCCCCTTTGCTATATTATATTCATAAAAATAATAAAATAAGTGAGAGCTGTCCTGAATTCTAGAGGGTAATGGTTAGCTTGTCCATCTTGTGCCTTCTGTCATGTTTATCAATGTGGTCATGTGGGAAAAGTAAAATGCTACCTCAGCTTGCAGAGAACCCAGGCAGATACCAGGCAAGTAATGAACTGAGCTGCAAGTTTTCTAAAATCAGCCACAAAAAGTTTCAGTGTTCATGCTGATATATTTTCTAGCTTTTTCTTCATTCCTTCAATGCACGTTGAGACTCCTTAATTCACAGCCATCGATGTATTTTCATTCCCTTCTCTGAGTTTTTCCTTCTAATCTCAGCATGGCTTCTGAATTTTACTTTGATCATCTCTGTAAAGTTTAAATCTTCTTTCCTTGCTTAAATTGGAGCTAGATATCACTGCCTGGTCCCCCACAAAAATACACCAAACCTTAAGAGGCAAACAAACCCTCAGAATTAAGATAGCATACCTTGAGGAGGCAACAGGAAAGGACAGTGCTGTCTGGCCACTGAAAAGCAAGAAACTAACAGGCAGCATGAAGAGAAGCTGCACATTTGCAGATAAGGAACACACTTTTGTGGAAATCTATCTGAAAATAGGTTCTGCTTTGTAGGAAAGCTGAAATAGGAAACTCTAGCTATCAGTAGTTTTGTTTTCAGAGTGTGGTTTTCTTCAGACCATCTATCTTAAAACATGCTGTGCTGCTCTGCAGCCTAGTATGTGGGATTTTCCAATCACTGTCTACAAATTAATGAAAACAAATCTCCCTTGACAAAGTTCATTAGCAGAAAAAAAATTCCCAAGGTGTTTATAGGATCTCTTTTTTTCTTAAAATGGAAATCAGTGGGATTTTTCTGTGCTGAAGACTGTTTCAGAGAGGCATGGCAGTGATACAGAGAGGATTTTATGTACATTAAAACTCTGGGTGCACGATGTTCTGCTCTCCAGCAGAGGGACTTCCACAGTCTGCCTGAAACGTTTTCTTCTTTTGTGACAGACATGCTCAGTGCACATCTAGCCTGTGTGCCACGGGGATATCTGAGCTCATCGATGGAATGTAATCCTTTGTTACCCGAGGTGGAGATGTGGAGAACGATAGGATGGCAGGGAAACATCATTGCACAGCAGTGATACCTGTGACTCCAAATCCTGCTTGCTTTACACGAGTGAACAGCGTTGTTCACTGTGGCTGTCCTGTGGCAGGACTGAGCATTTTCCACTGCAGGGTGAAACCTTTGACCATGCCTGCTGCAGGAATCTCAGGTGCCAGCCCAGAGGTTCCATCAAAATGGGTGAGGCATTATTTGAGGCAACTGTGGACCCTGCTTATTGCTCTTTATAAACCCTTCCAAGTGGTTAAACTCTGTTGTTCTCTGTCCACTTAGATGGTTACAAAGACAGTTACTAGTTTGCATTTCCACATAAAGGCCAAACACAGATGGACTTTTACTATCTCTGATGTTATTCACCCACTCCTTTTCTCTAAGATATAATTTCCTTTACTCTCTACAACATTTCTCCTTTCCCTGTAACTTTTTGTGAACAATGTCCTGCCTTTATAGAATAAGAATCACTTAGGCTGGAAAATGCCTTTAATCCAGCCCTACTAAAAAGCCCTACTAAACCATGTCCCCAGGTGCCACCTCTACATGTCTTTTAAATATCTCCAAGGATGCTAGAATGGACTCTTCCACTTCCCAGGACAGCCTGTTGCTTGACAACTCTTTCTGTGAAGAATTTTTTTTCTGATATGAACAGATGGTATCCTACTGTGTGTAAGTGTTAAAGCAGGTCACTGACCATCACCCTGTGGATTATGGGCCCTTCATTCTGCTCCCTGTGTCCATCTTTCAGCTCAGGGGGTGGTACCTGGAGAAGAGCTGGTCCTGCTATTGAACACTGAGGCAAAGAAGGCATTAAGTACCTCAGCTTTTTCCTCATCCTTTGTCATTATGTTCTCTCTGCCATCCAAAAAGAGGATGGAGATTCTCCTTAGACTTCCTTTGGCTGCTAATGTATCTATAGAAACATTTTTTATTGTCTTTTATGACAGTAGACAGATTAAGTGCTAGTCAGGATTTGGCTCCTCTAATTTTCTCCCTCCATAACCTCATCACACCCTTGTCCTCCTGAGTTGCCTGTCCCTTCTTCCAACTTTCATAAACTCTCTCTTTTCCTGAGTCCCAGCAAAAACTCTCTTCAGACAGTCTGGTCCTCTTCCCTCTTGTCCTTTGGCACTTGAGGATGGCCTGCTTCTGCATGTTTAACATTTCCTTCTTCCCTTTCTTTACAAGGCAATACATCCTATCTAGAATAATTCTCACTACTTATACCTCTCTCTGTAGGATATTTTTATTTAAATTTGCATTTAGGAAATACAGCTATGTGGCACTTTTGTTGCTCAAAAATATTCTATGCTCCTGCCATTATTACAGTTCCAAGCCCCCCACCTGACTTCCTCTGCTACTTCCTTAATTTTTTAAACTTTGTCCTTTCACAGTCAATAACTTCAGTTCCAGGATAAATTTATGTTTATCCTTGAGTTTAAATTGAGATAATTCATGGCTTCATCCAAGGTTGCATTTTGCAACCAACATTTTCCAAATGCCCTCACCATTTCCCAGAATTAAGGACAGAAGGCAGGCTCTCAATCTGGCTCAGCATTTTGGTAAATGCTGGCTGCCCCTACAGTACAGAATTTTTAGTGTTCTCCATCAGAGACCAGCCATATAACTAATCTCTGCACATAAGACATTTCTTCTTATTTTTTGGTGGTCCCTCTACTGCTTCCCATCAATATACCATAGATATATTCTGTGGATACTAACTGATTAATCCTTACCATTCCTACATCAATAACCAAACAAGAAATAAGAAAATAAGGCATAGGGGACTTAAATGACAATAATTACATAATTACCTAATATATGATTGGAATTATAATATAGGTTTCCTTAGATCAGATCAATTTTTAATTACTAAGGATAGTCACTCCTTTGAACAATTGTATTACAAATGATGGGTTTTGAGAACTCAGTTGCAATTTTTTGGGGTTTTTTTATTTATTTTAAATTAAGCATTTTGAAAACCACAACTCTGGGATCCATGAAGATTTGAAAAAATCAATTAACAGTAATCTGCCCTTTCTCAGATTTTATATTCCTGTCTGAATGTTAGCTGTGCCCATCTTATCAGCAAAGAGGGGAATAACATGATACATCTCCTTAATCTTTTGGAAAGTCAAATTTGCTCATTATGATATTGTTAAGGAAAACAGTATCAATACAATCAATAGCCACAACACACAAAAATAGATACCCTGTATGCCACAAGCCAGCAGACTGAGAATGGGCTAAGACCCCAGCTGTTGGAAACACATTTTTTCACCCATCAACCATTATTTGCATATTAAGGTAGAATAGGTGTTGGAAGAACAATCAATGTTTGTATCTGCCTCGGAGATAAGACCTTTGTCATTTCTCTGAAATCAGGCTCAAATCCACACCTTTAAAAGTTATGCTATCATAGTAAATGGCAACATAACAGATGGACAGTAAAAGATTGTCAGCTGGAAGGGAAGACTTAGGGAGAGAAAGCTTGTACTGGTTTTTCTTGTTTTTCATGAAGTCATGACCATACCATACATTATTCAATTAACAAGATCACCTTCCTACAGTCACTTGAAAATTCTTCTTATCTTTGTTCCTTTCTTCTGTATGAATTGAGGTGGATTTTTCCCTCCACAGTTTCAGCGAACCCTGGCTGCAGCTTCTAAGAGGCTCATTATCTCTTCTATCACATCAGCTTCTACTTTCAAGGGTTATTGTTTAGTTCTTAGTATAAACTGACAGGCTAAAATCCGTTCAAAACACCCAAGGTGCCTTTGCCACTGAGTAAACAGCAAAGCATCAGGAGTGCTGTAAAACCCATTCAATCAAAAATATATACTACATGAACACTGGGACCCTGAAAACCTTTGGAAGTACAATTACCCTAATTTCTTCCTTAGATGAAGGAACACTTGATGTGTTATTTAAATGGGCAGTCATTTTGAATCTCCATTATAGATTTGATTTGCTTATGTAAAATATGCTTTAGAAGTGTGCAGGGTTCTCTCAGTCTTCATGTCTGGCAGCACTCAGAAGTAATACAATCATATCAGTTTATACAGGTTACAGAGCTGTAACCTGTACAGACTTGGCTATCCAAATATAACCTTTCTAACAAGTTGCTGGCTGTCTGGAGTGAGTAAATCAACCTTACTTTTGTGGTCTTTGCTTTGGTCGAGACATTATTGGAGCAACTCACTGAGGTACAAACACAGTTATTTGGTTATTGCAAAGCAGTCCTCAGGGAGATTTCCACTCAAACCTCAGTGACATTCAATAGTATTTTGGGGACTAACTCCCTGAAAGCCAGACAAAAATTCTCCATCAAAATAAGGGTGCTTGTGTGTGCATACACAAATGCATGTGCACCTAAATCCATCTGTGCTCCTGTCTCCTTGTGCACACACACCCCACACGTACACACCACTGATGCAGTGCCACAGTGCTTTGACAGAAGCCATTCACATGATGTTTAAGCAAAACCTCTTCTTTCAATTGCTACTCTGTTAGTTCTGTCAAACTAATAATACAGGTCTGTGCAACAAAATGTTACAATATCAGTATTAGCATATAAAATAAAGGTAAGTATAGGTTTCCCACGTCTTTATTTCTTTTCCATTTTCTCTCTATTGGAGAAATTTGCCAAACCCAAACACTTTCTTTTTTTTTTTCCCCATGTGGCAGTTTTGTTTCTGATGACGACAAAAAAGTATCTCTGTTTAATAAAAGGAGATGTTGCTCCTTTGATTTGGTTTTTTTTTTTTTTTTTTTTGATTCCTAACAGTATACAATAAATATAACTACAGTGGACTATTTAATAGTCCTGTAAGCATTACATGGTCTATAGCTGAAGAGAGTCTAGCTGCCTCAACTAAACAAAATCACTTGCTGTAAGAGCAGTTTTCAGGACAGTGATAAATCACAGTGTAATACAATCATGCATTAAGCTCCAACCAGATGTGAGACTGGCACAAATATTAAAGTACAACTGGGCAGAAGTCAAGTATGTACAAGTCATTGACAACATTGGTGTAAGTGCTCTAGACAAGACATTTAAAAGAAATTTACACAAAACCATATATTAAATTTATCAAAGTTTGATAAATTTTAAGACAGTAAAAAAGTACAGAAAGCATGAAAAAAATAAAAAACCCAGCCAGTTCATACTGTACAGTTTTACTACATTTATATTACAGAATGAAGACAGGAAAAGATACAAAGAATTAAGAGCAAAGAAAATTCTGCTGGCTGTGGCCAGCGGAATTCCATTGCCGATGAGAGATGCGCACACACAGATGCACGCACACGCACAGAAAAGAAAGACATAAAGCAAAAGAACCATTTACTGTAACAAATGACAGACAGAGAGGTGGGAACATTTGGCATGTTGCAGCACATGGAGTCATTCCCGATTGGCTAACGATGGTACCTGGCTCGGCTGGAGGTCGCCGGGCTGCCTGAGCGGCGCCACCGACGGAGGAGGCACTCCTGACGTGGATGCGGAGCGGCCCAGCCGGCAACTGGACTTGGACTCTGAAAGGGAGACAGAGAAACACCAGTGAGCAGGAGCAGGGGACTGCTGCAGCAAGCTGAAACATTGTGGATCCAGGAGTCCCTTGAAATGGAGACTCCAGCCTTGGTAACGAGTTAAAGTCTTGGACACAGGGCTGAATCATGAGCAGAAGTTGGAATCAGAAGAGGGATTCAGGCAGGACCCATGCCATGTCCTGGCCTCTTTGCTCTGGCTCTCTGAAGAGCATAAAACAGCAGTCGGGAATACAAAAGAAGCATTCCTGTTTCTCCACTCCCCTGCTCCTCAGCACCTTTTCTACTTCTCATGTAATACAGCAGTGATTAAGGGAGTTACAGAGGCTTCTGGTATCATCTCTCCATCCCAGAGCTGAGGGACGTGACAGCCCAAAGACTGACTGTGCTGAAGGAAAGCATGAAATGCCAGAAAATAAAAGAGGTGTGTAAAAGTGGTGAGGATACTGTCGCACTTGGGGATTTGGAATGACACCAAAAATTCTTGGGAATCTCATGTCAGTAGCAATGAATTGAGAGATATAAAGTAGGACGAAGAGACAAATCAAAGCATCAGCAGGGGCAAAGTCAGTTGCCCAGAATCAAGATGATAACAGAAGCAATGTTTGCCTTAAGAGAAAGTTCCATTTCAGTGAAGAACTTCACAAAAATGACTCAGTTATTTGATTTTACTTCTGCTGCTTTATATGGAGTAATTTCTGAGAAGGTTCCCCATTGATTTCCAGCACAGGTTACTATTGTACACACTGACACGAGGTGACCATGAAGTTCAGGAGGCCTGAATGAAACTTTTTATATCTAAGTCATGCTGACACCCATGTACTACCCAAATGTTCAGCTGGTCTGGAGGAAACTGTCTTTTCCTGAAAAAGGGATCTGCCTGTTTCTGCCCATGAAATTTTTTTGTCCTTACATTTCCTTTATATGGCTGAGGAAGCACCTCTCAGCCTATGACTCTGCTGAGATCAATGTGCTCATTCTCCTCATGTTTCATAAACCTTCTTCCCAACCCTGCACTTGTTTTTTTGTATTTAGTGGGCAAACACTGAAAACTTTTGGACTTACCAGACAGATTTGGTGCAATAGCAGAGTCTCACTTTTCACATTGACAGTGCTCCTTTACCATGAATAACAAGTAATTACAATACCATGCTTCATTACAATTTAAAGAATTTTGAGGTTTTTTAAAAAAGTTAGAAGAATTCCTCCTACTCAATTCCATGTTTTCAAGAAGAAAGGAAGGGCCTATATCTCGTGCAGTTGTGGTTTAGCAAGTTTGTCTCTGAAGCACATCTTTTGCTTGTGTCTGTCTGAAATTTATTTTTTCATGCTGCATTTATACAGCTGCTTTGTCTGTGTTTGTTTTAAACTGATTTCTCTATTTCCTGTGTGGATCTCTAGCATCACTACTGGCCACTTGTTGGGCCACAGCTTAGGTCATGCTGTTAATAGGAAGAAGATTCCTATTGCCAGCATGACCTTAAAATCACTTGGCACACCTTGGAAACTTGAGGACAGCTGGCACATTGCTCCACATACCAGCAACATGCTGAAATGGATTCTTCCACTCTCACTGATGCTTTCTCATTGTAACCTTCAATGCTTATTTTCTTCAGATATTTCAGAATTCAATAGGGTGCGGAGAAGAGCTATCCACTTTTGCTGGAGCACTTAGACCAGTGAAAGCATCTGTATGGGTGAATATTCATCAACTAAATATTAATAGGTTAGTTAACATCCAGCTGGCTGAGCAGCAAAAATATTTATGCTGCTCGCCGAATGCATTATTCAATTCACTCTCTCCTAGTCAGTCTGTAAACACACCACGAGTCAACACAGCCACAGGCACACAGAAAGGAGCAGACTGGCCTCCTCCATAACCTTGCTTTTGTACACAGTCTGCTGGCTTGCTTTTTTTGGACTTGGGCAGTTACTCTGAAGGTTGATTAGGTTTGTTTTTGTTCTGATTTCACACTGTCTGTGTGCCAGATTTCTGACTGTTCCTTTCAGGAATATAGATTTAATAATGGATCTCATTATTATATCTCATCTCTCATCTCCTGGAATTCTGCTGGGGTTCCAGAAAGGACAAGAATTGGGGTATTTTCAGTTGTTTTTCTCTACTGCTAAGTAAAGATTCTGTTTCTTCTGTGACAAGCAGAATCAGACACTCAGCACATAAAAACTCCAAGACACTGTCTGACTATGCTTCTGAATTATTTTCTTTGCTCTAGGAAAGCAGAAAGAAGTGTCATAATTTCCAATTTGGATCTATGAGCAACAGCAAGAGATTACCATTTCCTTGCCAAAGAGACTCCTTTCATCTGGCATCAAAGAAATAAAACCTATCACACAGAGATGAAGTATTAGTTCCTTTATCTCCCTGTAATATATGTTCCAGTATTGAGGAAACTATTGTGATTTCCATGGTGATCCTCACCAAAAGGTGCTTCAGACATGGCTCCATCCAGCTTTTTTTTTGTCTCAGTGGCAATATTTTTAGACCAAATAAATACTGTATTCTACTGTAATTAGTGGTCTGAGTAACAGCACACCACTTGGGGGAAAAATAGTCCATAAAGGTCTGTTCTTTAAGTGCTGCACAACTCACTGCTCTGTATTCTGCAGCATCTTATTTTTCAGCTATGGGCAGATTATTTACTCTGCTGGGGCTATGTGGGGCTTTCCTATTTAATGCCAAGAACCTTATAGGAAAAACTACTGCTAGCAAATATCAGGGATGGTTTCTAGCATTTAGAAATTCATGTTTATCTCTTGTGGATGATACTGAGACAGCTCAGTATTAACATCTGAAATGAGTAGTCTTGGACATCTTGAAAAGTTCCTTAGTGACAGAATTTCATGGTGTGGAGCTGAGTTCTATCAGCCATTGTGAGAGGCACATGGGGAAGGCTCTGTAGGCCAGGGGATGCAGGGCATGTGAGCAGCCTTTAGAGATGCCCCTTGCAATCAATGGGCAGCATAAGGTCTGAATTCAGCAGATTCCTGGGGGTAGCCAGAAGGCTGTGAAATATTATGCATGAAAACATTCATAAAATTCACTGGTGTATCTGGAAATTTAGTGGTATTATTTTGCACATCTTCAAATGTTGCATCTCTCACAGTGACATGGTGTGAAAAATGCACTGCAGGTCTCTGGGAGCCAGGTGCAGTGTAGTGCTAGGAGGGCACACTGGGTCTCAGTCCCCTCTATGGCACCCACAGTGGCCATAACACTCAGAGAGTGGAGTGGGACCACAGCCCCCTAACACCAAACCCACAGGCAGAATCAGCTTCAATGGGCAGAGCATCACTGCACTCTTGGGTTTAAACTCAGTCTTGACAGCACCAGGAGGGTTACAGGTGGAACCAGGCAAGCATTTAGTTCCAAAGGGCAGCATTAAGGATGAGAATTTTAGGAGAGACTGTGCAACACAGAAATACAGGCTTTCCAAACACAAATAGGATTGCCTTAAAGTATTGTGTATTTAATTATGTGTCCAAGCACTCATATAAATGGCTGGTTTTCCAAAACTGCAGGGGCTGCCAGCATGGCTAAAGATGTAGAGGCTTGGCTGATTGTATTTGGGACATGGGGTGTTGTAGGATTTTCCTCAATAATGCACAGTGCTGAAATGCCACAAGATTTTATGGAAATATTTTCAATCAGTTTTATACCAACGTGCTATGGCTTTCTATATTCTCCAGAAATACAACAACCCTTCACGATTTTTATTTTTGGATCTTAATGGGAAGAGTTCTTTATCCATCCAAGGAAACCTTCATTCTGCCTATCCTAATCTTAATTCAAAAAAATGCTCTGGCTGTCACTTACATTGGAGTAGCTTCTTATCCTGTCACAGTCTCTTCTTTGCACATGAAAAGAGAAATATTGCTTATTTGCTACAGCTGCCAAGAAATGCATTTTGAATTAAACAAGGCGATGTGACAGGCTGGGAGCAATCACATAAAAAAAAAAAAAAAAAAAAAAAGAAGAAGAAGAAGAAGAAAAAGAAAGCATGTATGCTGGAAAAACACATCACACCAAGTGTCTTCATACTGGCCTAAAAAGAGATGAGTAAGCTGAAATACTACTTGAAGTTATGAAACATTATGGTGCAATAAACTATATGGTATTTTGCTATCTAAAAAAAGAATTTAGCAATTTGCTATTGGCAGAAACCAGTTAGTGCTAAAATATCACAGCAGCATATCAAACTGAACAGTTTTCACAAGGGGAGCACTGAACCTGTGGAACTCAGTGTTACCAGATATCCAAAGGTCAAAAGTTTAGCAAAGTCTCAAACCCAAGTCAGGCAGTGAGCAAAACCATGTCTGGAAAGGAACCCCCTGTTTGGGCTTAGGGGATATTTTGCCCAAAGGGAAAAGCTGTTAGTGGAATATACTTTGTATCCTGAAATATGGGTGTTTATTTTCTTTGTAAAGCTTTTGTTGTAGGATTTGGCTGTGTTTGTTTTCTATTTCCTGGCTTCTTTGAAATACAAGTAAGTGTTTTGTATCTTTATTCAGGTTTTTTGTGTGTGTTTTTCTTACACCTAGGCAATATTTTTACTCCAGTCAGAATTGGTGTGATCCCACATCCTGGAGGTCTCACAGCAGGACCATGGGCATTGGTGGGATGCCCTCAGTGTGCAGTTCCCAGTACTGCTCATTTCAATACAGGTGACAGGCACTGCTTAGGGGAGCCTGTGAGCAGAGAACTTGAATGACCAGTGCAAGGTCTGGGCCTCCTGGGCAGTAACCCAAAACCCCAGCATCAAGTTTTCTTCATGTGGAGAATCCTTGTGGGTTTAGGAGCACAGTGATACTGACTGTGAGGAGAAAATGTAGGGGTTTGTGGCACAGACCTGGCTGGCATGAACTGACTTCTTGCTGCTATTCCCTTCTTACACCAATGGAAGCATCTTGTGCCTTAGCCTTTCCAGGCTTTGCCCCATTCCCAAATAGATGAACTTAAAATATTCATTGCTTTTGGAAATCAACAATGATGGCCAGTAATTCCAATGAAGGGTGGGAATTTCCTCCCTTCTGATTACCAACAATCTTTTTCAGATGGAATATTTATGGCTGGCTGAGTGACAAGCTGGTGGCAATTCAAAACCAGGATGCAACGTAGTTTCTGAGATTTTAAAGGCAGGGCAGTGCCTGTCTCCAGCAGCAGGTGGCAATGCAAAATGCTTCTTTGTTGCAGTTAGGAAAAAAGCAGCAACATTCCAGAAAATGCTCTTCAAGTCTCCTGGAGTGAAGTTATACAGATTCTGTATTTCAGATTGTGTTTGGCTGTTCATTATAATTGCACTGACTTTCCTAAAAGTCAGCATGCCCCCAAATCACACTGCTTTCCATAAGAAATTATAGGATGCCAAGAAACAGAAAGTGCCCTTGAAAAATTCTGTCACAGAACAATCAGGCACTAGAGACAGTGATAACTGTGTGCAGCTGACAGCTCAGGCTCTTTGAACAAAATGGACAGAAAGCTCAAGATTCTGTTTGGAGATGGCTCCTTCTCCCTCTGGTCTTACCAGCAGTTTCAGAGTTGTGGAGACCCCACCAAAAACCAGTGTTTTCACTCAGGTATTTGGCCAGGCCACCCCAGTTCCCAGCTGGAGCAGAGTTGCCTGATGAGTGCATGTGGGAAGTTTATTCACAGCCTT
This sequence comes from Serinus canaria, assembly GCF_022539315.1. Classification (NCBI taxonomy): domain Eukaryota; kingdom Metazoa; phylum Chordata; class Aves; order Passeriformes; family Fringillidae; genus Serinus; species Serinus canaria. Next base: position 15,989,193 of record NC_066323.1, read on the forward strand.
TCTCTTTTGCAGCAGAGCAATTCAACCCCATTTAAAATTTTTATTTCAATACTGCCATAATAAATGCCTGTACCAGTGTGAACTAGGAGGCAGGTACCAAACTGCAGTGTTTCAAGGACATGTCTGCACACACACAAAAAATGTAGCCTTTTTTCTGTTATCTATGATGCTGCAAAGAGAGCAACAGCAGTGGTGACTGTACTGGGGACTGGTTAGATTTTATTTGAGGTAAATCTAAGTTCTAATTACTAGTGCAAAATTACTTTATCTCCTTGACTCCAGAAAGCATTTTTATTCATGTGAAAGTATTAAATCTCTCTTCTTGCATTCTGTTACAGTTTTAATTTAATTGCAGAGAATGAGCTGTTCAGTTCATGTGCAAGTTCATTGAGGAGAACTGCGTACAGCATTCTCAATGCAGTGCCCCACCAAGTAAAGGTAAAACATGTTGCTCAGGCAACAGCAAGAAACATAGGAAAATATATTCAGGGTAGATGAGAGGCAATATTCATCAAGTGAAATATCATAAATCTGCAGGGAAAGAAAAGTCATAATCAGCTCTCAGAATTTAATCATAGAAAGGAGTCAAAATTCAGCCAAGAAAATAAAATTTTTCTTTGACAGTCCTAGCAATGTAAGACAAAGTCACAGTTAACTAAATCAAGGCATGATTCAACAACTATTACAGTTTGCTGATGCCAAATGGAGACTGAGGCCAACATGTTTTGTCTGCTTTTGGAGATCGACCAACTCCTTAAAACTGCTGCAGAAATGTTGGACAGCAGTGGTATATTTTGCTAAGAGCTTACTCTTCAATTTTAACTTCTTTACTACTCTGGTGTATAATGTCATCTAGCAAAACTGAAGAGATTTTGGTCTTAATTATTGGATGCCCCAATACTTTGATCTGGTAGCTTTAAACCCATCCTTTCACCTTCATTAGCACAGATGATGGTCTAAGACACTGGGGACAGAAATTTTACCAAAAGCTATGAGCTTATCTGTAAAATTCACACCTTCCAGGAAGCTTTGTAAGAAGAGACAAGTAAGGAAATGGCAGTAGCACAAAAAAGACCTGTGCTAGAGTCATAAGTTTTGCAGAAAAGTCACTTTCACTGCACCAGGAAGGACTGTTTGAGGGGTCTGTAGCAAGCAAAGCTGGACTACATGATTGCTGCAAATGACATTTCACATCAGCAAAGACTCTTCAACTTATACACTGAGTTTCAGGTGTCATTTTCAGCAATTCAGGGACAATGTGAGTCCCATTATCACCCAGGGAAGCAATGCTCTGGGTGAGCTGTGAACATCTCTGCTCACTCAGCAGTGTAAACACTCCTAGCTGCCACTCACTGCCCAGCAGATCTCTCAGGCAGGAATGATTTCTTGTCTGAGCAGCTCATTCCTGCTCTTATACTTACTGAACATTGACCAAGAGGCTTCAATACTAGACGTGCCAACTGTCCTTAAAGGGGATATTTCTCACAGTCCACCTAATAAGCAATAAAGTTACTCTTTTATGAGAGCTGTCAAATCTCAAAAGTACCAATACTATACTTGTGCAAGGGCCATAGATATCTCCTTATAGATGTCTATTCATTTATCAGTTCCATTTGTCTTAGTCAATTTATAAACAAGGCTGCATTATAATGCCATGGTTTATGGCAATTTACTATTTAATATGTAAACATTTTTGAATAATAAAATGAATAGGGGTGTAGAGGGTGATCTTGTCCCCCAATAAGTTGCAGCTGTTTCAGTTGCTGAAGATTGGAGGTGGGCCTGATCTTAACAGGCCACACCTGTAATCAATAAGAACTAGTGCTATATGAGAGTAAGGAAAGAGGAGTGAGGAGAGTCAGATTACTGTGAGGACCTGGAGAAGTCAGTGTGTAGAGGAGCTGCCTGTATCAAGAAGTTATGAAGCTCTGATAATATGAAATCCTCATATTATGATGATGATAGAACTCAAGCTATCTAAGACAACGTAGGGGTTTATCTGAGACTTCTGAAATCTGTAGTCACTTTTCTAGAAATTTCTATACAAGCAGAAAGCAAAGGCTGCCTGTGTCCTGTCCCTGTGCCCTTCAGTAAGACAGCCTTGCTTCTGCAAAGTGTATTTTTGTTACTTTATGTGATGCCTGAGCTTATGAACTTCCTGAGGTGCCATCCTAGGATTGTCTTTGCCTTTTAAATGTCAGATGGAATCCTTTACTTCTTTTAAAGTAGATGGCTAACATGTTTACCTGCTTCTATTCCATGCCCCCATCCTAGCTGTTCCAGCACAGAGCACAAGCACAGCACAAGCCTTATTAGTGCAGCACTCAATGGGCAGGGCCAAATCTAGAAGATATTTAGAATCTAAAGAATCTGGATGCTTCCTACACCAGTGTTATCTTTAGACTCTTCATCTCCCAAGGAGATTCATGAGGTCTTCCTGTGCTGTACGCGACATACCTGAGCTGTTGCCTCCAGCCAGCATGGTCGGGCTGACAGAGGATCTCCCCAGCCTGCTGGACACCATGGGGGGGCCTGGTGTTCCATCCCATTCCTGAGCTTTCCCTGGCTCCCTGGAGGAAGCTGTCCCATGATGTCCTCTCTCTTTGTTTTCCAGCTTTGGTAGTGGTTCAGTGCTGTGGCTTCTGATCTTCAGCTCATCTAGTGGCTCTACAAAATACAAGAGTGCACATTTCATTATAGAGTAACTGCTAATCATCCACATCATGCAATAATAGTTTGAAAAATACTTCATACCTATCAATCAAAACTCCTTTTAGGGCAGTTGATAGCATAGTTTTACCATCTAGGCCAAACCCATAGGTTTCAGTATACTTTTTAATTATTAAAAGCACACACCATGAAGCAGATGGATAAAATGTAACATTTCTGTTACAACTTTCATATGCCAGCAAAATAATTTGGAAAATGGTTCCCTACCAAATTGTGGTTTATTAAAAATTTATAGAAATATTTGAAATCTTTTCAGCTGTCATTTCATTAGGAACAAGTTCTTCTTCAGGCACTTTCTAAGGAAGCTCTTTCCTAAGGCAATATTATGCAAGCAACATATCTGTACTTCTCATAAGCTTTAATAAAAGCACACAATCCACCAAACAAAACAGCACAAATCCATTTTGGGTGTGCCCAGCACCATAACCTAGGAAATGAAATTGCAGTTGGTTGGAAAAGCCTTGGAGTCAGAAAATTACTTTCTGTTTGAAACACCACAAGTCAATGAAAAGAGGAGCAATTCAAAACACAGTTGAATGATTTTTTCAAGTGAAGCAGTGATGTCTGCTTTCTTCATGGCTGGTGATTTTCTGTTCTTTTCTCAAGACCTCAATTTCTTTTCTTGCAGGTTGAGCAATGCATGGAGAAAGAATTAATTCCTGCTCTTTCCCATCTGTAGCTATGAAAAATTCACATGGAAAACTAGATACAGAAGAAACATTAGATTGCTCTTTAGTTGTAAGAGCTAATTACTGTGCTACTCAGTTATTCAAAGCTGCTGTTTAGCTCCTTTTGAAAAAAAGATCAGTTTGGAATTTTATATCTCAAACCAAAAGAGATCCTTACATGATACACTCAGTTCTAGTCACACAGATTTATTAATCCACCCCCTGATGTACCCTAATTTCTGTATGTACCTAAAGTATTGAAATCCACATTTGATAGAGATAACAATCTTCCCTTGAGCTCTTTGTCACAAACTTTTAGTGGCTTCAAGGGACTTTGGAAGATTTGAGAGAGCCAAGCAAACGCCAGGAGCCATAGAGAGGAGATGCCAGCAGTTCCCCGAGAGACCTGTGCTGAATGGCAGGGCAGGATTTAGAGTCTGAGCTGCCACTTCCTCTCCCAGTCATCCCCATGGCCAGGAACTGGGACTGTTCAACCACTCAGATGATACAGTCCCAGGAAAGGACCACATTCAAATCACTTTGATTTGCCTGTGGCTCAGTACCCCACTGATTGTTCCTGTGGTACAGCATCAGGGGAAGATGCACTGCTAGACAGCTGTGATGGGCAGAGACCCCACCCAAGCACAACATTGATAAAATCTCACCTTGTTTTGGGTTCTTTGACATTCCAGTCTGCAGGTGACCTTAATGAGCTACAACCCAGTCAGCCTGGGGTTTCCTCAATGAAACATCATACAGGGGACAGGTAAAAATATCTAACTGGATATGCAGTGCAAGATGTAATCATTAGTGTATTTTGTTAATTACAATGGGTTAATTGTACAATTAAATGCTGAGGCTATCTTACCACAGCCTTCAAGTAGTAACACTGCGTGAGAAAATGATTAAACTACCCCAGGCTGGGGTGAACCATAAAATTTTTGTATTCTGTAAAATTTATGTGACAAAGACCTTCAAAACTCAAGCGTCTTCCATGAACTTCTAAGTCACCTACCTACTTTAGTCTATGCAAAAAGACCCTGCAGTGAAAATCCAAAGTGTTTGTTTTTCCCAGCTGGTAACCCCAGTAGGGTACAAGGCTGAGTAACAGTCTGTATCAATAGAACATGACATCTGCCTTTCAGGGACCTTTGCTGGGAGATGTCGGTGACACAGATCTGTCTGAGACTGCACAGAGAGACCTGCTAATACAAAGAGCCGTGCAAAGAGAGGGAGAGCCCAAATTATTACCAGGATTAGAACTGTTTCAGTTGACAGCATCGAGCTATCAAAAATACTGATGTGTTTTCTCACATAACAGATGCATGCAATCATATGTGATTTTTTTTTTCACACCAATAACATTCACTTCTTTAAGATACTACTTATCTGGGAAAAGGAAAGATAAAAACAAAGTTTCAAAATTCTTTGGAAATGCACACAATTGTCTTTCTCACTAGTACAGGATGGTGTCTAGATTACAGTTTATTCTTCACAGCAAAATGAAGAGAAAGCCAGAAGACTAGAATGGGTTTTTAGAAAGCAAGAATTGGGCCCTCCAAGTGCCCTACCAAATTAATGCATCATTCAATAGAGTTAATTTACTATGTCATCCAGCTGCTCTTGGAAATGCTGTGACTACCTTAGTGAAACCCTTCTCTGTATGTGCCTCATTGACACTACTTGAACACCTCCCCTTGAAATTTCACACACACAGAGTCAGCCCTTGTCACACTGGAAATGCTCTGGCTGAGTGTGGAGCTAAGGATTTATCTACTTCAGTTTACTTAACAGAGAAACATTTGTACTTGTTGCCTGATAAAAAAGATTTGTGCATTCTTAGTTTTTACTGTCAGCTGAATCAAAGCACAGCTTTTGCAACCAGCTGGAAACTGTGGAACTATTCAGACTAAATAAAGATTTGGTTTATAGTCTAATTTTTTATAAGGTGTAGAAAATCAGTTTTCAGCTGGCTGTCTAGACTTTGTAAATTTACATTCCACTATCCTTTCTTGGGGATTTTCAGTTCACAGTTTATCTATAAAGCAATATATCCTAAAAATGAAAAGCAGATTGAAACAGATTATAATGTCATGTAGCCCATCACAGGGCCTGAGTCATTATTATTTGGTGATCATTATCAGTAACAATGATACACAGACAGAAAACAACATGTCAGTGTTTTCCGTAGTTTTCTGTAATATTACTTTCCAGGTCACTTGCAAAAACAGAAAAAAAATGAAGAAGGAAATTATTGCCTCTCTTTTACTCAAATATTTTGGGGAGAAGTTTAGAACAATTTCAGCTTCTTTAATAAATGTCAATGGGAATCATACTCAAACTCAATCAAAATAAATTAAAAAATCACTCTGCTACTTCTTGGTAGACTGAAAGAACACTTCAGTTCCAATGTGCCCAGGACAGCTCCAGAAATGCAGAATGCTCCCCTGCCAAATGTCAGCCCATCCCTGGCCCATTTGTTGACTGTGCCAGCCACTTGGAGGTTTTATCATGTCAACCACTCCTTGCTGCAAATGGAGCAAGCCAAGTGGCACAAGTGGTTGTGTCTCATACGAGTACATTCCCTGCTCCACGTTTTGGCTCCTGCAGCCTGGCACAAGGCACAGAGGGCAGAACACACCTGTAGCTCCCTGTGGGGTGGGGATCTTATCATCCCCTGAAAAGCAAACCAGGATATTTTACACAAAGTAACCCTTTATAAAAGCTACAGCAGGACTTAAATGGCCACTTTATCCCTATTGATCCCATCCTGAAAACAGGAACTCTTACCAGTCAGATTTATCTATGTGTACAGAGACACAGCTGAAAGGTAACAGCAGATGCTGCACAGCTCTTTTTAATTTTTTTTTATTTGGGAAGTGCAGAAACGTAGGTTGGATTCAGGTTATCTTTGCTGTTAAAAACCTTAATTTGGAGGTGGGAAATGCCAAAGCTCAGTACTATGCTGGGAGCTCACTGAGTCATATGGTGGCCTCCAGAAAATCTTTTTGCAGTCAAGTGCTACTTTGTAAATAGCTGAAATTACTATGGAAAGCAACTTTATTGTTCAATAATTCTTCCACCAAAATGGTACATAAAAACGTAAATTTCAATAAATAATTCACTGCTTTAAATATTTATGGACACAGTTGGTTAAACTGCCATAAAGGCACTCAAATGTTTCAAGCACTTTCAGCTGTCATGGTATTTCAATATGTAAAGATATGCATTTTTTTATTTATTTCACCTGAATCTCAGACTTTTCCATTTAAAGTATAAGATGGATAAAATCTCCTATAAACTATATATTATACAGATAATTGTAAAATATCTTTCCCCTAGGAAAGGTCCCCTAATAGGTGTGTACTAGGCAAGGCTGGCACGTGAGCTGTGGTACTTGAAAACCTGGAAATGCTAAGGGAAGTGAGAAACAGAATCAGTTGTGACTTGGAACTAAGAAAACTGAAATTACAGCTACAGAAAACATCTTACCCAAAAAGTTATCATTCAAATAAGTATAACTCTATGGCCAGTCTGCCACTCTGTTCTTAAACACACATTAATTTCAGGTCCATGTGGCTTCTTAGTGCAATGCTAAGTGATACATGGCAGAACCTTTATTACTACTTGGGGTTTGGGGGAAAAAAGAAAAACAATTGTCTTAAGGAACTTAAAATGAGGATTGCTCTCTGCCATCTCTCAGCTGTGAGCTGAAATGTATAAACTAATCCATACATTATTAATTTATTCCTTTTTTCCCTTTGTGTTTGTTATAAACCTAAATAAATAATATATCACTCTAGGCAGAACTCACATACTGGGGAAAGCAAATGGTCTAAGATTCAGCAGTCACATACAGGTGCAAACAAACTCATTCAGGATGGGGTTTAGATGGGAGCCAGAATTCCTGATCTCCTCCAGCCTGGACAGATCAGTGCTCACCTCACCTGGCCACAGGGCAGGCAGGGCCCTGGCTGAGGGAGCAGCAGCCCAGAGCACCCCAAGGGCACACCTGGAGAGGGCAGCTGCAGGATGAGACTGCAGCCAGCACGTGTGGGAGGGTCAGTGCTACCTGAGACGTGGCCCAGGAACAGTGTCCCTCCTGCCACTGCTGGCACCTGGGCAGCCTGTCCCTGACTGACCCCTGACCCAGGCACTGCATGCAGAGCAATACTGAGCCTTCCAGAGAACACCAGGGTTTCTTCTCTCTGCATCCCAGGGCTGTTTATTTATCTTTGCTACACATTTAAAAATTAGAGCCACCTTTTAATGGATTTCCTGATGTGCAGTGCTTTGTCTGCTCTGCACAGGTGTAAATTTATCCCAACCTCTCCCAAAGAAAAATAACCAGCTATTAATACCACATGCAAGAAACAGGGATAATGCTCAGTGTTTCAGCCATAAAAAAAAAGGGCATATTATACTGTCAATGAAACCCATAACCTCATCTTTATTAACTATAGTGGTTTGTCTATTCTGACTTCATCCACTTGCTAATTAAGCAGAAGTTTGCTTTGCATATCAATTTTTAATACCCCTTTTTTACAGTTAAGTGAGAGCTGTGGCAGCCAGCTTGTTCAATTAAAAGCAGCCCTGACCTAGTTCCATGCAAAATCAATAGAAAGTCTGAAATTCTCACAAACCACCTAACATTTAGGGAAGACATGGCTGAACTTCTCCTTGGTGTTCATGGAGCATGTTTCTGTGAACAGTGTAGGGCTTTTTTTGTTTTATGTGGTGAAATCCAAAGGAGATCATATCAGTCTGCTACAGACAGCCAAGGGAGGAGAAGAGGGATTGCTGAGGATTTTCTGTGGCTGTCCCAAACCTGCTAAGTGTGCAATCCTGCTTAGGAAAACAAGACAGGAAAAGAAAAAGCCACAGTACAACTGAAGACTAATAAAAGAAGGGGCAGATTTATAGCAAAATATTTATACCATAGAGTCATCAACCAAGGCTTCAGAATAAAAATAGTCAATGAAAATTATGAAAGTTATGATCTGGTTAAAAAAATATAATGGAATTCTTGAAGTTTCAATAAAATTCAGCTGGTGGCATTAGTCCCTTTAAAGAAAAATTTTTAAAAATTCACCATTGTAAGACATATTCAACATTATTTGATGTCCTACAGTAAGAGGAAAAATCCTCTTGTAAATTGATTGAAATAAAGGAAAACTCTTTTTACTATTAAATGAGGAGAGGCATTTTTCATTCCTGGAAATGTTCAAAAAAATGAATGGATATGGCACTAGTGGAGATTATTTAATGTTGAACATGGTGGTGGTGCTGGGCTGACAGTTGTAACTGTCTTAGAGGTCTGTTCCACCCTTAATTCTAGGATTCTGTGATTGATCCAAGATGATCATATTTTGGCATATATAACAGAAGTGATGACAATCACCTGTTTCCAACAGGGCCATCATTATTTCTTAATTATTCACTCTGTGCTTGATCTTTTAATTGTGCCTGTTCTGCAGCAAATCATATCACAGCTCCATCATCTGACCAAAGAGGCCACATCTGGAAGATATGCACTGTACAGATGTACTACCAAAGCAAATAAAAGCAGTGTCCTGGGACTCTCAACATTACATCAAATGGCAGTCTATTAACAAGTTTTCTCCTTAATTTAGACTAGTCACAATAACATAATTAAGCAGAACACTTTATTATGTGACATTCACTACACTTATCTTTTTTATCATTTTCCTTTCTGACCTTGGAATGCTGGAAATTGGTGACTTGGACTTAGAAAAACCTTAACAGAAGTCTGTGTCTTCTGGTACCTTTTTGGGCAAAAACTTAATTACAATAAGTCAAAGTGAATTCTGTTATTGCCTTTAACAGAGCAAGGGATTTCCCTGCAGCAGTTATCAGCCAGGGCTAGCCAGCCATGCTGATTCACATGAATGTATGGATCAGAGGGAGCTGCAAACATTTCTCTTACAAAGTTTGTGCTCCCAGATCTACTGATAATCCAGGCTGTGCTTTCAATTAAAAAACTAAATGTGTGCACAAACATTTCATACCCATAGGTGGGTATGAACAAGGTCCATGACTGTTTGCAGCAGATAGGATTTAAGCAGGAGAAGGAAGGAGCCTGAAAAGTCTAAGTGTGGCAGGCTTGTGAAATTTTGGTTTCACTGCCATTAGCCTTGGGCTGATTAGCAACACACATTGCACATAAGCACAGACTGCCATGCCCACCCTAAACTCTATAATGATCAAAGAAACCTCTGTTAATGAAACCTGTAATGAAACTGTGAAAATCAGTCTCTGTAAAGGTGGCCCAACAGTTACCTGGCACTTGATTTGAAAGGATGGTACCTACTCTCACTAAAAGGCTCTCCTTCTCAGCCCCATTCATTTCCCCTCTCACTCATTCTGTTATTCAGGTTCTTAAAATACACCCCTGATCTTTGAATGAGGACACAATGGTTTGATGGGTCCTGCACACATCCTAGCACAGTATGGCAAGAAATCATACGGCAAGAGTGAGCCAAAAGAGCTGAAGTATAGAGACATTTAAAGAAAAATGTTTTGTAGAAAGTTCATGACCTTATGTTTCAAAGCTTCACTTCAAAAACATCAATCTTTCATAGAAGTCCTGACTATATTAAACTTGTCAACATTCTTTTGTCACATTTTCTGCTGAAAAACAGCCTTTGAACTCTTTCAGGAGTTTGAATGTAAGGTTTTTCCATTTTCCGAACACTTTAATTTCTTCTAAAGAGTATGTTTTTATCCAGATTCAGTTGTAAATGTCAGTCAGAAAATGAAGATATAGTAAAAGATATGGATTGTGGAAAGTGGGGACAGAAACTCCCCTTTTTGCATGTGCACATAAAAATATCCATTTCAAAGCTGAAGTGAAAATTAATTCTTTCCTGGCTATTTTGTCTAGGGTTTAACTAGCTGTATGAAAAACATTTTTATTAATGCATTTCTCTTTATTGGCTTCATTAATGAATTAAAAAATTTGCCTTTCATTATTAGAACACAAATGCCAGTTGCACAGCTCTTCTTTCATCCAGTATGTTACCTCTAAAAGAGGATCTTGACATTTCCTGGACACTGACCTCATCTAAATTTTGCCCTCTCTTACAGAGCCAGGCACAAGCACCTAATGCTGCTGTGCAGCCTCTGTGCCTGGCTCTAGGTCGGGATCCCAAGAAACTTTTGCTCTGCAAGTAAATGCTTAAGATTCCTCCCTGTTTCAGGATGAAACCTTTGTGTCATTCTGGCTTTATATGCATTTTAACAGAATTAATTATTAGAGATCCTCCCCACTTTCTAATTATAGGTTTCATTTTGTGAACTGGTTTTATTCTTGCTAGAAAAGCAACTGTGAAGCCATGCCAGCCCAGACTTCCGATACTGAGGAAATCAGTAGAATTGCAGATGGTCTTGTAACAGCTCTGGCTGATGTCTGTGCTTGCAAGGCCTTACAATTATTGCCTTCACAAGTGTGCAGAGCAGCCACTGTGGCTGGCACAAGGCTGTGTCTCTGATACAGCACATGCAAACTACATACAAATCACACAAACAGTGCTGGAGCAGTAAACTAGCAACAGATTTCCTGGAAGAAGGTACTTTTTGAGTCATGAATTCAAATTCACACACAAAAATAAAGTAATTGCCATCTTCAGTAAAATTAAACACACAGCTTCTCTCTTTCAGATGAGTAGTTACAAGAACAATGGCTCTCCTTACTCATTCTTCAATGCCAGATAAAGTGCTAATTGCATGTTACTGTTTTAACAATAAAATAATTATTAGGAATGGATAATTCTATTCAAAGGAGTGAAAGGAACATGAACCTTCATATCAAATTGAATGTAAAGGAACCTGATTCTTTAATATGCACGATTATCCTCACAATTATTTCCCCAGCGTTCCTGTACTTTTCACCTTATCTATACCTAGCATGTTTGTACACCCCAGCAATTTCATCGATTGATATTTGAGTCATTTACATGTATAACCTAAATAAAATAATTTCTAATGCTTAGACTTTTCTTATTACTGATAGAGTCTTGGAAGGCTGAGAGAAAATTTCAGGGGAAGCACATGTACGTCTCCTCCATTAAGAGCCCAAGACTGGTTATCAGAATATTATTTCTTCTCCCAGGCAACTAATGAAATTAAATGAGGAAATGGCCTCAAACTGGACCAGGGGAACTTCAGGTTGGACATCAGGAAGAACTTCTTCACTGAGAGAATTGTCAAGCATTGGAACAGACTGCCCAGAGAAGTGATGGAGTTACCATCCCTGGGAGGGTTCAGGAAATAACAGTCTATGGTTTGTTTGGCAAGGTGGTGTTTGATCACAGGTTAGACCCCATCTTGAAGGTCTTTCCCAACCTTAGTGATTCTATGGGTAGATTAGATAATACACTGAAAAAAATGTGCAGCATAGCATGTGTTCATTCACTACTCAGTGTTTCTATTATACACTGCAACATTCTAGAAGCCAAAATACAGAGTGGTTTTGCAAGGAACAGCAGACTAGGATAAAAAGAATCATAATTTATAATGGGATCCTCTGAAGTAGATCTTCAGGGACCTTTGGACTGGGTCTTTAAGGATGGGGTTTAAGAACTTAACTTTTTCAGGCAGGAACCAAATCAGACATGCCAAAAAAATGTGTCCTTTTAAAATGGATAAATAAACCACTCAGCCCAAGATATTGCCAGTGTTTGTTACACAAATCAGTAAGGTAAAACCATTTGAAGAGATATAAAGAGGAGAAATAGCAGTCAGAGATATCAGATTTTGGAAGTGAGGGAATAAACCATGTTCCTCCCTTTACACCCCACAAAGTTCCCACCATCTTCTCTTAAATCACAGATGTTCTACAGCTGTGTCTCTGTAAGAACAGATAAGGCATTTAATAAACCTTTTCCCTTGTAAAGATGCAATAACAGGAGCTCAAGAAACCAATGTATCAGTTTTCAGATAATATGCTGGTGTGCTGGTATTTAATTTAACAGTGACCTCAAGCAGCTCCTCTAGCTATGATCCAGATATTCCAGTTAATGAAGAAAAAATTGCAAGTTTTGTTTGCAAAACTGTTTTATTCTCTTGTGAATAATTTTGAGGAAACTGTTATGATGTGCTCTGTTTGAAACTTGTGCAGTATTTCACAATCCTAAAGTTCACAGCCCTTGGTTCAGTGGTGGTGGTGTGGTCTGGGTGGTTTTGCTTTCTTTTCCTAAACAACCCTGGGATCTCCTTCCCTGTTATTTGGTTTAAGAGACTGAGATACTATCTCTATACACTTGTCTGTGGAAAATGTCAAATGGGGTTCAAAGTGCTTTACACTAAACACAGACCTTCCTACTGATAATCTCTAGTTTTACTTTTAGGACTTAGCAACTAAAAATTCCTTAGAATCCTAATGCAAACAAAATCTGACTCTTAATTCAGAAAAAAAGATTAATTTCCAGGCCCAATACTTTGTTGTAAAGAGAAGTTCTGAAATAGCTGGCAGCTCGTGCTCTCAGGCCACTGGAACTGCCAGCCCAGCCGGCTTCATCCGATGTGTCTGCGCCAACTTCCTGAGTGGAGGACACATAAATAACCCTGTGCCATTCTATTAAATCAAAGCACTTCCATTCTAGCCTTCCTTTTTTTTTTTTTTCCTTAGTTCTTTCATAATAGGACTTGATACCCTACCCTGACACCACATCCCCTGAAAAAACCACAGTGGGAAATTTTAGGAAAATGTATTTAGCAGTTTTGTTGAAGCCAATATATGCTTATGGAAAACATCACCAGATTGAGCATTTCTTGCCATTAAGATTGAGCACCCATAAGTTGGTCATAAATTGTGTGGTCCTGCTTGAAACAGAAAGGCAATAAACTCTCCAGTTCAGCATCCTGCTGTATCACTGCACCATTTTGAATACAAGCTGTTCTAGTCACAAAGGACACATTTATTTTCTTGAAGCCAGAGACACAGATGGTATAAACTGGAGTACCTCTCCCGATTTCAAATAAAAAGCAATGATTTATAAGTGCTGAGGATTTGGTCTAAAGGTCAAGATATTTCTCTGGCTTAGAAAGCACTGTTCAGGGGAGTGGGGAAAATCAATGGCACTTAAAACTGAGAACCTATTATCATTACCCACATCCTTAAGTGCAGCACATGTTCCTCTCCTTATTTACAATATAGTGAACTGGGTGCCAGTAAGTGAATTTAAGGCATTTTTCACCCTCTATTTTTGACAACTTTCAGACATCTCACATCTTTCTGTATGTTAAACATAAAGAGAAAGCCTTTTTCATTTCTTTACCTGGAACCATCTTTTACTTGAAATATAACAGAGAGAGAATAACTTTATCTCTTTTTCACCCCTTACAAGTTTATTTCTTCTTCAGAAAAATAAATTTTATCAAGCAGTCAAGTAATATAAACAGAAGGAATAAATAAATCTGTATACATCAATCAGAGACAGCAGCTGTTTCCAGAAAAACCTGAGCAATTATTTATGAAATTATGTCTTCTTCAATGCTTCTGCATACCCTCAGAATCCCGGGAGGGCCTGATTTTCTGATGAGCCTAAATTGCTGAATTAGAAGATGAGACAATGCCATGGTACCAATTAGCAAAAGTATTGCATATAGTCTCAAAATGCTTGTTTTCTGTTTTAAAAACCGCATCTAACAAAGACAAAGAATTCCTTCATCCTAAGCATGAAGGAACATCCCACCATCTATGACTTGGATAACTAAATGCCCTTAAAATGGCCATACTCACTTTTGTGTGAGAGCAGCAAGACAGTAAATAGACAGCATACATTTCAATCAAGAAACAGGTGTCCATTGATTTATCCATTGGAAACAATTTCTTAAGCCTGACATTACCCTTGGTGCTGAGAAAATATGGAATCACTGTCCTGCAATGCAAAATGGGGCAGTGATGGTGGAGCTGTGGCATGGAATTATCATGCTGGGATGTGCAAGGTGCCACAGGGCTGCAGTGGATTCTTCCACACATTTCCCCTTTGCACCTTTGCTTTGCAGCTCACTGCTTCCTCTTTAGACTAAACAAACCCAGGTGAAATGATGTTTTCCTGCCCTTTGTGGGCTTAGCTGAAAGACCTTACTGACACATTATGATTTTTCTTTCCAATTATTGTCTGTGGTTGCTAATTGGGGAACACATGTTAGCTTCAACAAGAGTCTCCATATGGCTGGATCAGCTGATCAAGCCCAAAATACTTAGTCCAGTGCACACCTTCTTTTGCTTGGGATCTCAGGACTACTGTGGAAGGAAAACAGCAGGCATGGCTGAAGCAGCACTCAAGACCACTGACCTGCAAAGTGAATCTTGTTTTACCCCAGAAATCTGGCTCCTGAAACATGCTGACCATAGCTGGTCATCCCCACGTGTACACTTCAGGCATTTTCAGTGCTGTCCCACAACATGGCACAGCCCCCAACAGACCTGTCCCTTAGGGGAGGACAGAGCTCCCCAGGTGACCCCAGCAGATCATGACCTTTGTGGGTTCAGGTGTCCACAGTTCTTGCCCCAAATATGCACTCACAAGGAGCACCTGCAGAAAGTGTTTCTGGTGCTGCAGCTCCTTGGCTTGCTGATATCTTGGTAGGTTGGAATAGATGTAGCAAGGTAGGCCTCTAGGGGTTTGACTAAATGGAATTAACTAAGGTAAGATCATATCCTTCCAGGGGTGGACAAGTGTCATTCTCTTCAGAGCTGATGTTCTCTTTGCCTTTTCCTCTGGCACTTTCCCCTGCTCCCATGAAGTGTTTGCTTTCAGACCTACTTTCAGGACTGTCAAATGAGAAGTGACTGTTTTGATCACCTCATTTAATCCCACATGTATCATGGCTCATCAGATTACAAAATCTTACTATTATGGAAATGGATGCTTCTTCAGTGATGGAGAAATCAGTACACCTCTGGCTCAAAGGTTCAAGAATAACTGAAAAGCTGTAGCTGTCTCATTAGACTGAATACAGCATTCATACTGCATAGAATCAATTGCTACAATGCAGAAAAAGGAACAGAGAATTAGGCTGACATCCCTTTGGACAAAAGTATGGAAAAATATGAACCTAGAGGTTAGAAGTGAGGTAGGCATTCAAATAGTCTCTTGCTAAAAGTATTGTAGCGCTGCAGCTGTACAGTAGTTGAGCAATGGATGTAATAAAGTATTTGTAATGGTTGTTATGGCCAGCCTCATCTTGCAGCCAAGCTTTTCCTCTTCAGGACAACAGAGGCTGAGCAGGTATACAAATGAGAAGGCATGCACACAATGCCATCCCAATCCCACCCTCCTTTGGCCAGTGTTTCTCATCCTAACTCTGTTAGAAACACATCAACTGAAATCCTGCCCTGTGCCCCTCATTCTGGACTTAATGCATGAAGATAGAGGTTAAATTCTCATGGGGTGAACTTTCACTTGATGCATCTCCCAAACTCTGTTCTCCATCACACTGTTCTATCTAACAAGGAACCCAAAGCTGACTGAAACACAGAATGACCTGGATTTAAGGGACCTTAAAAATCATCTACTTTCAACCTCCCTGCCAAAGGCAGGGATGCCATTCACTAGATCACATTGCTCAGGGCCCCATCTAGTCTGGCCTTGGACACTTCCAGGGATGGGGCATCCAATACTTCTCTGGGATTTCTAGCTTCCTGGAAAAAAAAAAATAATTCTACTCTAAGTCTCAGCTGCCTGAAGTCAGCCTAAACTCTTTTTTAACAACTGAGCTACTTCAGAGTCCCTCCTCTCCTCATACTATTTGATATGTTTAGATTCTTAATTCAGTACCAGCCAGGAACAGGAAATGTTAATAATTACCCCAGTTTTCAATCACTATAACTGATTTTTCAAGGTAGCACATTCACAAATTTCCACCCTTTAGTGACTAGAAGCTTAAAAGTGAAACTCCACATAGGAAAACGCCAAAGCAGCTCTGAAGCCCTGCAGAGCAGCTGAGGAAAACAAAAACCTGAGCTACATCACTAGCTCTGATCTCACACCTTGTGCTCATGCAGAGTCAGAGCACACAGCTGAGGTCACTGCTCTCTTGTGCAGTTCATTAGGGTGAATGTTTGCAATAACCACTCCAAACTGGCACAAAGCTCCCAGGAAACTGTGAGGAAACAGAAGCCTTAACAAATGGGAGCAATCAATATAGAGAAAGAAAGGCTAGTCCTGACAAGGATTTACAGGACCATCTCACAAAGAAAGCCTTGGAGCCACACACAGCCTGAAAGCCAGTGCAGTGCAGGTGCACAGCAGCCTCTGCCCTGCTCTGTAGGATGTGGGGATGCCTTCAGGCACATGACTCCAGCTAGATCCTCATGGAGTACAGTTTCTATGGTGCAGGAATTACAGAAGCAGCAAATACAGTTCCAGAAAAGCTCCAGACCATTCCTTTCCTCTCCCTCCATAAATCCATCTTTACTGAAGGACACAGGTAACACAGACACTCAGGGTGCACAGTGACAACAAAGGGACTGTGTGGTTCACACACAGCTGGATCAAGTGGCTATACTTCAACTCCTTCCAGCTGCTTCAGAAAAGGGCACAGTGCAGCAACTCAAGTGCTGGTACCCTTTAAATAGTTTCCCTCCAACCTTTGAGGATTGACATTGTGTTTCACAGGGGTCTGCCAAGTGTTAAGGCACACTGCCATGTTCTACCACACACACACAGACAGGATTAAGGAACAGTCAGTGGCAATTAGTAATATATATCTTTTCCATTCTTTCACATTCTTCATGTTCTACACCTTTCTTCAGTTTTCTGTAGGGCTGTCTCCATTTTTTTGCTTTTTTTTTTTTTTTGGCCTAATGTTCAACCAATTTTTTTTAAAATTTTTGATTTGGCCTTGCAATTTACTTTTTTTTTTTTTTGTGTTTTTCTTCTCACTTTCATCATTGTCTGTTATACATATTTAAAATGTTAAAATCATGCAAAAGGGTTTTTAGAAAACAGGACAATAAGGATCAAGGTTTCTTTAACATATTAGATGAGTCCCCCAGGCTCCCCTGTCTATCACCAGTAAATCATGACATGTAAATGTGGCAGTCTGGTCAAATGCTGTGTTCAAATCTCCCAATTTAGATTATTTATGGTGGATCATTTCAATGTAGAATTGAAGTCATAAAATGCCAGACCTGTATGTGTTTTCTGTAAATCTTAGAGTGTCTTCTACCTCTGCAATATCTGAACACAAACCTGATTCTTGCTCAGGGCAGTAATCCCACGGGATTAAGTCATACTGTAAATACCAGACAAATTACAATCGGATTAGATGGGCAGTCTGTTCATTTACTCAACACAGCTGTACTCCAGAGTCTTTTCACCACTGGTGTCTATTTATAATATGAATGTATTTTTCTTAAATAAATGAACACAATTTCAATTTCATATCTCTCTTGTTCTTACTATTTGTGGCCAATAAGGAACAGATTCCTACTTCGTAAGGAGCATAGAGAGTGCTCCTTGAGAGGCCAGCAAGACTGCTCTGGGTACAGATCTGCAGGGCAAGATTTAGTTTAAATTTATCAGTGAAAAGTCCTTTGAAAATTTTGCATTCAGTTTCAGTCAAGCAGAATTTCAGAATACAGCAAACATATTCTGGAGATAGGTGTGAAACAGCAGCACAGATATGCTGAAATTTTCCAGACTTGCAATATTCACGGCAGGAATTTCTCCAGGTTCCAAACTTGCTTACACTGGTGAGAATACAAACCTCACTGAGTAGAACTAGTCTAGCAAGGGATTTACAGGGGATTTCTGCTCCCTTATGAATAAGAAGCATATTTAATAATGTTTGGTGTTACCTGCCAAAATCTTCCTAGCATTTCACTGAAATTATTTATAAATGTCACATCGCATCCCTCATAATTGTTCCCAATTACAAGAATCATCTTGCCTTTTAGATACAAACTTGCTTCCATCCAGCGCACAAATCCGGTGTTACTGTAGTTTTACTACTGTAATCAATTAATGAAACCCTACTAAAACATGGAGCTGAGACTTTCATAAAACAGGATTAATGACTACATGCCATGAAAATACTAAAGGCAAATTAAGCAAACTGCTGCACCAGCCAGTATCCTCAGTATCTTGCTAACTCGATTCTCACCTTCACCTTCTGATTGCAGAGTTGTTATTCCTGATGTGCACAGAGATAAATAAGAATAACACCGAGGCTGGAGAAGTGGAGCCAGTCAGTCAGGAGGGATGAGTTGTAGGCCAGCCTAACCCATTGCTACCAAATTTCTCCATTCTTACAGACAGGCATGTCCTCACTCAGCTGCAGAGGTGAGGCAGACAACTCTGCCTGTGGAAACCCAGAGGGGGTGTCCTGCTTAGGGGGTGTCCCTGAGCATGCCCCAAAGTGCTGTGACCACACTGTGATGGGTGACATAACAGAGTGGCACAAACACAACCAGAAACACTGTGTGGAATTCACTTCCCTTCTGTACAGTAGCCTGGAAACCAGAACACTCTCTTTTATCAGGTATAAACCAGTGCAGTTTATCATACATAGAGCTGTCAATAGCTATAATACAGTACCTACACAAACAGGAGATCAGCTGCTCTCCAAAGACAGCTTTTTCATTAGGCAGGTGTCAACAATTCAAAGTCATAAACAGATTTTCCTGGAGTGGAGGAGAAAGCATCCCAAGTCTGCTTTGCACTGAGACAGGAGGTGTTAGAACAACCTTCCACTGCAGGACACCCACTGAACAGGAACATTTTTGCAAGAGAAATACTGATGCCTGATTCTGCTTTCACACATGTGACTTGTTGATTTCAAAAGGAGTTTCCATATTTCACTAGCTCAGAAGTACATGGTGTACATGGTGCAAACCTGAATTTATGACACAGCATGTGACAAGTGAATACTGGCTTAAGGTTTTCCTGCACAGCCTCCTTCTGTGCATTTCTTCCTGTGTGGGTTTATAGGCTATGTGCACTATAGGTTATGCTGGTTTTCAGATCAATTCACAGTACAGCCTTCCAACCAGTCACACCAGTCCATGGAAGGAGAGGAATGGTTTACACAGAATCATTCAGGTTGGAAAAGTCCTCCAAGATCATCAGCCTTAACCTTTGCCCCAGGCTTAACCAAGGTTAAGCTGGTACCTCTGCTTGCCACCCCATTTTCCAGGATTTCTGGCCAAGTTAAGGACGATCAGTGGATCTCTGCAAATAACTCTCAACAGCTACTGTTTGGTTATTTTGCTACAAGCTGCTTACTGTATTAGCATCCATCAAGAAAGGCAGGATGTGACAAGATTGGAAGATCCCAACTCAGACAGAACATTTACAGCTGTGGAAAAATTAATGAGAACTAACTCTTTTGTCTTTTTGCAAGACCAAGCCATGAATTTCTTTTCATTACAGGAAATTTCTATAAGGAATTCAGAATTTTGAGTTATTTAATTTTTGTGAGCATTTGATTTAGTAAAGTACAGTAGCAGATATTATTATACAAAGATGAGGAAAATTTACATGAAGGACTTACTTTCTGCAGGTTCCTTAGATCTTCTGCCACTGGAGGATTTCCTCAGGAGACTTCTTCCTGAGGTGAAGAGGCTGGTTAGTTCCTCCAGAGGACTGGTGGGTGTCCGAGAGCGGGAGCTGCTCTGAGATGATGACCCATAGGTGCTGACTGACACACTGACCATCTTCCCTCCTTCTTGCAATGTGTTTCTGGCTGTAGAATGAGGCACTGATGGAGAGCTTCTTGAGAGACTTCCTGAATGTACAGAGTCATAAGGTGGAGGTCTTTTGAGGCTTAAGGGGGTAAGAGACCTACCCATACTGACAGGAGAAGGCGAGGCAGAGTGACTTTTAGGATAACCGTGTGGAGACTGTGTTCTGTATAAGGTAGAAGGATGAGGAGGTGAGGAGGTGTGCCCAGGGGTGCTAGTTCCATGAGATACTGTCTGGTCTTTCTCCAGTTTTTGATGGCCTGGTGTATGAGGTGGCAATGAAGATGGAGAAGCTCCAGCTTGCTGTTTGATGTAAGACACATTTTCTAGGACAGGAAGCTTTGTGACCTCTAGTGGAGTTAGAGGAGACTCGTCAGAATTTGGGGAACACTGCACTGGTGCTGGTGGGAACACCAGCAGAGGAGGTCTGTGGGAAAGCAGGTTTGGAAATGGCGGGGGTATGTCACAAAGCAAGCCCTTGGGAGTAGATGGCACTGAAGACTTGGTGAAATCTAGGTCAGGCACTGTGGGAGTAGCACACTGAGAAGAGCAAGTGTGATGGTCATATTCACATTGACATTTTGAGTCTTGGCCTACGTCATCAAATATAGGGTATTTCATCTCCTCATAGACCGCTTCGCTTTGGTCATCCTCATCTTTTTTGAAGTCTCTGAGAATATTCCCAACCATTTCAATATAAACAGGCTCCTCTTCCTCTGTGTCTGGAGCAGGACTGCTGACCTGTGAGAGCGAGGCATCCCTAGTGAGGGTTGCCTTCATAGGGCCATGCTTTTTGATATATGTTTCATCAAAAGATGTGCTTAGCTGAGTGTTTGGATTTCGTTTCGGCTTAGGAGGTGGAATCTTCTTTGTGTACTCATCACTGTGAGGTCTTGGTTTGGCTGACACTGAAAACAGAACAGAACATAAACTCATCAGAAGCCTGTAAAACACCTTGTCAACCATAGAGTCTCTGTTACAGTGTCATAATTCTGGAATGGATTTCCTGGGACCAGCTTGTTGCTGGTTATCTCTGGTATTACATCAATAGAATGCTATAAAAATAACACTCAATTCAAAACACTCCTAGACTTCCCTCAGAATGCTCTGACACTCCAGGATTAAGTAACTAGTGAGCACTTCCCTTCCTCCGAGACATCTGTTCTTTCCCAAACTCTTTGGGACAGGGAACTTTCCATTTTTAAATATTCTGCTTTTCAAATATCACTGTGGGATTCTAAAGACCCAAAGAGTTGCCAGTGATGTAACACTAAATATCAAAATGAACTCCCTTTTGGCTCCAAGAGAACAGTTAAGGTCCTGGGCAGTCATACTGGAATGACAGTGAGGTAACTCTGCAGTGACAAAGTGATGAATCAAGACCTTTTCATTTATAGTAACTTCTTGCATAAAGCACCACAATTGTCTCAGCACTAACAGAGAAGGAAAATACTCATACACAAACTGTAAAATCTGCTGTTGAGATAATTCTAGTGATTTATCTGGACTCTATTATGTTGTTAGATTCTAGTGAATCTCTTAATGAGATTTCTGTGAAGTCAAGGAATAACAAAGTATCTCACAGATTTGAATCCTTTCTACACTGGTTACTTATAGAAACCTGGTCTTTGAAATTATAAATCAAAGCACTGAGATGAAATTCATTTGAAATGAGAGGTCAAGGGTTTCTTGGAAATTATCCTTTATGAATTAAACAATAAGAAAACTCATGCAAACTGCATTTTGTTCACTTTGCATAAAGAGCTAATAAAACATCTCATTAAATGTTAGGGTTAATAAAATGCCTCATTAAATGCTTAAGTGAAGTCAGCTTTTATCCTAAGCAGACTGAACAAACTTGTTCAAAAACAAAATTTATCACATACACTAAACCTAGCTTGTGTTTCTAGAAGGCAATTGATACCTCACTGGTAAGTTCCCCAGTTCAAACAAACAAACAAACAAACATAGAAATCTAAACTAGTGGCCAGGTTAGAATGGTAGCATTCCTGCCTTTCCAAATTTTGCTGCTCCTTGTAATTCACTACTACATATCTGCCAGTTTGAACTCAATGCTCAGAGAAATCTCCAGACACCTTCAGACACCCATCAGCAAACAGCCAGCAAGTGTCTGATGCTAACCCAGGCAGGCAGCACTCAGAGTTGAAACCTCTCTTTTAGAAAGAGCCATGAACACATTCCTGAAGCCAGCAGTGAGGCAGTGCTCTGCCAGCTCAAAGACAGCACTTTGAGTCTGGGAGGATGCTGGCTCAGAGCTGGATTAAAGCACCTGCATTAAAGCACCTTACCAACGTGGTTTGGTCACTATCAGAGGAGGATTCAAATAGCGTTATCACTTTGTCACACTCATGCTTTGATCTCCTAAATAACTTCTGTTCAATTCCCACAAGGTGTAGGCAGATGATAAACAAGTTTTGTTCAGGAATAAGGAGCTGTGAATGTGTACATGTACAAAGTAATGAGACCACTCTTTGTTAGTAGCATTTGTTTTAGCTTAACACATAACTATGGTAGAACAAAGCAAAAAGGAAAAGAAATCTTGCCAGAATTAAAAGGAACAAAAAAGACTCAAAAAATTATATTATACTTTCATGATGGTTCCAATTAATGTGTTCCACTTTGCAGCAGGCTAGGGACATGCAAAAGCTACCACAGATAAGAGTATTTGGTAGCTTGATAGTTTTTCACTATGTGGATCTATCCTAATGCATTTTAGATTTGTCTTTTTAATTAACCCAAATTAATTTTCTTGAATGTATTAGGCTAGACTTTTGGGAATAAGATGTAGGCTACCAGAATCATTTGGGCTTTGCAGAAAATATTACTTGTGATGCATTTGACAATACTGGCAGATTTTTCTTGCCTGCTTCCAGCTAAATTACTATTTCATTTCTGTTTAGTGTCTTATTTGTATATTATGTTTTTTATATATTCTACTAGCATAAACTTGATCTCAGTCCTCTCTCCAACCTCTGTTAATCTGATTTACAACCCTGTCGAAAGCAATCTTATTCAGATTGCTGTCATTAAAATGAAGAGACAGTCAATGAAACTGGCATGAACTGCCTGATTGTTTGTGAACATATTGTACATGACCTGAACTCTTCTTCAGCTACATTTGAAAATCCTGTATTTTGTAAACACTGGCTTCTCACAGTCCTCAGTTCCCTGTGCATCACACTGCCATCACTAATGGACACCTGAGGAAGGAACATTTCCTGCTCCTCTGCTTCCTCAGATCCCTGTTCCCAGTGCTGCCTTTTGCATCTTCTCTGCCACAGGTGTCATGCTGAGAATGGCTCTGTCTTACAGCCAGAACCCCACTCTTTGATGTCTTTATCTGGATGGATATTAAGGATTACAAAATAATCAAAAGCTGAGTAACTCTTGTGCTGTGGTCATTCAAGGCTAATGTTAACTGATATTTTTTCTAAAACCAGTCAAAAGTGGTCAAAAGTACTGTGTTTTTAAATTGCTAGAAAAAGCATATTCTCCTCTTCCCTCATTCCATTTTCACAATTTTTTTCCAGCTGAAGAGGTTCTTCTACACTGTCTAAACCTGTCCTTGGCTGTTGGAGTACCCATATACAACAACCACAGGTTATTACACTACAAATGAGGAAATGAGAAATGTCAAGGAAAAGCGATTGACATTCTGCCATCCAGTCTTGTATTTTTGCATGGGTTGAAATTAAGTACCACAATGACACACAGAGTCTCATCTGCCATTGCATGATATGTAGCACTAGCCTAGAACATATTGGTGACATTATCAACAAAAAGGTCAAATGACCCAGTTCTGCTGTATGAGACAGGGTAAAACATGACAAGGTGATTTACTTTCCATTTGCTATTTAAAGCATTTCTCCTCTGCAGTAGTTTTACTAAACCATCTATTTCCAGGGTGTGTTACTGAGATCTTTTCCCCTTCATGACAAAATGGGCTTTTCAAACTAAAATTTTAAACTAAATTGTTTAAATATTTTACAAACCTTAAAAGTTACCTCCTATATGGTCCTCAGAGCACGAACATCTGCTGCTATAAGACTCACTTGAGAAAATACACAGGTAAATGGATAGATTTAGTAACAAAGAAAGCTTTTTATCATTACTCGGAACAGAGGAACTGTTCAAACCCACTAGGAACTCTCTCAGGTGCAGGAGGACATTCAGGAGGCAAACTGAATTATCTTTAAGAAGTCTGTGGTGCAAGACACTTAAATTTATTTAACAACAGTTTCTACTCAAACACAGCTCCCTGGCAAGGGCTGAACTCTACAGCACACCTGTAAATGGAATATGAACCATGAACTACTGCTCCAGCCCAGAAGAACAGAGAAAAGTAACAGGAATCCTGCAGCTAAACAGAGCTGTGCAAAGCCAACGAAAGGAGCAGGAGTATCTGTGCAGTTCCGGTGTTACCAACACTTGGCAGCAATAGATGTGCATGAATGCAGAAGCCCTGGCAAGATCCCAAAGCCAATGAAAGGAAATTATTTGGCAATCTCCAGAGAGGAACAGGCAAGATTGCTTCAAGTACTTGACATTTATCAGGCAGAAAAAGCATTTGGTGCCTGCTGGGAACACAAACTTCTATGAAGAGTGAACCAGGCTGCCATAGTGGTGATACACATCCTGCCATGTTGTCTGCTCTAAACATGGAGTAATTCAGTGCTTTCCAACATGAATTATCATCCACGAGTCCTGATCCAAAGCTGAGTGGAGGAAATGAAAGTGAGAATTGTTTCTTTCCCCACCAGGTGCAGCTTCCCTCAAACATCCATCTCAGAGTGCACCACAAACCTCTTGTGAGTGCTTCTATTACAGACACACGAGCACAAGAGAGCACCAGGCCTTGGGGAGGTTCAGCACATGGGAGGTGATCAGGGGATGATGCTCAGCACCTGCTCCATGGTCCTCTGTCCCCACAGGAGCTGCCCTGGGAGCTCTGAATGCTGTGCCAGCACCTCCTTGTTTGCATCAGAGCCACCCAAACTACCACAGCTGATAACCTGGAGGCACAACAGTCCTTGCAAACAATCCTGCTCAGTAGGGCACTCCTTCCAAGCACCTATCTGCCTCTAACAAACTTTAAGGGAAAAAAAATCTGGCTCTCAAAATAGCATTGTCCTCATGGACACAGGGCCCTTCCCTGCAGGTTACCTCCTCCTTTCTTAAAGATGCTCTAAAAGAAGGGAAGCACATGGGAGGAACAAAAGAACCATCTGATTAATTCAAACAGGCAATAGGTGGTTTCAGCACAATGGTTTCAAACAGCACCTGTTTCTTCCCCCTCCTGAATTTATTAGCTCTTACTGGAAATTATTTGGGCATTTAAAGAGGACAAAACTATACTGAAAATGAAAGGACTAAAAGTCAGTGTCATAAAATAATGCTGATGTGCTACTTGCATGTCTCAAGGCTATGATTAAGGACACTTCCTCAAAAGTATTCAGGTCCCTTTATTTTGGCTACGACTTCTTTTGGCTTTTAAAATGATTGATTTCTGCTCTAATTGAAAGTGGTGGAGAGCTTGTGGCTCTGGGAGTGATAGTCCAGAATTAAACATCAGCACAAAAGAGAGCAGAATCAGGGCCTGCAGTTAAAGCCAGTTCTGCATTGCTCCAGCAGTACAACCCCTGCAGCTGACAGGCACCATGGTTGGAGACAGTCTGCTCTCAGGTCCAGCTCAGGGCCACAGAACTGACCCCCCAGCCCCAGCACATGCCAAGGCTGCCATACCTTCCTGGGGCTCACAAAAGCCAGCCCAGGGCACCAGTGCCTTGCTGCCAGAGCTCCTCCCAGCACTGCAGGGGCTGCCAGTCCTTTGCTCTGCAGCATCAAGACAAGGGCAGACCCAGAGGTGCCAGGATATGTCAAAACCTTTGTAGTGTCAGCATGGTGCAGAGATTCCCTACCCAAACTGCCACATTCCAGAGCAGACTGACTTCCAGGTTTTCCCCTTCACAGCCCTCACTTCTCTGTACCTCCACCTGGCCAATTACCCTTTCCTAGAGTGCAAAGGTCTCTAAAAACTTCTGAAAAATTACAAAGTGAATGTCTCCTCCTGAATGCCCAGCATTGTGCTCTCCTATATTTTGAATTTTACATTCTTGTCTCTTAAAAGAATGAGTAATTGATGTCCCCTATTTTTCCAGATGACATTGAATAGGCAAAGAAAATAAGACAGGGGTATTTGGGAAATAATGACAAATTATTTGCAATTAAGCTGTTCTGTACTATTCACTGAGGCTAAAAGTTATTGTCAGATGGGACAGGCCTGGTAAGGCAGAAAAAGCAAGACTTTGGATGATTAAGGAAAGAATAGTCAATTTGGATCACCCTCCTTTTACAGGAAAACCGATGTGCTGAGTGCAAGTGGAGGCAAGTGAAAATCTCACAGTAACTTCTTTTAGATGACTCTCTGAGTACCCATCTAGAAAAATATCCTTCAACTAATATGACCAGACACAAAGGGCCAGATCTCTGGCAATGCATGGCTTTAAGTTATAGAAGTTCCAGAAGAGGCTCTGAGGACAGAGAGGTGGGAGGATTACTGGGGAAAGATCCTCCCGCTGCCCACACATGCAATGAGTATTTTCAAAGTTCTGGTTCATTCTGAACTCTGCAATATGCAAAACAGGTTTTGCAACCAGTGCTACAGTGACTAAAAATTTCTGTAACTCTATATAGTCTGGAGGAATTCTAGAGAAAGGCAATTGGTATGGAAATTTCTATCACCAGCATCATTAGTAAAGAATGTGGAAACAGAACAAGTGAATCATGCAGACAAATTAATTTACAATGTCTATGTGCCTGTTTGTTGGTGTTTCTCATGCAGGAACCTGGATAGAGCTGGAGTACTGAGGGGTTAAGATGTTCACAGCAGAGTACAGCAAAACAGTAAAACAGCCACAGAGCAGAAACATCAGTAAAGCCCTTCTAGTTTATAGCACCATTTATGGAGTCTTGACTGTGACTGTGAACATGAAACCTGAAGAGTTTGCTGGTTTGCTGTGAATTAACTGCTACTGCTCTATTCTTAGAGCTCCCCACAAACTGACTGCACTTCCCACAGAGAACAATGGGTGACACCAGCCTTCCCCAGCCCCAAATCAGCATTTTTGTTGTTGTACAGTTCTCATAGAGCTGTCATCCTGCACTAGCTGCCCCTTCTCCCTCTCTGCAGCTACCCTGTATCCTTAGTTATCTTATTCCTTAAGTATCAGATTCCCTGACTACCACACTGAAGATGGTGATGCTGTGAGATTCTACAGGCTGTGCCATGGAATGGCTCAAGTGCAGCAGCATTTCTCTTGGCCTTAGAAAGAAAAGATCTCTCCTCTGTCCAGAGAGGGAAGCTTCTGGTGGTGTGTGAAGAGCTAAGTCCCATCAAGACATGCCTTAGTCACCTGCATCACATGAGCTTGGTGTGTAGAGGACACCACAACAGCAGTGACTCTTTGAGAGCTGAGTTCCTTCTTCCTGTTCCCTGCTGCCCAAAGGCATTGAAGGCCCCTGGGGCATTATCTGTTGCTGCTCCTGTAAACAGAGGCAGACCCCAGTCTGACTGAAAGAAACAAATCTCTGCAAGACTTCCTGCCTCTGGGGGATTTCTAAAACCAGGACATGCACCCAAATAGTGGACTCCAACATTATTTACTGGAGAAATGGTAAAAAAGAAAATCAAGCTAGATTTAGATAAATGCTAAATGAAGCAGGAAGTTTAACTCACTTTATTTATTTATCTAGAAAAATAGCCTGTATTTGCTCACTTGATTTGTTATTTTGGTTCACAAACAACCAGACCAGAAGTCTGGCAATTACTATATGCAAAGACTTGAATAATTTATCCAGAGATATGAGACTCCTCATTTTTCAGATCCACAGCAATGCCTATCTTCTATTTACAGCTAACATAAGTAGGTCAAATGCATTATTTGCTTATATAAGTAACAATCTGTTTGCTGAGCTTCTGAAATAATTGCAGCCCATTAAATCAAACTGGCAGGCCTACCAAGGTGGTATTGTGCAGAATATACTGGGCTCATGGGGACTTCAACATGAGATGTGCTCTGTCCAACTATTCCACAGGCACAGCAGCCCCACAGAGGCTCCTGTGCTTCCTTGGCTCCTGCAGCAGTGACAAGGAACCAGGAGATTTCAGCAACTCCCTCTGCCCCAGAAGTCCAGTGGGCTCTGTACAGTTCTTTCCTTGAGGCAGTTGTACAAAGCTGCACGGACTGACACATCCAGCAGGTCCTTCTGCCACCACTGAGCTCACATCTCAAACAAGGCACAAGGCTGATGGCCAGGGTCAGATGAGTCACCACAGCAGGAGCAGCAGAAAGCAAATGAGCCACAAGGAACAAGAGTTCACTGAAAGGGGCACTCTTTCCTTTATCAAAAGGTCACAAGGTGACACTGCAGAAGCAGTTCCTGTAAGTTGTCACTGAACATTTTTGGGTGAATATGATGACAGCTGAAGTGGACAGAACACTGCCTGAGCAGCTCACAGGCAGGCAGCAGTGCCTGGAAATGTAACAGCAACAGCACTATGGTCAGAGACTGAGTGGCATGAAATACTCTCTGTAATCTGCTTGAGGAAAAATGTCTCCCAAATATTAATTTTACTTCCATCTCCATAGGGGTGACTCCTCTCTCCTCAACTCTAAATAAAATGTTGACAGAATTACAGACAGGCCACACGTTATCATCTGCCTCACTCAGGGCCTCTCTGTGTGCCTGGCATCTATCATTCCATCCTGCATTTATTTGAAAATTGTGTAGTGAAACTAGCAGAACCTGTAATAGTGTTGATCTACAAGGGTCAAGCAGCTGGGCCTAATCCCCATAAATTCACCTGGTATGACTGCAGTGGATAGTACTATTTTGACAGAGTTATGGGCAGTTCCAAACAAGCTTTAGGAGAAGCATCTCCTGTTTCAAATGCCAAGCTTGACCTCATTGTTCCAGCTGAGAAGCAAGATGGAGGAAGAAAAGGCAAAGATGGAGCAGAAAAAGGAAGGGGAAAGCAGAAGTTATTGCTATAACCTAGTGTTTATAGCCTGTTTCATTTTGCTGTTTGTCAGAAGTGAAGCTCTTTGCAGGAATTCACCCCCACCACCAAAGCACTGTCTATGGCAGAGCACAGCTCAGAACAGCCTGAGCTCTGTGGGGGTTGTTACACACCATCTCCTGGGACTGTCTGTTCTGTACACCCCTGGCATTCAGCGTTTCAGAGCTGCACCATAAAGGCAGCTCAGATTTTGCCATCCTTATTCACCCTCTGCAGCATCAGTGATGCCCACAGGAGGTTGGGAAAGGGAACTTGAGCAGTTTCTACACTGAAGTATTGGAGTATTGGCTTCCACAGTGACTGCCCTGAGTTCACAAAATAAACCCTGCCAGGTGTGTGGAATTTCAAATTAGCAAGGACAGTGTTTTTCACATATTCCCTTCACTCAAAATCTTCTTTCTACAGTGCTGCTCACAAAAGCAGTGTCCCATCAGCTCAAGTCTTCAATGTGAGCACAAACATTCTCATCATAAACTGATTGCAAATGACCTCATCAAACAAAGCTTTTATCACTATCTGTGTGTTACAAAGGAGGTATCTGTGACACTGAGGGACAAATGAAATGCTCAAGGTCATCTGAGCCAGTGGCTATTCCTCCACTTACACCCCTGGGATACAATGCTTAGTATTATTTTACAGAAGTCTACATTTGGCTTAACACTTACTGACATACAAGCATGCATTTGCAGAACTGGGATCATATGGCAATGAGTCACTGCAGATATTTGGCCACACCACCAGTATAAATTATTTCACCTTTAACAGAAAATAACAATTTCAGAATCATAGAACATTTTGAGTTTTACATCTTTGCTTGCAAACACTCATAAATAAGAAAATAAGTAGGCAGGATGTATTATCAAGCTTTTGCAGCCACACTAGTCCTATAGCTTCAAGTTTGTGCTTGGCACACTTTGGTAGATTTGCTTTTTTGGTTGTGGATTTTTTTTTTTTTCCTTTAATCAAAAGATTGCTTACTATCCTATTCACCAAAATTCAAATGTTAAGGGACTTCCACTGTCATAAACAGAATCCTAACCCCATTGAAACTGAGACTTCTGGCATCACCCAGGTGATTCTAAGGCAAGGTTTATAGCCAGTCCATCCTTTGGTATTCTACCAAGAGGAAATGGGAGAGAGCTCCATTTGCAGTCATGCATGGAGGGGAGAATGCCAGCAATCTCCTTAATCCTACAAAGCACTGTTAGAGCCAACAACCCAAAGGAAATACTGCTGTTTTTTTCCAGGCATGTTCATGCTCAGAGAGTCCTGTACTTGTAGTATTGGTTTTACCACTAAGCATAAGGGAAGCTAAAATTCTTCAACCATATATGCAGGAGGGCTGTAAATTTGAAGGTAGAGTGCTCTTTTTGAAGATCTCTGAGAAATTATGGGAGGCATGGCAAATATTATACCACTGTGCTGGAAATGGATATTAAGCTCTTGCTGATGTCAAGTACACCATGCTCCACTTCTAAGCCTTTCCCCACCCTGAACTAGCAGCCAGCTACAAACCACCTCAGACTGTGGGATGTGCACTTCTTGTTTGACATGCCAGCAGTTTTAAGTTACAGCCAATAAAATCAGCACTAAAATTATGTGAGTGCTGTTTTATATTTTCCCCATTTGCATCTGTGAGAAGCCCAGGCTGGTACACTGTGAGCTCCAGGCAAGCTGATGGCAGTGCAAGGAGGGAGCTGTGCTCTGAGGAGCTGTCAGGGCTGTGCACATTACCCCAGCACAGCAGCATTCACACACAGACGGACGGACAGACAAGCATGAAGCGCCAAACACACTTGCAGCATGTCAGGCATATGTTGCCTGATGTCATCCAGCATTAAGCCAAGTGGAAAGGATGAAAGCAGCAAACCAGTGCACCAACCAAGACTGCTATATTCAAACAGTCATTAGAAAGAAACTTCCAATGAAACAGAGGCTGGCCATGACGAGATCTCACCTGGAG
This sequence comes from Serinus canaria, assembly GCF_022539315.1. Taxonomy (NCBI): domain Eukaryota; kingdom Metazoa; phylum Chordata; class Aves; order Passeriformes; family Fringillidae; genus Serinus; species Serinus canaria. The sequence goes on from NC_066323.1 coordinate 16,020,368, forward strand.
CTAGACTTTAATCTCTTGGGATGTGATTCTGCAAGCACTGTGCATTCCCATTAAAGCCAATGAGAGTGCAGGGGGCACAAAATGTTTCAAGAGCTCAGTCATGCTTCACTCCACGAGGATTTGTCTCATTTGGTTGTTAAAGTGAGAAGAGAATTAGGGCACCAGTTAAAACTAAGGTAAGACAAAGAGATAGAAAACCAACGTACTTGCTGTGTAATAAAAAGTGCAGCTGTTTTGTGGCTTTCGACTTTAATTCCAAATTAATTTTGCTAGACACATCTACTATCACAGACTAGCTCTGAGAGTAAACAGGGGCTTTAGAATTTCAGTCTGATCCCTCAAGCCCTTACTCATTTGTCCACAATGACTTTAACAGAAAAACATGCCAAAACCACTATGCAAAACAGAAGTGTAGTAGGAGTATTCTCAGATTGTTATTTTTGCAGTTTCAGAGGCATTCCATTTTACTAAACAATTTGTGATGTGCTGTCAAAACAAGGCAAGAGAATTAACCTGGATTTCTCCTCTCCTCCTCTCCTGGCCTTGACTTCAGAGCCATTCAGTGAAGCAAAATAATGCAAGAATCTAGTGTTTCATAGTATTCAGCTCATAATATTTTGGTATTATGGTCCCTGAGTTATAAACAAAACAAAAAATGAAATAGAGTCACAAATATGAGGACTTACAGTGACCTGCTGACAATGCATAGGTTTATTGATATTATGACCTTACAGTTCCTTGGGTCTGTCTACTGAGACTGCATTTTAACCATGCAGGGAACAAGACCACCCACACTTTAGCTTTCTTCAGAGACTCCCTCTTCAGTCTGGTCCTGCTGGCAGAGATTATTGATTTGGACACCTCAAATAGCACATGTGAAGTACTTTCAGGAGTGGGTTGGCTCTAAAAGCAGCCCAGTGACTTTCATATGATGTGAAACCCACGGTAATACTCTGTCCTAGATCCCAGGTAACTGCATGAATAAGTGGTTCACATTTCCTTGCCTTTTTGGCAGGTCCAAAGGCTACAGTGACCTGTACAGTCAGAGGACAGCAGCCTGAGAAAATCTCCCATACACTTTGACTGCATTATGCCCAACACTGCTCTTAGATCTGAGATGGTCCAGTTAATTTCAGGGCACAATGATGTGAATTCACCAGCAGTTTGGACCTGGGCTTGTGACCAGGCTTATGAACTCTCCTGAGCCCTGGAGCACTGGGGCTCTGCACTGAGAGTGCAGAAAAGCTCACATGCTCACAGCAGGAGTCACAAGTGTTTAGCAGAGCTTGCTGCCCTCAGCTGAGAGCTGGCAGCTCCTCCTGGACTGGCTGCATTTGCAGTTAATCTGGTAAATCAGCAAAACACTCCCTGAACTCACATTATTAAGGCTTTTCCATTATCAAGAACATCACAGCTTCCATCACTCTTGAGAGCAGAGCAATAGCTGTACTGCAGGGGAGCTGCACACTTCATTTTGGACTTTTTTAACCCTGGTGCAGAGTCTCAGCAAATGAGCAACATCCAATGGTGAAAAGAGCAAGGAGGAATACATAAAGCAACTTTGTTAAATTAAGAAGAATTTTTAAAAAGTCACCAAGTACACAGGCTAGACTAGCAGAACAGAGCTAAAGTACCAGCTGCCAAGTCCTGGGCACTGTGTGATTGCCAAGTGGGTAACAGAGCTTTGTGTCTTTTACCACTGCCTGGTCTATTTTCTGTTCAATGCTTGCAGCTTCCATTAGCATTAATGAGTATGCATATGTGCCTTGAGGGTAAGAACATACTCCCTCTGTGGCTTCAAAACTTGTTTATAAATCCCTCCAAAAATCACATTGTGTTCATTGCTCTGCACAGAAAGCTATTATAACAGCTATAAGAGCTGCTATGTTCGCTCCCTCCTTTCCCCTTGCCCTTGCTTATCTGAGGGATGGGGAACCAGACCTAAAAAGATGAAGGGCTGAAGAAGGTGATGTAGGGAAGTAAAGCAGCTCTGGAAGCTGCAATCTGAAAACTGACTTGCTGCAGGGAGGGGCAAACTGAAGTCTCAACAAAAGTAGAGAAAACCAAATCCCAAAGCACTGAAAAACTACTCCCACCACCACTCAAAAAGCAAAGCCTTTGAAAGTCTCTAAGCTATTTAATACTAGAGGACATAACAAAATCTTTGCCATGCCCTACCTGCTTGAATGCAGGTCAGTGGGAACAAGCTGCTGGGCAGAATCTCAACACAGTCAGGCCAGTGCTGCCCTCCACCCTTCTGATCCCTGGGGCAGCAAGGAGGCTGGGAGGGGAAGGGCTGAGCAAAGGGAAAGACATACCAGGGTTCCATTAGGAGCTGAATGGCTCTAACACTGCTGAAGGCAACATATCCATCCCCATGCCACCTGGACACACAGGGGACACACTTCCCTGGAGTCAGGCATGGCAGTTGAAAGCCAACCCCACCTCACTCTACTGACAACAAGACCTGTCATATCTGACTTTTCTGCCTTTGACTTTCCCCTTCATCAGTGCCAGCCCTTCTCCCAGCGTGCACAGATTCAAGTTAAGCTCTCTCAAGCCTCACAGGCTGCAAGGGATACAGTGCAGCATACAAACAATTATGGGTAAGACAGCACTGAGATCAAGAATCACTTTAAGGTATGTGAAGGAAAATACCTTGCTCTACACATGGCTCAACAGCAGCTCACATTATATCTATACAGCTAATGTGAACCAAGCTGCAGATTCCCAAAGGGAAAAATTGTGCTCAAATTGTGCAGGCTGTAGGAAAGAGGAAATGAGCTGTAAAATATACAGTACACAGTATGCAACCACTGAGGCCTCTGAGCACAATGACCCACTGCAGCTCAGACAGCACCTGGCTGAGGAGACCCTGCCCAGGGAAGATGCCCTGGAGCTGGAGCTCAGGAGGCAGCACACCCTTGTGCTGCCCTGCCATGCTGCCCTTCCTGCTCCCAGGCCACATCTCAGCACTGCAGAAGCACTGCAGCCACAGTGACAAGTGGCCCAGGCTGCGAGGGAGCTGATGGCAAGAGCCATGGCACAAATCTGGTGCTCTCTGCACAGGGCTCTGACAGGCTGCACTGCAGGACGCTGCTCCCCAGACCTGCCTCCCCACTCCTCTGCCACAACTCCTGTCATGGGGTGCAGCAGCACTCATTCCTCAAAGCCACCTCCCTAAAACACTGCACCGTGCTGTGTCAGTGCTGGGCTGCCATGTCAGCAGGAGCACCTTAAACTGCCCACTGATCAGAACCCATCTGTCAGTCCCTTTACACTGGTTAGGTCTGAATAGGGCTCATTAAAGATATTTCTTCCTTTAGTAGGCATGGATGAAAAGATCTGGGAATAAGATCTGGCTATAAGGAATGATATTTCATGGTTACCACAGAGAACACTATTTCAAAGTTCAGGTTAAATACGTTATTCACTAAGGTAGGAAATAAAAGGAAATCAGCTCTATGTAAAACCAGCAAAAGTACTAAATCCCTTTAATCCAAACTCTGCTTAATGAGAGTAACAAACATTCAAATTTACAATGAAGAGTCACCAGTCTAGCTGACAGAAAACTGAATTTATGAGAGAGACCAACTGGACTGCAAGCCCAGTTACAGTTACTGTAATTGCTTTTCTCCTGAGAGAAAAATTTCCTTACAAGCTGTCCACCCTTAGAAATTGCTGAGCTCACTGCGAGGGCTTAGAAGGCAGCAGCAAGAAGGACATCTTCTTTCCCAAGACACTTGGAAGGAAAACACTAAACAAATTGAGTGGTTCTTCTGCAAGTATTTTCTCACATCAGAGGTAAATTTTCCTTTGCTCTAGCAGAAGCAGAATTACAACCATGAATGCATTGTGAAAATGCTGTTCTGAGTTTTAACTGGTATCTGTGTGCATGTTTGTATGTACATGCAAGTATATAGAACCTGCTTTCTCATGCAGACATAAATTAAATTTTATAATCAAACTATATATTTAATGTGTATTTTTTATATAATATAGTACTCCATATGACTAAGCAGAATTTGAACAAAAAATGAACTTTCAAAATGCAGTTTACTTACATCTTTTCATTTTTATTTGCACTGCAGCAGATCTGTAAACCTTTCCTGTAGACATGCAATGATCATATCAAAAAGCCCTGCTTGAGGCTGGTTACCTCAGCCAATTATACTGTTTTATTACTTCCTTTTTCTGTGAGACTGGGCACTGAAAACAAATCAATTAATTTTTCTCCTGCATTTTTGCAATAAAGAGCCTTTCAGGATCAAGATTAGATATGCCTTCTATGCTGAAATGTTATTTTAAATTACCCTTTTCAGTTCCCTTCTCACCTCCAATGTGTGATGCATGGGGCACAGCTCCATTTGTTTGCTGTTCCTACCAGAGTTTTAAAACTCTGAAGAAAAGATAACCCACATTTTTAAAAAACACTTTCTAGAAATCTGTCACAGAGAAGAAATGCATTGGGTGGAAGGCGTTCAGTGGGTGCATATGAGAGGCAGCCAGAAGAGTAAAAAGTGGAATATTAAAGCACAAGAAGGGACACAAAGTGTGGAAACACAGCAAAAAAGATGAAGTCAAGGAGAAGGATGCCTTCAGGCTGGAGAGGGCTCTCCCAAGCAGAGCCAAGGTAGGCTGGGATGAACAAAACAAACCCAATGCTGCTGCACAAGACAGGGCCAATATGTGTCACTGCAACTTCAGGGAAGATTCTCACACTCCCACAAATATGGAAGCCAGAGCACTTACAGGAAAAGGGCACAGAACCAGTGGGGGTGTTACTGCTGCTATTTGTGCTTCAGGAGGAAAAGGTCCTTCAAGCTCATGACCAAATTTATTCTGCCCGTTCTGCAGTGCAGTCAGACATATTCAAATCAATCTAATGTTATGTCAGATGTTATTATGGGATAATATTCAATATTTGATCAAAAAGAGTATCAAAGTTACTATCTGTTACTGCTTTTATTTTTGTGAAGAGGATCACTACCAAAAAGCAAAAAGTAAACACGTTTAATAAAAATGAGCAATGAGGCTGTCCCTAGCTGTCTAGAAAATGTAGCAAATTCCTTTTCAAAGTAGCCACCAGATCAGACAATGGGCATTATAGTCTGAATTATTCTGCATAGCCATAAAAAAATTGTGCTGGGAACAACAAAGGAGTTGTGACAAATCCTTTGTAGAGATTCTGTGGTAGTTGATGCAGAAACAATAGGGTTTTTAATCATGATCCCCCATAGTTCCTGGAAAAGGCTGTAGTCATTCAGCCTGCAAATACCACAAGCACATGCAAATGTGTGAGACACATGCATATACAAATATTTGGTTACAATATAGACAACAGTGACTGAAAGTTAAAAATTCCTGTTCTTGGACCTGAGCTTTCAAAGACATCCAAAAGAAAACATGAATACTGTATCCAATGGAATTTCTCACCTGAAACTGGGAAGAGGCAGACTTACAAAATCTTGAATTCAAAATTCTCAACTAGAATGAGAATTGCTACATAGGTAAAAACATAACTAATGGCCCACAAAAAACAAGACTAGTAGAATCAGAGTTTCACAAGATTCTCTGAGCAAAATTTCATATACTAAATTTGCTGGGAATTTATTTTTGAGCAACAATAATAATTTCATATTCAGTGACAAAGCTTGTCTAATATTTGTATTAATCAATACTGCAGGTAATGAACTTTGGCTTCCATCTGTTCTGCTCTTCTTTAGAGGTTCTTATCAATGTATGACCATTGTTTTTAGATAAACATTCCTATATTAGCCAAATTACTGTGAAAATTCATCAGAAAAAAATTACCTTGCAGTGCACAGTTGATAATAAAGCCTCTCCTACTGAGAGTAAAACATCGTAGAAATTCAGTCTGCTCATTGAAACACCCTTGAGTATATCTGTGCTAAAAAACTGCTCCCTTAAATAAAACCCAACCCAACCCAAAAGACCTACAATCTGATATTTCTATGTATTAAACTCTTTGGTGAAACTCCAGTATACATAGAAGCAGGGTAGGCATTCTGAACACACAAAACCAACTAAGATTAAAGGACTCTGTCCATTGAAAACCTCCAGGACTTCTTCGTTTTAGCCTGAAACTGCCCATTGCTGCTCCACTTGCAAAGCAGCAGAATGAGCATAATACATGTCACAAATTAAACAACAGAGAGATTCTTAATGTTCCATGAAGGCATTTATTCACACTAAAAAGTAACATTTAGGTATTATCTTTTAGCTGGTGATGGAGTATTACTCATTCATCAGTTCTTTCCAGAGATCTTGCTATGAATATTCAGATCATGATGACAATAGTGAGAATCCAAGGTGCTCTGCAATTCTTGGACTCTGGTATGACACCATTGTCATTCAGAGGAACCAGAGTGAACAAGGCTGCAATACCACACATGTCACCCATAACCTCATATGATGGGAGAGATCAAGCTCAACCCGCACAGAGCAGAGGAGGAAAAATATCTTTGGAAACAGAAATGTCAATGAATTTTGAACTTTGAAATCTGTCAGAAGGGACATGACTACATATTCCTTTCTTGGACTCGAATTTCAGATGGCAGAAGAAGACGAAGGAAAGGAAACAAAATTTTCAGAACCTTCCAGAATGACAATAATGCTGAAGAAAACCTAGTTCTGTGAGGACAAAAACTTCTTAAGGGGTCTGCCATGACTTCTGTGAGGCTGCCATTGTTATTATTGCTCCTTCAAATCTGTCAAGTTGTCTTGCTTCTCAGCAAATGAGGAAAAGGGCTGGGATATAGATGTAAAACAGACTCCAATCCTAATCATCCTAGAGATGTGCTGAGGTCAGCTATTCTGAACAGCACCATGCACTGTGTGACTCAATTCACACTTACAGAATAGTCATTAAACAAATTAAAAAATCATTCAACCTTTTCCCACTACCCTGTGTGCAAAACAAACTTCATCTAGTCTCGGTGATTCTGGTTGGGCAGATTCAGGGAGAAAGAGTGCTAAGAGACTTATTAAAGAATTATAAAAATACTTTAAAATGTTGTATTTTTTAAAAGAAGTTAAGAGCTCCTGACTTTTACCTCAGAGCATATCAGACTAAGAAGTCTGTGCCTCTTTGGATACTAAACAAAAATTTGAAAGACTTTCTGATAAGAGAATTTAAATCTCAAAGTTAAATTGTTTCTATGTAGGCTTTGGTCCAGTAAAATTGTGGAAAACTGCTTTTGTTAAGGAGAGTTACTTAATGCTTGCATTTGTCATGTTAGGCTGCATGGAGTTGATGTCATGGTTGCTGAAGAAGACAAGATATGGAAGTAATGAAAAATGTCATGTGCACAATAACTACTGAGAGTATAAATAAATCCACAGCTCTGCTCTGCACTCCTGTTCAGCTTCACAATCATAGACATATGTGCCACCAGGATTTACACATTCATTGGCATCTTTGTTATGACTGACAACTTTTTAAAATCAGATTTGCTTAAAGGGGGTCATAGCATGAATGCAGCTAACAAGTATTTCTGGCCACAGCACCAAGCAAAAGGATAGGAGGAAATGTGCTGCATCAGGTGTCAAACTGATATGTAACACAGCAGTAGGAGACACCAGCACTGATCAAACCCTTTTGTCCTTATGGGTTCCTTCCTACAGCTCACACTGTGAAGCAGAGTCATCCTGATCTCTCTAGGAGAGAGTCCAGCTGGTCCTACTGCTGCACAGAATGTATTTACAGCATGCAATAAAGGAAGGAGATGACCCCTACAGCATTAGCTCATCTTTAGCAGTGCAGAGTAAGGAAGCAATATCTTTACTAACACTATTTGTTAATTCTCTTCTGAATGCTGCTCTGGCTGAAATGTAACTGGGAGGAACAGGAAGAGAAAATGTAGATTCAGACAGAAACAGAGCTCTGGGCTATCCATTATATCACCCCGGCTAAAATTTTTTTCTGTTGGGTGATATTTCCTTGCTGTGGAGTTTCAGGGCCATGAAGTATTCTTTTTATTAATTTCTGTTCTTCACTCCTTTGTTGAGGAGAGCCCTTTTCAGAGCTGTGGTTTGCACCATGTTAATGATATGGTCAGTGGTCCCTGGCTGGTGGAGAGATAACATTGGCTTACATTCTAACTGACAGCAATCTCTTCCCCCTTCACTCTGAATAAATTCAACTCATTCTCCAGTATACATCCAGACCATGTAAGTGGTGCAGTTCTGTGACAAAAGTCAAATGCAAAACTATCCAGAACAGTCTGATAGTTGGTCCAACATTTAGACATGAGTGGCCTAGGATACCTGTGTAGGCACTGTTACACAAATAGGGAAACATATAAGTAACTCTTAAATGTAACAAGATAATCTAAAGACCTAACCCCTCTTTTCCCAAAGAATTACAGTGTTTACCTTCAGTCCTGTCCGGTAGTTTCCCACTTTTGCTTGTTGTTCCAGTGTTGACAGTTTCAGACGAGGTGCTCAGTTTGGTGTTGGGGTCTCGCTTCGGTTTTGGAGGCGGCTGCTTTCGAGAGCTGCTGCTTTCATCATCAGTTCCTCCAACTGAATGAAGAGACTGGGATCTGACAGTGAAGCCACTGGAGCAGGGGTGTGGCAGTCTGTCCTGAGGAGCAGGCATTGTCATAAATCCCATGCGGAAGTGTTTCCCCACGTAGCTGCCTTCATTTCCTCTTGCTACTTCTCCACCTATGCTGTAAGAGAAAATACAAATATAAGCAAAAAGATCCTCCTTTGCCTGAACCATATCTGGAACCAGGGTCTCAATCGTGCCTGTGACAAGCAGATCATGTTTTTCAATTTGAAAACAAGAAATGCTCTTCTCTGGAAAGAAGATGACTACTAGAAAAGTCTGTTTTTCAATATGAGCTGCCAACAACCGAGATAGAGATACACTGCACTCAGAATTTTACAAAAAGAAATCAAGACCAGATTTGTCAGGTTTCATAGTATTGTAGGTAGAAATTTTCTACAGAACAAATTTCAAACATTGAAAGTCAGAACTGAGTTTTCAGGAAAACAGGAGCCTGTGAGTAGGGCAAAGAATAACACTTTAGCAATACAACAGGGTGTATTGATCCACACTCCCTGACACTCATCTTTGACTACAGATGCTCATGTAGCTTGGAAAACAAGGCTCATGGCATCCAATCAATCTTTTCCCTTGAGACTAAAGAATGGTAGAGAAGAAATGTTCTAAAAAATACTTGGCTATAGGAAACTCAACATCACATCAAATCCACATAAATCTGCAACACAAGCAGCTTCAGACTAGTAAATTACAAGTGCAGGAGATGAAAAGACCATGAACACCAGGGGGGACACCAGGAAGAAAATAACCTCCAGCCATTTAGAAACACAGGTAAAGAAGAAGGAAAGTTCAGTTGAAACAAGTGCTACCATACCAAACACTGCATTTTTCTGTGGGTAGCATGACTGAGAACTTGATATTATTCCTGTTCCACTCATGCTTATCAGTTCTGAAAAACAGCTCTTACTGGTGGTTTATACTGCAAACCAACAGCAGATTTTAATTCAGGCAACTCAGTGACCACGCAAAGAAACTCAGCAACACACACAGGTCAGTGTGGGCCTGTTTGCAAGGAGGTTTGAAATGGTACCACTGTGGGCACACAGAAATGTCAGCACAAGAACTGTGAAGCATCAGAAAGATCTCATTAGCTCATGTTACCCCTTCACACAGAGTAAAGCTCTAAGCTGGGTTAGTGCTTCTCTGAAAGTTTCTTACTTGATGTTGCCTTGGTCTGGTGACATTTATTTGGTGCTGGAACACACTTCCTTTTTTATAAGACAAGAACATTTCTCAAAAGTGCGAAGAGTATGCAAGGCCACCTCATTTCCACCCCATCTTCACTGTAGGTAAAACAAGGGCTGTATCTAATTGTTCTAAAACCATCAGACTGGCAATGCAATATACAGCTTTGTTCAGGATAAAACAGAACCTTTGTTTGCTTATTACTCTCCCTACATTTTTATCCCATTTGCTCTCCAAGTGGAGATGCCCACTTTCAAAACTGGTTAACAACAGAACTAGTCTAACTAACCATGTGCCACTTTCCAGGGGCACTGACACCTACCCACATTTGTAAATGAGTGCACACATGCTTGCCACACAAATGCACACACTGGTCCATGCTCACAGCTGTTACTAAATCCTAACTGGCATCAATTCCAAAGGGATTTGCAGCCAGAAAGATCAAGAGGTAGAACTCCTTCATTTGAATATTTCTGAAAAACCTGTAGTTAGTTTGAATGATTAACTATGTCTCCACTAATCTTTCATAATTTTTTCTGAAAATAATATAATCCTCTGACACTGGACTACAGAAAAGAGCCTGTCATATTATTTAAAGAAGATTACTATCCAAACATGATGAAGAATGCAGGTGGGGGGTCTGCTTCCTTTCTTAAGTCTATTGGATAATCATATTTAGCAAGGAAAATTTCAGTTTTTCATGTCTCCAATGTTTCAATTCTTAACAGTTTACATTATTTAATTACTGCATTTACTTCACTGCTGTGTGAAGGTGTTTGAACCATCTACTATAAGCCAGGTTCTTATGGCAAGCTGGATGGACTTGCACAAATCCTCCTGAGGTGATATATTTCACTCTTTACTTAGAATACACAGAAATGCATTTATATGAAGCATGGGGATTTTTTTGCCAAACTGCTGTTTCTTGTATTCCAGAAATTAAAATTACAAAATGTACTCCTGGCATCTAAATGCACTGTATCATGAAATAATTAAATCAAATCCTTCTCCCCCCCTTAATTTTTCATTCTTTACTTAATTTCAACATAGATGAAACTCTCACCTGCTTCCTACATTTTCTCCAGAGCAAAGAGTCTACAGCCAGGTGAGAGAGAGGTTGTGGGTACAGATGGGAACAGAACTTGCTGCTGTTCAGCATCACAGCTGGAATAGATCTGATCTTGCTTTCCTACATCCTCTGCTCAGCTACCAGGCAAAACCAGTACAGCACCATTTCCCTGTTTTCAGTGTCCATTTGTCTTTGAATGCAGGAGCCAACACTTAGCTGCTGGTTAAGCTCTGTAAACCACAAGCTGAAGAAGACTGGCCTCTAATCTTTGGTTCTGGGCCCTGGTCATTCACCAGGATTACAAAAGGCTTAGGTTTGTTCCCTTCCTTGTTCTCTTAGGCTTGTTCCCTACACTGGTAACAATTCCCAGGATGGGGCAGTGGGTGTTTCCCAGCTGGGTCTGACCAGCACAGCACACAGTGGAATGCTGAGTTCACACCTCAGCAAGGCAGACCAAAATCCCTGGCATGTAAAGAGAAAGGAATAACTCCAGACTCTCACCCAGAGCCCAAAATCAAAAGCAGGATGGCAGATTTCAAATATGGCATACCCTGCCCACAGGTAGCAGCATCCTGAAGGTCCATTTGGACTTGTGCAATGCACAGTCTTGCTGTTGTTACATCATAAACCCAGACAGAATGAAAGGATTTATTTATATACTCCTCCTGCTCACAGCCACAGGAGTTGGCTGGGGCTAGCATGTGTCCCACTTCAGCACAACAAGCTGACAAAGATTTACACATAACTTGCGGTGCAGCAATGACTACAGAGACAGTGAGAGAGAAAGGAACTGTGTAGGTCTCACTCTGACAGGTGAGACTCTGTGCTCCTCATTGTACTGAAAATGAGTTCTATCTCATTTCAAAACTGTATTATGTGAGTTGCTACCAGTACAGTTTATTAATATATATGGAAATGCAGATTTGGATTATTCCTCTGGGAAGTTTCAATTTGAACTTGGCCAGGATCAAATGCTTCTCTGACAAAGAATTATGTACAGCATTAAATAACTGTTAAAAATGCAAGACATTTGTCTGCAAAGAGAGCCATGATTATATAACAACAAAATTAATCACATGATCACTCCCATTAAACACATCAAAGCTGACTTGGTGCTGAAAATGCACTGCAGTGTTTGCCCAGGTCTAGTGGTTGATGTGCCACGGGTGGCGAAAAGGGCAATGCTAAGTGTCAGACACCTTGAAGAGGATTGCTGTCAGCCATCTCTCCCTTCAGAACCACATTACAGGCCTTCTCCAGTCCCAGCTCAGCTGGCCCATGCAGATCATGAGTGCTACCAGGTCACACACTCTCTCCCTGGGTGCACTGCAAGGGAAGCAAGGTCCATCCCTCTCCCACACAGTGATGGAATTAAATCATTACAGTAAATACTAAAACAGTCAGGTCTGTCTTAAACCTGTAACAGCAGATTTCAGCTTTCATGTCTAAAACATGAACAAGAGATCTGACTGATGGATCCAATGAGTCTCATTTCATTTCCATACAGGTTTTATCTGTCAGCTGAGTTTTTGAGGTCAGAACTGGGCTTGCTGCTGGCACATAGGCTGTGGTCATGGCAGGGCTGCACATTTCACAGCTCACTTCTGGTGCTCTGCCTGCTCTTTTCCATTGAGCAGATACTGGAGCACTGATGTTACTACAGCACAGAATAATGGAAGAACATCTTGGGAGAACTACAATGATAAAGTCTTTTATATTATTCATTTCATTACACATCACAAGAGTGAAAGTTACAGAGGAAGACTAAACATTAGAAATGAACACAGAAAGTACTCTAAATGCAAACAGCATGGGGAAGGTCCTTGCTTTGCCATGAGTCATAATGTTCCTGTTGACTCTAAACATATTTTCAAGTTGTTAAGTTAGAAAACTAAGGCAAATAAATTTTCATCACATTGATGAAAAATACATGGCAAACAGAAAGTATCCAGAGATTGTCTGCATCAATCAGTGTGGTCTTTTTAGTTTGCATTGTTCCTATTTAATATTGCAAAGAACAATTTTAACTTGCTGTGCAGTTTCATTACTTGGTCCAGACAGAAACTGAATTAATTCCTGGAAAAAAATTAATAGTTTTATGAAAAATTTTGTTTTACTTGGTGTCAATGTTTAACTATAAACAAAATAGAATTAAATTCCTCAGTGCAGCTGTAAGGAGTAGAAATCTTGGACTGAGACCATAAAGTCAGAATACCCTGGATATGGATTTTCTTCCTAGCCATCTATCAACTCTTATTCTTGGTTTTCATGCAAAAATTCTCCTAAATCAGTTTAAATTTACACTGGATTATTTTCATCCCTCAGGCACTAAAAACCACTTGATAGTTCTCCTCATCTTTGCATGGTTTCCTTTTTTCTTTCTGCTTTTTTGGCACAAGTTCAAAAAGGGAGCTACACCTGATTATGAGATTTGACCTTCAAAGTAGGAGGAAGGGGGATTTTCTCTGCTGGGGATGTGTCATCTTTGAAGGTATTTTAATTTCTTTGCTGTGATACATTCCAGTCAGGGACCACAGAAGGTCACCATCCTTTTAAGTGTTGGAATTCCAGGTAGCCAAGAGAAACCATTTCAAGAGCAGCTGCTTGCTCCTCTTGTGCTGGAAGAAGATTCATCACAGAGATGGTTCATTTGCTGGCAGAACCTGAGCTGGGAGTCTCTGCAGGCTCCTCTGTGGAAGTGGGGAGAACTGGGAGTTCCAGGGCAAGTGAAGCACATGGATGGCCAGGCTCCTTCCCTCCGGGGAGCTGCAAGCCCACGCAGAGCTAATCCCCCCTGATGTGCTTCTAATCCACCAGGGAAGCCATCTGAGTCAGAGACAGAAGTCACTAAAAATTAACTGATAACATAGGAAGAATTTTCTGCAGAAATGACTAATCATCAGCAAAACAAAAGGAATAAAAATACTTAACTCTTGTACAAGCTGGCTCGACTGTGCAAACAACAGTTTATCCCATGGTGTATTTTTATTTTCTGGGTTAAGGCAGTAGCTACTGCTGTTTTAACCATTTCCTTGCTCTTACAGCAGTGAGCATCCAGCTGCCCTGCTCATATCAAATGTTCTGCATATGAAGGGCTGAAATGGCTTTGAAATGTCTATTCCCCATCAGAATAAATTATGCACACATATACTAAGGATGACACATTTTACTTTGTATCTGAGAAGCACTTTCAAGATTAGCATAAATTATATTTGTAAATTAGAGGTTGTATGCCAAAACAACAGAAGATATACTATTTTTATCCCCCTAAACATGATTTCAACAGACCATGAAATATAATACTGAAGAAATAAGGACAGGATCACAATCATGGATACAGGAACTACACTGTAGGTATGGTTTTGCACAAATCCATACCATTTTTATCACAAAAATTAAACATGCAAATCACACACATTTATCTCTGTTTTTTTAAATAACACTTCAGAATTCCCCCTTCTTATTCCCAAAGAACATACACACTTTTTTTTCTGCATTACTTTTCTGAAATACTCCAAATGACTCACCATGATCTCAAATCAAGATCAAGAGGGTAATAATGCCATCCTTTTAGATACAGGCTAAAGCATAAATCAGTTATGACAAAGGTCATATTTAGAGCCATTTTGTGCACCTGGAGGACTGCCTAAAATGAGCAACCAATATGTCTATGCACATCAAACTTCTTCCCTCTGCCATATGCCTCTGCTTTTGAGGTAGGAGATCAGGTGCTGCTTAAGAAGTCAGGGCTCTCAGGATATACAGAATATATTAGTGCTACAAAATAAAATTTATTCTTTTATCCCACCTGTCAAACCCACAGGCCCAGGGTTTGATCCTGCAGACATGCAATGACAATCCTGCTCTGAGTACCCAAATTATTGCACTGAAACACCCAGGAAGCTTTGTGGAAATTGCTTATACCTCATGAATCTCTTGTAAGCAACACCACTCACAGATGTGTATCCACTGCCCATTCTGACAGTTATTGGTTATTTCTTTAAGCCTTTCTGCTCCTCTTGAGAGTCTGCAATCCCCAACAGGACTCACAGAAGATTTTCCAGAAGAATCTGAACTGCCACACCACATGTTGTGGCTGCACTGTATGATTAAATGAATCCCTGGGGAGCAACCAAAAGACAGCTGTAATCCCTGAGTGCACAATGGATAATAAAAGCAAAAATAACCAAGACTGTCCACAGCAGGTTTTCTGTATGATGCCAGAAAATCTGATTTCAAATGATGATCAGGTATGCTCTGCAGTAAACTACTTTTATAATGCTAAACATTGAAAATTCTAGCAAGAGTTGGAATTTTGGGGGAAAAGGAAAAAAAAAAGGCAAAATAAAATAAGCCCAAAACGTTTTATGAGAAACTGATAAATTTAAAACTTGATTTGCTATTTTTAGAACAAATCTAACATAAGCTAGACAGCTTGGAAAGGAGTAACTGAGGAGTAAGGACCTTTCTGATCCACAGAGAGCTCAACAAAATTGTTTCATGAGTCTGAACAGGAGTGCAGGTACTAGTTCTATTTTCCACTGGCACTGCTGCTATTTATAGCAGACTGTCTCTTAAACCAGGAACTAAGGATGCCTGCACTGGGCTGAGCATCCCCAAAGGCCTGGCACTGCTCTCCTCAGAAGGACCAACTCTCCTGCTGTACCAGGGGTTCAGGGACCCCAGGGCTGCAGCCCACACGTGCCTGGTGACCAGCTGATGCACGTGGGGACATCTGTGGGCTGTGAATACACAGCACTGAAGAGGCTGGAGTGAAAAAGTGCTCTGCTGTTATGTGGATACAGTTATTTTTAATTTTGCATTGGGGGAGGCACAGCTAAAAGCCAGCAAATGAAAGCTCATATGTTCAGAGTCACCTAGAATTAGACATGGAGCATATGCAATGTTTAAACTGAGTGCAAATGCATGTTCACATTAATGGAGTGGGGTTTTGCATCCTGTCAAAAACAGGTGGAGCTCGACCAAGGCTGTGTTTTTATCACATTCACTGGAAAACCACATGGCTCAGACTCCACTCTGCCTGAGCAACTGCAGCTAAGTAAATATTTCAATGAGATATGGGAATAAATTAACATACAAAATAATTCTTGGGCATTTCTGGAAGAAAAGGTTTCTTCAGTTTTGACTCAAAGTTTCAATGGAAAAAAGAAATCTGTAGAGAGTAAAAAATCCTTTTTGTGGATCAGATTCTGTGAAAAGTTAAAACCTGAAGAAATTAATGAAATGTGGTGAAACTCTAAGACAGAGACCTGTAAACTCAGTGTGGGCTGAGATGTTACACTGGGTCTAGCTTTTCCCAATTCAGCTTATTTCAAACACTGGTTGTACAGATGCTCTTCTCAGTCCCTCAAGCAAACATGACACTACCTTTTTTTTGTTTAAAATCCGAGTTTAAATTAAATTGACAAGGAAATTACAGGTTTTTTAAATGCTTCCTATGGCATCCAGTTCAAAAGAGAAAGGACTCTGAAAGTACTCTTCAACCCTGAGTGGCAGTGAACAGGAAGAGCAGCATTTCAGTTTGGAGGAAAACCCCTGATAAATTGCACTTTAGCATGATCTATAGGAAAACATACAGATTATTTTTTACACACCTGGTGACCTGAAGGTCCAGTTCCTTTTCTAAGTGCTCTGTGAGTAGGTAAGAAGGGGAGAGGCACTTCCCACTGGCATACTGGGAGAAGGTGTCAGTAGCACAGTTACAGCAGGGATGTGACAGGGATCCAGGTCCCACTGAAGGGACAGTTTTATGCAACAGCCACCACTCCAGATCTGTTATATTCATATGGGGCAATTTTGCCTCCAGACATCTCAGCACAAGACAAAACTTGGAAGTTTACATTCCCTTGATCAGGCATTTATCTGAATATCTTTGGTGCAATTTTAGGCACTGTTTTCATTGACATTAAGGGTCAGTTGGTAGTTGCTAAAAAACATCTGCACATTAGCAATTTAAAAAGGACTATATAAAATTTAACCTAAAAATTGTATACTAAAATTTTCATTTTAGGGGAATGTACAGTGCAAGTTTTTAAAAAGAGTGCAAGGCTTATTTGGGTATTTTTTCCACTTACAAGGACTCTGGGTGTTGGACTGGTCTTTGCACAGGAAACAAAATAAAAAAGAAAACCACTTTACTGCAGTTTACCCAGCCTGGATACACTAATGTTCTGCTGTATACATCACTCTGCTGTCTTAGGTTGTGGAACCCATAGAAGTCTTCAGCAGAAAATACTTTTTTACCTGGAAGAGCCCTGCCTGAGCCTATCACCTTGACTTTACTGCTAGAATTACTACCCTTGTGCTATTAGCTATCACCATCTCTCTGTTCCTTCTGATGTCTGAAGGAAAGGTTTCAGCTCCTTTGTCAAGCACTACTCTGAATTTTAATTGGGCAGCAATGACAATCTCTGCTTTGCAAAATGAAACAGACTCAAAAAACTAAGTGAAATATTTCTGATTAGTGTAATAAAACCAGGAAACAGGAAAGAGAATCACTTCATAGATGTGTACATTGGTGTCCATCCCTCCTCCTCCCAGGACAGTCTCAATCTGCTAAATAAAGCTACATTAAATCCTGTACATCAGTATCAACTGTTCTCCTAAGAGCCTGGAGAGGTTTTTTCTCTAAGATACAAAGTTCTCATGAAGATCTCCCTGCTTATGTCACTTTTCTATGTGTAAAAAAGTGATCATTATTTCCACAACAGTATATTAATGTGCTTCACATCTAAATTTAGAAATAATACTATAAAAAACTCTTTCCTTGTCTTGATGGATGACAGTTTCTTAGCCAGGGTTGTCAGAAGCTACTTATTTGTTCATAGAAATAAATTAAAAATGACATTTTATTTTCAGAAACACAGTTAATTGAATATTCCACGTCATAGCATATGACAAGCAAGTGTAGTGGGCATAGAGGTGGTCAGGACCTAATGATTTGAGTCAGGACACTGACAGAGGCCAGCCAGCAAACACACATCTGTCCCCACTCATGCATGTACCCAGCAGGTCCCTGAACCCTTTCCACACTGAGCTTTTCCAACACATTCATTGCATCTCCATTCCCTTTAGAAATCAAGGTGAATTGTCCAAATGCAAAGCACAGAAACTCTTTTCTCCTCTGTATCCATGCACAGATCTAATGGGCCAGACCCAGGAACTCCAGCAGACTATTAAAAGGCCTTTATGTCTACAGGAATTTAACACCAGAGACAACTGGCTACAATAAAAGCTGCCAATAAACTTCCCAAGCTGCCAGAAATTAGCACATGCTGGTTTTCATCACTCACAGAATTACTTTTGCAAATGGAGATGATCAGATAATTTTGGGAACTGCTGTGTTGTGCTTTTATTTTTTCCTTCATGAGTAGCTTTTTGCCAAATTTTTGAGCAAAAACTATGTCCAACAAGCTCTGACAGTGAAGGAAGATGGTGCTTAAATGCTCCTTTAGGGACATGTACTTACATTGCCCAAAGGGTCATCACTACAACCTATGAAGCCACAGTGAAATGAAATTTTGCTAAAGCAACAGCTTGTTTTCCAAGCTGTGAAAGTCTGTGTGAGGATTTGTTAGAGAGCCAAAACATGAAGACAAAGAGCAACACCCTTGTAACCTGCATTTAATGGTGGAATGGTAAATTAAGTGGGGGATGGACTAGTTTTGTTCCCTGCATGAGAGGTGATCAGCTCTGTGCTATTCACACTCAAAGTATGTAAATTCCCTTTATTCCTCAGGCAATTCTTCAGAGCTGTCATTTATTGAATGTTATGTTTCAAGTGTCTCAGCTTGAAGAAATAATGCTGTGTGTGCACTGAGGTTGTGAGCTGTGGCAGCCAGGGTCACACAAAGTCTGGACCTAATTTTATGTAAAGACGACAAACCACAAGTAATGTGCTGTTCCTTTCCTTTGCTCTAAGAATAATTGTTAAAATCTGCAAAGCTGCTGGTAATAAGCTGTAGTGCATGGGCATTTCCAGGTTGCTTAAACCCCTTTGAAAAGTCATCTATTCAGGAACAATAACCCTGACATTAGATGAAGTGGATTTCCCTCTCCCAAAGCTATGTTGCAGGCAGCAGGCCACTTTAAAACAACTGAAAGGGGAAGAAGCTCAGAGACAATTTGTGTGTGAGCTCCCAGCACTGAAGACCAAAAGTCCAAATCAGTTATCTTCACACCAGGCTGCACACAGGATGTTTCTGTCCCTCAGAAGAAGAGTTCAGCTATGCTTTTAAATTGTTTAGGAATTTTTAAACCCGAGAAAATACTCTTCTCTGCTCCAGAATATGTGGTACTCCTTTCCCTTCCCTGTGGCCCAGTGCCCACACAGGACACAGGAACCTGCTGTCCTGTCCTTACTGCACCAGCTAATCCAGAGTTTCCAATTTTGAGATGCTAAGACAAACAGCTTCCTTCAAGGTGGTCTCGTGATAAAAATCTTAAACCAGAGCAGCCTCAATTCAAATATTTTTGGTCATTATGTATAAGACTGGAACAGCAGACTTTCAAATCCTACAGAGAAGTCGTGACAACATCCCTTTTAATAGGCACTTTCACCCACTTAATAAATGTAGTGATGGCCTACTGAGCTTTAAGTAATATAATCACTGAATCATTGAAGTTGGAAAAGATTTTAAAGATCATCAAATCCAACCATCAGCCCAGCACCACCACCATGCTCACCACTAAACAATGTCCTCAGTGGTAGGAAGGATGATCCTTACTGGACTTTGCACACACACTTCTGTGAATTTGCATGTGAAATGATTTTGTACCCTATCTAGAATGGCACACAGAAATGTTAATGTTTCTGGTGGAGAGCAGCTCATTATTCTGGTCTCTAGAATCTCTATTTTATTTTTACCTCAGTAAGAAGTGAAAGGTAACAATTGTTAAATAAGAGCTAGCAGCACCTAGTTATTTAACCAGTGGATACATCGCTTTACAACAAAAGAAGATTATTACAGGTAGGAAAAGACAGATGCAGCACAACCACATTATTGCAGCTCTGAAGTGCCTTCTAGAAACTTTGTGGAGGTAAATGATAAAATCAGCATATTTCCCACTGTGGGTATTGAGTTAAACAGTTGAATATGACCTGTTGTCATATATTCAAGTTTTGCCTTATATCCACAACATACCTAAATGAGAGACAAGGCTTTTTTATAGTCCTGTTATTGGATTCTGGAATGGAAAACTAAATGCAATCCAAGGTTGTAGGACACTAGAAAAAACTTGGGAAGTCAAAACTATGGAGTCTCACAGATGTTTGTGAGTGGTCCAAGCTGACACTTTTAATCCACACTCAGATAATAAAAAAGGGATATTTCATAGGTAGATCCAGTAAAATTAGGATAGCTTTGATTCAAGCCCCACAACAGCTTCAAGAAGGCTCACAAAAGAATAGTATCAAGGGAAGAAATATCTCCTAAGGAGAGATTCCCTCCTGTGAAAGTGACAAAATTGGGTCATCTCCTAGATGCTAGCATCTATAATTCTTGAAATGCAGATAAAATGCAGATAAAAATAAATACAAAGTATAAGCTTTCACAATACATTGGAGTTATTTATGCATATACTTCATAATCTGTGTTTACTGCCCTTCAAGCTGCATACAGAAACAATTAGATGCTTTTTTAGACAGGGTAGTATGGAGCATGCAGATCTATAGCTTTGATTTAAAGAGTATGACAGGCAATCAGTGTGTGTCAGAGGAAGCCCACATCAGCAAAGAGACATGTTAAAGCCACATTTGAATTTTCTTTTTTAGGACTGAACAGATGAGTGTTTCCTTCATGTTCTGAACACAGTGGGATTGGGAAATATTCTGAATTTCAGGCTAGGAGAAAATGGATTGCTTCAAATTATAGGAAAATGAACAGCACTGATTTTATTCCTCACTTTCAGCAGAATTGAGTAGTGCATAGCAGAAAAAGGAAAGCCAGATGCATTCCTAAGTCTGTTATATATTTCCACCAGAAGTAGCATAACAACTAGAAATTAACTATTTGCCTACATTTTTCACTCTAATGAGATAAATGTTAAATGTAGATAATGAACTGGAAAGAAAAAATAAAGTCTATGGATTAATATTTTTAAATCATTATATGAAACAGGAATACAGACAGGAAATTAAAGGCTGTATTCCTGTATTAATACTGATGCGCAATGAGAGCAGCTAAAGATCCCTTTTAAAAAGACATCAATATCACTTCCAATGTAAAAAAGGTTTCCATTGCTTGTGACAATATGAACTGAAGCTATTTTAGCTGGGAATAGTCTGATTGCAAAGTCACAAAATTTTTAAAATTCAGACTAATAGAAAGAAGATATCTAAGCCGAGCAAAGGGGTTGCATTTTGTTTTAGGAATGAGAGACTCAAACCATCATGTATTAAATTTGAAAGAAGCCACTACAAAATGGAGAAACCTGAGCAGGACCCCCAGTCCCTTCTGTCCCATTTCCATGGACAGCCTCCTCACATCCTTTGTCAAAACCAAGATCAGATCTGTCCCTCCATGCTCTGTCAGGACTACAGAGACAGAGAGGAGTACAAACAAACTGCTCTGTTTCCTGTGCAAATAAACAAGGTCAGCTTTTCCCTGCCAAGTCAAGTCACTCAGTGACTACAGTGAATGTGAATGGCTGGACAAGTGTCTGAGGCTGTCCCTGGAGAGGAGCACTTGGTGCCCTGTGCTTCTGGTGGCCAGGAAGAAGGTGAGCCAGACAAGTCTCTGTCCTGCTTTTTAACTGCAATGTGCAAGCTAATTGAGAGGCAAAACAGAGCCTAAATCACTCAGAAACCAAAGTTCTTGACATTCAACCTCCCCAAAATTTCCTTTAGAGACAGTTATGCACATGTGTACCAGTCACACAATCTCATGCAGAAAGCTTCAATCTGCGCTAGTGCTGCTTCCAATGACAATGTTCCAACATGTGGTTTATTAATTCCACTGGTATTCTTTGAGAATAATGACTGTTGTTGTTCCTTTTTGTTTTGCTGTACTTTCTGTCATTTTGCTAGCTTGCATCCCTAATGTGTTTTATTATCATGCAGGTCCTTGCTCAGTCTATCTGTTACCTGCTCATTAGAACTCCTGTGGTAGAAAATGTTCCTGCAGGAACCTAATTCTAGTACATTCCAATTTATTTTCAGGCTGAGTGAGTCTGAAAACTCAGATTATTAAGGAGAGTTTGCAGTGATGTATCTGATAGACTGTGTTTTGTCATGTTAAGGTGAAGGGAAATTCATCTATAAAGTTTTAACTTTATATTTGGAAAGCTAAACAACAAAATAAGTATATCTAGATCCTCAAAGAAGCCTGCTTCCACTGAGGCTTAAAGTGACTAGGAGGTCAATGGGCAAAACAATTTAAGGCATTTCTTTGTAGGACATATAGAGGGATATATGGCCATTAGTAATACAAGTTTGTTCTGATGACACTTTCACAATGAAAACCCACTTTGGAATTCTCCAAAATAGCTTGAAAATTTCCAAACAGGTGTTTTTAGCTTAAATTTCTAATAAAACCACTGAGTGGATCAGTGAGTTGAACCTACAGCAAGCTCCAGCAGCACAAAATTTTTATGTGCAATTTTAGGGCTGAGTTCCCTACAGAATGACCATAGAGTTCTTACTGCACTGCAGTTATGGCTATAAAATATTAGCAGTGCTAAGTAAATTACAAGATATCATATGAGAAAGGCCTTCCATCAGGTAACATCTGGGCCTCCAACCTATGCAGAACAGGCCTTATTACTTGTCTCCAACTTATTTTAAAATCATTTATTTACTAAGACTTAGTTTAAAGCAAAAGAACAAAGAAAATAAAATTAGGTGTTTAATCATAGCTAAAAGGTTTACAGCATGCACATTTTCTTCAAAAACAGCAGCAAAAATTGACTGTGATATTGAAAGGGCAAGAGAAAATTAAGCAATGCCTCATCTACTACTTCCAACTCAATTTTAAGCACTCTGGGCCTTTTCTTATAAATGACAATTTTATTGTTGGCATTAGAGAAGTAGTTATCCTGCTCTCTGAAAATGCCTACCACTCTCTGGGCAAGTCTGTGGAATATGTGTAAATGATTAACCACAGGCCAGGTCAGCTCAGACACAGAGCAATTACAGACTGGTGCAGAGCCCTAGAAAACTTTAAAGCCACAGGCCAGCAGAGCCTTTGGATTGAGAGATGCACACTAAGCCACTGGGCAGCCACAGCTGCCAGAAAAAGGCAGTCTTATCTCAACAGCCTCATTCCTGTTCCCCTGCACTGATTTTATTTCATTTCCTGAGGCCGGCCCAGTGTGCACATACCCAGTAGGCATCACAGCCAGCTCCAGGAGGCTCTGGTCTCCAGAAGAGCTGTAACAGCCCAGGAGCATCTTGTCAGACCAGGCAGCCTGAGCAGAGGGAGCCTGGCTCTAGCCCAGTCATGCCTTAATGTGAATATCGTCTCACTTATTACAAAAGACACCAAATAAAACTGGATATTTAGGACTCATACTGTCATGAGAGGGAAAACTGCTACTAAATATTAGCTTATCACTAGGTATCCAACCAATTTCACAGAAGACTAGCAGCATCTCGTTAGGTTTATACATATAAACTGTCATCTGTTCACTCCATTTATGAAATGTGGGAAGGCAGCAGGAAACCTAAGGATTCATGAGGAGTTCTTGGAGAGAAACATCCACTGCTCTCTTTGTCATTTCTCTCAGCCTTTGATTTTAGCCTCATCTTTTCACAGTTCTTTCTCCTTCTTTCTGCATGCCCCCTGCTCCAGCAGAGGCACCAGTCACCCTGGGCACTCCATGTTAGACACTGAGAGAGCTTCTGTGCAAATGTTCAGCACCACTGTCAGCAGCTGGGTGCTGGCTCTGACATTTTACACCACTTGATCCTAATCTAGGGACAAGGGGAAAGGATGGCATGAGGGGATGCACAGGGGAAAGCAGAAGCCACCCTACAAAGCCTGTGACAGAGCAGAACTAGGCCCACAAGTGGAGCTGCAGGTCAGCAGGAGGGCAAGGGTTCAGAAACCCCACTGAGTACACAGGAGCCAGCTAGGGGCAGCTGTCCTGTACAGTGCTGCAGTCTCAGGGACTTACACTACCTTGGCCTCTCCTGATCATTTCCTCTTGGATAGCTGCTATTGCTCCATTTCAAAAGTTGGCAGATGATGCAGAACAAAGAGCTGAGCTAAAACCTGAATTCACATGCCATGGTTCCCAAGCTGCAACCTCACACCCAGAACCACCCTTTGTCACACTTCTGCTTTTCTCTGTGTGCTTTGAGTTTCACCTCTGAAATACACAGAAACACTGGTTTGAACAGAGCTTCAGAGCCCTCAGAGAGGGGGGCACTCCAAGGCACCACACACCAACTCAGGAAGGAACTGTTGAGGCTGTGAAGACCCCTCCAATACACTCTCTTTTGACACAAATAACAATGGCAGTTTCTCAGGAGATGACCAAGTCTTTGGTCTTACTGCACAAAAGGGTTTTGCATTGAGGCCACAGGCCTGGAAAGCAAAGCAGAATATGTTCTTGGCTTATCTACAGCTGCTATCTCATTATTTTCCACCTTGCTGTCCAAAGTTCCCCAGCACACTAGCAGGAGAAACAAGTCTATAAAATACAATATAAATACCAAAAAA
This sequence comes from Serinus canaria, assembly GCF_022539315.1. Lineage (NCBI taxonomy): Eukaryota > Metazoa > Chordata > Aves > Passeriformes > Fringillidae > Serinus > Serinus canaria. The sequence continues at coordinate 16,044,897 of NC_066323.1, forward strand.
AAAGATAAAATACCTCATGTTGTCAATGTGATTTAGCCCTTGGCCAGCAACCTGTGAACAGATTTGAGTATTTGGACAATCTGTTTATAACAAAAGACATGACAGACAGGAATGCAAGAGTGTGTCCAGTAAACATGGTGAAGTGCCAGGGCTGAGGGGATCAGTAATAAATGGAGAAAAACAAGTTATTTTGTTTTCTACCAGCCAGATAAACAGGAAGAGGAAGATGAGGAAGAAAGGGAGAAGTCCTGCCCTGAGCATAGGAGATTCTTCATGGATGGATGCATATTTGCTGCACTGCAGATACATTTACACATAATAAACCTGAATTCATTAATACTAAATATTTATGCTCAGCTTGTAACTCATCCAAAAAAGCAATTATGATACATCATGTTGATGGAGAGAATAAAATCATCAAAATTTGGATCACTCACACAAGAGACTGTGTCAATGCACAGTTAACAGTAAAATCCCTAGTACAGTACATTTAATGGGAATAGTCCAATGCTTTCTAGTAAAGCAATGCAAAATCTGTTTTGCTGTAACACTGCCCTGGTTCCAGGTGGGATGGGGTTAATTTCTTCTCAGTAGCTCTTACAAAGCTGTGTTTTGAATTTGGAATTAGAATGGTGTTAATAATACAGTGATGCTTTGGTTATTTGCTAAGTTGTATTTAACCTAAGTCAAGGACTTTTTTCTTATCTCATGCTCTGCCAGTGAGGAGGTACACAAAAAACAAACAAAAATTAACAACCCCCCCAAAAAAATTTAGCATAGCTTGAACTAAGAGGCAGCTCTTGGGACTGAACTTTGTAATATTTTCCCAGCAGCCTGACATGTCACAGGTGTCATTTGTGGGGGACTGAAAAAGCTGGTGGCAGCAGGCCTTTCACCTCATCATGGGAGGTGAGGAGAGCTATACAGGAAGAGAGTCCTCAGTGCCCATCCTCAGCCTATTTCCAGTCCATTTGGATATCTTTGAGAAAGGGCTAAACAACAGAAACTCCTTGGTTGGAAATGAGTGGGGCTATCAAAAGTGATACCCTGAGATGTGACAGTCAGAGTCCTCTCTTTCTCAAATAACACTTGTTAGAGATTAACCATGTGGCCTTTCAAAAGGCAGCACATTCCCTGCAGAAGTCACTGTCCATGCTGGATATGGCTTCCAGCTCCAACAGCACAGAGGCCTTGGAATCAAAGCCTGGTTGGAGATTGTAGGTCTTGGAATTACCAATAGCTACTCAAAAGATATGTAGCTTAAAGCACAGTCCAAACACACTGGAGGGAATCTGATACAAGCTGATGACAGACACAGGTTTTAGGGGAAGTGGCTGTCCAGTTTGGCACTGGGAATACATCACTACAACATGACCTGCACGAGTTTTGGGCGTCCCTTTGGATAACCCTGTATGTAAACACACGGTGCCAGTGGTAAAACATCAGCTGGCAGGATAAACTGTAAAAGACATAGTATTAAATCAGGCATTTGCAGGGCTCAGGTCCAAAGATACTAATCCTTTCATCAGGATTCAAACTGGCAATATTCCATATAGGAGGACATTTGTTCTCTCTCTGGACTGGATACAAAATTCATCTGTTCAAGAGAGCAAACCCTCTTTTATTCTACTCCCAGTTCCACTACTGAGGAAACACATGGTGGCAGTGGGGAAAGGCATAAAACCTTGTTTGCCTTCTGTGTGTCTCAGAGAGTGACCACAAGTGCAGTGACAATGCAATGACACTATTTGGGGAGGTGTAATGCTCAGATATGGCTTTGTATTGTGTTTCACAAAGCCCAACAGGAACAGGAACATGCTTGACCTACACCAGGATCAAATATCCTCACTCACTGTGTTTTGATGCAGGCCCACCTTAGTAGATGACTTGATCAGATCCTTGAGCTCACAAACAAACCCAAAGCTGGCATTTAGATCTGCTGACAGGGGTCTCAGTGCTGGCACAAGTATGGTATTCAAACTTTCTTTATTTGGAAATAATTCCAGTGATCTAGATTGCCATGAAACTGCTGCCTTTTCTGTAGTGACTGCCATTCCCTCACAAAACTCATCTGCAACAAACAGTTCTCCAAAAGTAAAATTGCCATTCTGATAGAGAAAGATATCTGATGATTTAAGCCAGACAGCAAGTAAAACAAGTTGGAACAACTTCAGAATATTCAGTCTGTGATCATTTCCTTGAGTTTCTGTTTTGCCATTTTGTTTATTCTTGAGGCCAAGCCTGAGAACTTATATCCATCCTTAGATCAAATTCTATGTTGCTAGTTTGGGCAACCACATATAGTAAATATCACTGTAGGTATAAACAATAAAGATGTCTTAAGAATTTCTCTGCTCAATTTCTATGCACTAGGATATTTACAAGGTGGCCAGAGCCAAATAAATCATCAATTTCTGTGGTAGCAATAAAAGCATGATCACTATCTTGAAGGTTCTATTTCACTGTCATACCACGGGATAGGAGTGGGATACTACCACAATAAACAAGTTTATTATTTATGGAAGTGCTTCATTGATCCAAACACAAATCACAGTAAAGATTTACCCAGATATAGAAAGCCCAAGGAAGTATTAAAGGAAATGTTAAAATAATTATTGTGTTATCTCCCAGGTAATTTAATTAATTATTGCCAAGAAATTTCTCCAATTCTTTGTTGGCCATCATATGTGGTAAGTGAAGAACCTCAGCCTGTGGATTTCTGTATGTTTAAGTAGAGCATTTTCAAGGCCAAATTTTTTTTACTAGTATGTGTTAATGCATCTTATAATGTGTGAAATACAGTTCAGGCAAGTCAGTCTGAAAATCAAATCACTTTTGCTACACATACTCTCCAGGCCAAGATGGTAAGTTTTTGGATAATAACTATGCTTTAAAAATAGACTTCTACAATCTAAAAATAAAATCAAGGTTGGATAAGCTGTATTTTAGCAAAAGGAGAAAACTGCTTGTTTTCTAAGGAGAAAACTGCTTGTGGAAGCATGATGTAAAGTATTACTTAGCAGAAACCATCAAACAACTGGCTATTTCCCCACTGTTTTACAAAGCACTTTTGTGCACAATACATAAAAAGATGTATTTAGCTTTACCATCATTATTGCAACTTATGTTCCTAGGATAGTGTAAAAAGCATCAAAATCCACCGCCTTATTAACTTTTCATTCATTAATTTCAGCTCAAAGGAGTGCCATGGAATCATGACAAAGCATGTTTACTCTTTTTTCAATGTCAAATAATCCCTGTCTTTTCAGTTTTTTCTTGTGTTGCTCCTAGATGGAGTTACCCTGTCAACAAAGTGTCATAATATTTCTTGTCAGTACTTTAAAATAATTTCTAGATGAGTTCTTTTAGGATAGATTACAGCACAATAAGCCATTCCATTGCCTTTGAAGGATTATAGCAAACTGCTGTAAAGCCCAGCATATCAATAGGCCTGATTGCACACTGCAGCAATTAGCAAGGGGATACATCTCATTTAGCCATCTCCTCCTCATCTCTCCAGGTGAGGAGGGTGGGTGCAATAACCCACTCAAGCCTCCAAACACAACCCACAAGCCCTCACCTTGCTTTTGGACAATCGAGACCCTTTGCTGCCAGCCTGTACCATACAAAACCCAGAAGAATTGGCCAGGGGCAAATGTCAATGAGACAAGCCAAATGAGAGCATAGATCTTCACAGAATGACAAAAGCACTTGTTCCATATGAGCAACTCTATTTTGCTAGTTAAAATGGCCTAAAGGAAGGGAAGCTGGTCAGGGAGTAGAGTTCAGTGCAGCCTGGGAAAGGCAGGGAAAGTGATGAAACTAAAGGGGCTGCAAAGCTGCTGCAGTAGTGCATGGGGCTGTCTCTGGGAAGGGAAAGGCTGATAGCAACCTTACCCTTTTTACTCAGGTCTAGAAATGTCCCCCTAGAATGGGAATTTTGCATTATAATTAGAGGAAATACCTTTGGGTCTGTGAACTCTCAACTGCCACCAGCTTTCTGGGGTGCAGCCATGCAGCCTTTGAGCCTTGCCTCCTGCCCAGTCTGAGGTCCTTGTGCAATCAAGCCCCACAGGTGATGACCTACTTGAGGAGTTGGATCTTCTCATGAAATAGTAGTTTCCTGTCAGGAATTTCCTAGTTTTGTCTCCCCAAACCAACCTACAGTGAAATGATGTGCCTAATTTCAGATTTTAGAAATACTAGAACTCCCTTGTCCTTCATAAAATATCTCTGACTGACCGACATATAACCTCAGGAAATAAGGTAGATTCCTAGATGGCAAATATCCAAGATTCATCTTTAATCTCAAGGGAAAGAATAGTGACAGAGCTTCTTAAAGATTTTCAGGTAATTCATAGAGACATTACATCCCTCATTACAGTCATCTTAAATGCAGCAGAACTGAGTTGGAGTTCCTGGAATGAAATGAGATACAACCTAAAGCATGCTGAACAGCCCTTTCCTAAGCATCTCCCATTTCCTACTCAGCCTCCTCAGACAGGTGACAAATGCAATCTCTCCATTTATTGGGTCATATTTCATCAAACACAAATGTGTGTGTCACTGTACTCACATCTGTGAGTGCCCTCCATGGCCTCTCCAGATTGTGCTGATGGGGCTGCAGCACAACAGAACCTGCTCCAGCCTCCGTTCAGCACAACTTGGGACAGCAAGGAACACTGACACAGGGAAACAGTTTAATCTGGCAATTAATTCAGGGCCTATGCAGAAAAAGAAATGATCCACTTTTTCAGAAGACTTCTCTAATTTAATTCTCAGCTAAGCAGGAGAGCAGTTTCTATTCTTTCCTGACCTCAGAGATCCTGGGGTGAGCAAATCCCTGAATCAATATCAGAGGTAATTCACCCCAATCTGGGATCAGTTCAGACCTGGTTCAGGGCTAAACATTAGAAAATACTCCCAGACAGCAAGATTCCAGGTGGGATGGTCATACCAGACACCTAATACATTGTGCTGCTAAATCACTTTTATTTCTATACTACTGCAATTACTCTTAAAGGTCCTGACACCCATCCTACAGGCCATGAAAAAGCAAGAACCCAGAGCTAGTCAAGAACACAGGGAACAAGCTACTGATAGCCTCTGAATTCTAAATCAAAAATCTCAAAATTAAAAGTAAATAGTTTATAAACTATTTAGCAGCTCAAAGATTAGCCACAGAATTATCCAAACAGTTATAACAAATTTATAAATCTATGAATAAAATCATAAGCCCCCCTTAAGCAATTTATAAAGCAGAAAAACATCATGTCAATTATTTGCTGTAAAAATGTTTTCTGCTTTAGCTTCTACTTAAGTAGCTGCAAAAATAAATAGCTTAACAGCCTGCAACCATGTTAGTTTGGCACAACTGCATTTAAATTTAACTCTTAAGAAAAAGAATTTATGATTTACATTCACTTTCATTTCAGAAAAACAAAAGAATACACTTTTTTTTCTGTCTTCACATTTATAAAGTAGAGGGCATGGACCTTACAGAGAACAGCCTACAGCATGCAAATCTGCACTGAGGAAATTGCAGAAATGGCTCACTTGTCCCAGGCTGATCACTGGGAATCAGTGAGAGTCAGCTCAGATTCAAAAACTGCTGCCTATCAAGGATGAGATGTTCATTGGATGTGACCTATTTCAAAGTTCAGCAAGGTTCAGATACAAATCCAAACTTTTCTCAATTGTGAAAACAGAGTAAAATACTATACTCAAACTCATTTCACATATGGTTAAATGTAATTTTTGGGCCCAGCCATCAAAAGGTTGTTCTAGAAACCTCTTGGGACAGAAGAACAAAACAGAGGCAATACTGTGGAATTGGGTGTTCTGATGAGCAGGAAAATTGGGAAAATGGATAGGAACAAGTGAAGAGTTACATCAAGAAGTAGCTGAGCTTCATTTAAGGAAAAACAGCTGAATTCAAAAAGAAAGAGAATGGCAAAATTAACTATGTGGGGAAACCTGAGAGAAGCTTGATAACTTTCAACACTTATGGCATGCTATTCTTATTGTACAGATCAGCTCTAATACTTTTGCCATACAAACTGAACAATTCCAGCTATAAAAACGAGTCAGTTAATTATACATGCATATTTGTATGTAAAATAGGTAAGAGTATGTGGCTATTTTTCAGAATATGGTCAGATCTATGGTTCTGGAATTGCATAGCTGGTAATATTTCTAAGCTTTAGATATGCAGCAGAAAACATGTGGACTGATTTTACTTAATCAAACAATTTAAAGTTGGAACTGCTTTCTCATTTAGCTAACAGCCCATAATAACCATTAGAACATGCCATAAAGTTATCATCTTATTTGCATGAATACCATACTAGAGGAAATGAAAGCATTCCAGATTTACACAGTCATTGAGAGGAAGATCAAGTCCACAGTGTATAAACATTAAAAAGACCCTAATTAGAATCAAGTTTTTTTGACAATTTTATTTCCAGCTAATTAGCACTGATGTTTTAGTACTAGGACCTGACTGCACGGTGTTCTGCAATAACGATGATTCATACCTACATTCAAATAAATAATTCAGCAAAGAAATATGCATAGAAGTGCTTTTGTTTATAGTGCTGTCAAAATGAAATACTTGGGGAAAAAAAATAAATGTTAATTGTCATCCACTTTGAACAGGTTGAGACTAGACTAAGTGCTATTTACAGGGAATCAGCTGCCCTGCAGACTGGGAATAATTAGACACCAGAGCAGGTTCTTTGCAACCTGACATGTAAAGGCCAATTTCTGGTGTCTCCACACACTCCCATGCCTGCAAGCTCTCTGTGTCCAGCTGGGAGACTGCAGCTATAGCTGTGTCATTATGTGACACATTTGGGTGGCAGCCTTTCCCAAAACTCTCTTACAGGGAGAGGAGGTCCTGCTGGTAGTATGGGGGAGAGCCCTGCCCCATATCCTGTGGGAGAACAGGGTGATGCACTTGCACAATCTAGCACCCAAAACCAGAGTCAAGTGCCAGGACTGTGCTCCACCCTGGGGCTTCTGCCATGCTCCCATGCAGGGAATATTGCTGCCAGAATACCCCACACCTGCTGTAAGACTGCAAAGGTACGTGGAATTTGCAGGTAGAAACAACAATGTGGGATGACTGCATTTGGAAATGGGTATTTTCACGTCCAAAATCTTCTGTACACATGCAAAACTGTAAAGGTTACAAGTACAAGCCTTAATATTTAATGCAGAATCTGTAGATGAAGCAGCCTGGAAGTACATTAACCACAGAGAGAGACACTTCACAGCCAAACACCAGAAATATATTGACAGTAAGAGGCAGGAAATCCTGAATCATTCTTGTGCACAAAAGAATTACTACATCTAAGGTAATTTTTAACAAAGAAATGATCTCTAGGCATGGATGCTATCAGAAATGGCACAGAATAAAACTAAAACATCAGAATAATGTAAGACTGCTACAAAGGAGGGGACAGGCTATTCAAAGTGTGGAAAACTTTCCTTCATCTCTTTGCTTCACCACACACACTGCCTAAGACTGGCTTAATCCTTCATATCATCATTGATAAAAGCATTCATCCTTTGGAGGCTCCTGTCCTTCTACAGCAGGTGCCCAGGCTGTTCAAAGGTGTAGTTATGGACATTCAAGCCATGGGACAGGTCATGGAGGGGCTGCCCCATTTTGCAGCCACAGTGTTGGCATCAGGGGCATTGTGGATCAGAAGTTGGTCCAAGCAGCAGCATGCTGGTACTTACACATCCTCAAGAGAGGGGAGCATTGCAGTTACCATTGGTCCTGTTTGCTAACAAAACCAGTTTAACAGGTAACCAGCAGCTGCTGAAAAATGGAACCATATTTTTTACTCCAACTTTCTATCACTGTGTATAAACCACCTCAACGACTACAAATAATTGTAATGTCCTGTTTGGCTCCTCTGTAAGTAGCAGTGCACTGATTTCAGATAGAGTAACAATCCAACGTGTGAATACCTTGGAGGTGATGTTTCTTCCCTTGTCCCAGCCCTGCTTTGGGCCAGATACCCAGCTGATGTAGACTAGAAAACTTCACAGGACTAAAAGAATGATGCTGACTTATGGCAGCTAAGGATTTCTGCTTTGTTAAGTATGAGGAGGAGGAGGAAAAGGAAAATTTATTAGTGCAGTTACTTTAAAAGGCCAATTACAATTTTATTAGTGGAAAAGCTTCAGCAGTTTTAGTTATTTACAATTTAAAAACCATGCTATGAATTTAATTGATATAAACTTCCCCCTCTCCAAAATAATTAACACTATTATCAATAAAAATGAATTTGAGTGTGGATCAAGACAGTTTGGAGTAGACTTGGTGGTATTTTCCATTTAGTGAAGCCTATATTATTACCACTTTAATGATCTGAACTTAGACATTCTGCTTCCTTTTACCATATGTCACTTTTATTCTGCCCTTTTGGATTCACATGTGAAAAAGAACAGGCCTGATGTATATTGGAAAAATAAAGTAATTCAATTAATTAAAGCCTTTGTTTTTACATTGCTGACATTCATGAATTGGGAAATAAAATATGGATTCTAAACAAATAATAAAGAATCAACAGCATTAATTAAACCTTTAATAATGAGTGACAGTAATATCCCCAGAGTCTAAATTCCATTTTAACCATGGTAGATAAAAGCTGATGCAATGTACTTGTGGGTTTAGTTCACTAGTACAGATTCATGTACCTCACCTGGTATCTCACCTGAGGATAGTAAAGTCCCTGCTGAAGTCCCAGACAAGGTACCAGATTTCCATGCAGTGACTGATTCTGTTGGATTTAAGCAATTCAGCTCCTTCCTTTTTCCCAGAAAGCTGACATGAGTAGCCAGAGTCTGATTTCACACCAGTTTAACACATCAGTAACATTTCAGTAGTACAATTCAATCTCAAACTATGCCTTCACTTACACAGATAGCCAGCCAAGGTGAAAAATCAGGCCAAAAAGACAATTCCAGAAGCAAGGTTGCTATTGCCTGGAGACAGAAAGGCACATACCTCCCACATTTCTGTGCTCCACAGAGAGATTCCTTTCATCCATTCACCCAGATCAAGCAAATCCACAAATGGAAGAAATGAAGCATTCTGCTTCAGGCTTGGATCCACAGCATAGTTGAGCTAAGGTGCATCCCCTCTGCCATGGACCTATGAGCAAGCAGCTCCTACTGCCTCAGGGGAAGAGGGAAAGTGGGGCTAAGACAGCTCCACCACACCCTCACCTACCTGCTGCACCTGCAGGACAGGCAGGACCAGGGCACAGCAGGACTGGAGCCAAGACATGAACTGGTTCTGCTCTATCCACCAGCTACAACTACTTCTCCTCCCACCCTGACTTATTTCTGTGGCTGCTATCTAAGCTGCTAGCCCAGGTTTGTGTTTTGGTAACTTCATCATGGCCAGGGAGGGAAGTGAAGGCATCTCAGCCCTGTGGCTGCAGTTCCTTCCCAAGCACAATCCTTCCCCAAGCTTCCCCTGGCAGTGCTGCACAAAGCAGTTTAATCCCTGAAGGGAAGAAGAGCTTCCAGTCCCCAGTTCTGAAGCAAATACACATTTATTTTGAGCAGGCTCCAAATACTGCAGAGCTCCCTTCTTTTTTTGCAAGATCCAGTCAGTCATTCAAGCTGACTGGTCCTGGCTGCTGGATTCTGCTTGCTTGCATTTTACAAAGCAGCCATTGCAGCTCCTCATATGCTCCTCTGTGCAAATGGTAGCAATAACAGCTCACACAGACATGAAATGTAGGTATGCAGGCTTAATTAGAGCTAAAAAGATTTAAAGACAAATATTTTCCTTAGAGAAAATCTGAAACTATACTTCAGACACTTGCTTGGACAGGTTCTTTGTACTAAAAAGAGTTATCCACACTGCAGTGTGCTGGAAATCTTTAAGGAGAATAAAAGAATCAAGAGCTCAGAGCAAGCTTTAATTCCAAATGCATCACTGATGTCTATATTCCTGTGATCCCTTGACAGGTTTCTTTAACCAGCCAGCTGGGATTGCAGCCAGGCCAGCAACATTTAGTTCCAGACTAGAGGGAAAGCTATTTGCACATTCAGCCCCCTGCTGTAGATCAGCAGCACTAATAGTTATGGTTATGTTATATAGAACAATGAATTAGAGCTCAAACATTAACAAGCTTTTAGCAGATGTGTTCATTAGACCCTGCTGCAGTGAGTCTGAGCCCAAGCAAAATGCTGAGCTGCCTGCTGCAGTTCTGTACAGTCTGCTGTCATTTCAATAATAGGAGAGGTATTTTTGAACACCTTTGATCAAGTTTTTTTTATTTTTTGCAGAAGTAGCTGAAAATAAGGAGTGTCTCGGTGCCATGTCATCCTTTCCCCTCACCTACCACTTGCACTGACAGATTCCAGAGAAGAAATTCCTTGGCTGATGGCAGAAATCCTGTCACTTCATCAAAGCTGGTGGCACAATCTGAGTTTACGTGCTTGAAAATTTGTCTCAGTAAGGATTTACCTACCATAGCAAAATGTTGTCCTGGATAGCAATTTACCTCCTCTAGCTAAATTAAAAATCCAAAATCAAATTTGTTTAAAACAATAAAACAGAAAATTTATTTTCTTGAACAGACCCCATGTGGAAACTTCAGAAATCTGAATTTTCATAAGCAGATTAACTTTGGCATCTCCCACCATGAAACAAGAATATTTAAATCTAAAAATAGTATGCTAAAGCTGTTTTAAGTTGGATAATTCAGCCAGAGGTGGCTTTCATTTCATCTAGCTCTACATAATTTGCTACAGCTAAAACCTATTTGAGACATGCTGAGCGAAACAGACAAGCAAAGCATCCCCTCGTCCACAGCTCAAAACTCCACTTTAAATCTTGCAAGTCACTGCACACATCTTGTCCTATATTTAAAAGGTCACATTTGACCAAGCTATAATTAATCATACATCCTCACAATTTAATCTATTGGTAGTAGCTTTCTGTAGCAGCATGCAAATCTTTTTGCCCTAGTTCAGCTTCTTTCCAACAAAGCAAGTCAGTTTACAGCAGAAATGCGAAAAGCTAATGCTCATCTGTTGGAGGAGACAAACACAGGAGATGCCTCTCCCTTTTGTTTTCCTGCTTAGAGATCAAGGAGAATGTACATAGGTATGGGGAGGCTGATGTTGAATTATACAATAGCTATGGAGAGATTGCAATCTCTTTGAAGTGCTTTAACTTCTGTGCCACTTTCTCAAGTGCAAAAGGAAGGAAGATACTTATCACTTTGAATGATGCCAGCTTAGATGTGGGGGAGGAGACAAGGAGGAAGAAAGTCACACTAAGGAAAATATATCTTCAATTTGATTAATAAATGTAAACACATCATTAGATTAAATAGCAGGTTAGTTTCCTGACAGGTAGGTTGTCATGAGGAGAGAAAAGAAAGAGAGGAAGATCACAAAACCCAAACAGGTGCTAAGATTGTGGAGCTATTTGGAGCTTGATTCTGTTTCTATTTGTGTGGGTGAGAATCTTTCCATCAACTGGATGCAGCAGGAGTGAGCCATGGGTTGTTTTCTGCAGTTGTGTTGGTGTCAATTAACCAATTCCTACTTTATTCAGCTTATGCACAATTAAAATCTAGATTTAAACCGCAAAATGATTCCTCATCCCTATCCAGGATTAGGTCTGAAGTCCTTTTATGAGGGATTTCTTGTTTCAAGGAGGATATTCGGACCAGGAATAGGCAGGGACACCTTCTGCTACCTGCAGAAATATTCTATTTTCAGCTACCAAAATAGTAGGAGTATTCATGAGGGAAAATTCTGTAAGTGCCTTGAACTGATCAAATCTGGCAAAATTTTAGATTAATAATTTTAGATTTTAGATTATTGAACGGGGAAGGCAGACTACAATGAAAGAGTTTTTCCTTCCACTAACATTCTTTATGAATGGGTACTCTTACTGGGAAGACCATAAAATCTAAAACAAAACTTTGGCAAAGAGGAAAATCTATACCAAGAAAACAAAGAAGAAATGAAATTATTGCCATTTTCTGTTATTTATCAAGGGATCAGAAGTGTCCAACTGTGAATTTCTCTGTTCAAAAGCTCATACTTTTTTTAGATATAAGGATAGCAGAATTTAGTAAAATATACAGACTGATAACCTAAGCAATGAAAGTGTTGCCAATTAAATTATACAGTTGATTAGTACCAATTAAAGCAGAGGGAGAGGGGAAGTTTGGTAATTTAAGCATAGTGTGTGAGAAGACATATAAACTGGCTCCCTTTTTGAGGGCTCCAAATCTGATCACATAATCTTCTGCTGCTTCTTACAGAATTTTGGCCATCTCTGTGATACATATATTTATTTAATCTTACATACCAGATGTATGATATACAGGTAAGCCCATACATATTTTAAAATGATCTGTTGCTTAATCTAAAGCTTTTGTATTAAATAATATATAATTTCCATATGGCATACAGCACACATGGTTTGATTATCATAGCAATAACTTCCACTTATCTCTGTGTACTTGCAAATACTCCCTAGAGACCAATAAAAGGACATATGGCTTAATGGCATCTCTTCAACTGTAATCATTATTACTGGTACATGTTAGAGTTTTAAAGGTGAACTGAGGGCTCGTCAAAGATGAGCTCCTTAATACAGACATTTACTTTTTCTTTCAGACAAAAAGCCTTTGAGTTGGGCTCATGTTACAGTTTGGGTTAAAAACAACCCTTTTATTTGGAGGCACAACAGAAATTTCTTCTCTGTAAACATACACATACAAGTGTGCTCTGTTCCTACCTTGGAAGGTTTATCTCATCCCATTCCAGCAGAACAACTGGCTGTCTCCTATTTGGAAAACACAGCTTTATTTCTGTGGCTGAGAGACAGGCAAAGCATGTAACAGGCAGTGAAAATTGAATCCAGAATTACAGCTTCAGTTCAATTTTTCCAAATTTTTGAGAGCTGTCTGGATCCAGAGAGTTATGACTGTAGGCCAAACATCAAGGTGCAGTGCCTAAACTCACATATGGAAGATGCTTTTAATTTAGAAACTGGGCCAACATCCATGATGGCAGCGAGGACACTCAGTTCTACTCTCCTTCCCAGGGAAGAACCAGTGGGTGTAAATGAGGGAACTGTTTGTACTACAACAACTGCTGTCTGATGCAATGATGGTAAGAGGTCACCAGCTTATGTCTGATACCAAGTAGGGGTTCTCATCCCAAAAGTACAGCTTTACTTGATAGCTGAATCTCCAGCTTTCATCCTAGCAGGTCAGAGGCATCCAGACCCCCTGAACAAATCATTCAGACTCTGCTCCCAACATCACAAATCCACCCAGAAACAGACCCTGCCTGAGGAATGCAGCTTGAACATCACATATCTCATGTGCGATGCTCAACTTAATTCTAGCATCCAAATAAAAGCTCAAATAGTCAGCGCCTCATATTTTCTCTGGAGCTGCACTCAATACCCAGGCCTTCAGAAATGTCATTTGAGTGTGAAGCACAAGGTTGGTTTAATCTTCCGCAGAGCTTCTGGATGGTGCAGTTGTACAAATATCAGACAACATTATTATTTATTGTTTTCCAAACAGGAATAATTAGGATGCATGTGAGTGTTTTTCTCATCAAGATGCACATTAGTAATTCTGGGACTCCACCACATTTACCGTTGTGTACACACAAAAAGTGGAGTTGGCTTATCACTCCAGATGTCTGGTGCAAAAGACATCTGATCCCAACAATAACCAAAGACCTGGGACATTAAACATGCAGATGCAAGTAGCATTTTTAAACCATATTCTACTGCCCCTCCAAATGAACCAGCTCAGAATCACTCTGAATCACACTAGAGTTAACAAGCTGTCAACCCAAGCTACTGACAAAAAGGCCTTTTGCCTCAAAATTTACATCTCCACATCTGCTTAAGAAGTACCTTATTAACTCTTTTCATAGCTCATCTTCTCTCTGTAATGAAAACTGAAAACTTGGTTCCTGTTGTTTCCCTACAGATAATGAAATTATATAGCTTCTGAACTTTAATCTGTCTCAGAAAGTGCAATTAAGGAGTGCTACCTCCATTTTATACATAGAGATTTTTCCATTATTAAAAAAGTATGACAAAATATAAAGGAAGAAAATCAGTCTGAGACTCCTAAAAGGATCAACAACCTCTGATCCAGCAGCTTTCAGCTTAAGGTGAGGAAGAACAGAAGCAAGCAGCCTTACTCAGCAGGTGCAGAGGACACACCCCACTGCTCCCACAGGGGATGAGGGAAGGGTCTGCAGGCAGGACACCCCAGTGCTGCTGCCTCTGGCATCCCTCACACACCTCCATGGTCCCATCGTGGGCACAGCCACAATGAGACATGGTCACTTCTGCTAGGAGCTCAGAGTCTGCAGATAAGAAGCAGGCAAAGCAAGGGGGGGAGCAAAGGAAAATGGGTTTGGTGACTTTCTTCAAGCTTCATTTTCTAACAGCAGAGAGAAAAGAAAATCCTTCTCTCCAAAGCCTTCCTTGGGTAACTTTTTTCCTCCAAAATGCTGCTCATGGCAGAGGAGTTCAAATGAGTCTCTCCAGCCTTCTTCACTGGAAAACAGGATATCCCTCTTTAAGCTCATGTCTGACTTATGAGGAGCAGAAGTTTTTTTATCAGCTCAAGTCCTCTTATTGGAGACTTTTGAAACACATATATAATCTCCAGGAGATCTGTTTTACTGTTACCATCTCCTACTCCTCATCCTTTCTCCCTTCCTCAATATCCATCTCTCCTGCAAATCAGATGAATTGCAATTTTCACAAAAAGGAAAGCAGCAAAGAAGCACATGCAAAAATTCTCTTGCAGGGGAAAAAACAAAAAAAGCAAACAAAAACCACAAACAAACAGGAGGAAGAAAAGACAGAGTTAGGAAGAAAAACATTTCCCAAGAAAATCCATGCAGAACCAGACAATACTTGGTGTTTAGACTTCCAGTTTCAAGCCCAAATGAACCACATCTGTGTGGCCTTCTGCTTGAACATGTAAACAGCTCCAGCCCCAATGATGCTTTTGTCTTAAAATCAGCTCTGGCAAAGCATGACATAAATATTTTTTGCCTCACACAGGAAAGGATTCCATTTGCTTTGGGAACTGTTCAATGTTATCTACTACCCTCCAACTTAAAAGTTTTGTATAGTATGAAAATAAAACCAAACACTATGCTCACACACAAAGAATAACAAGCACAAAACAACTCACAGGTACTCTATAGGCTGAAATTTGTTTGCACAAATTATTCAGTGAGCCCTCATGAATAATAAATGCATTGTGGAAGCCACGACTAGCTTATGAATTATTTATTAACTGAAATATGGGCTGAATTTGTCAGATAACCTTATTTTCCACAAATCATTCAACCATCTCCTACATTAAATGGTACCAACTGGTCTCCAAATAGCCCTACCTGCAAAATCTTTGTTTTCTGTGGCATGAGAGGAGCTTTTAAAATCAAATTTCTGGAGACCTTCCATAATATTGTCTGTCAAAGCTTTGCTCAAAAAACAAGTAATTATCCAGAACCAATATTAATGCCATCCTATATTTTAATTACCAAAGGCTATAATGTGACAGCTTGGCACCTATCCTATCAATCCCAAGTCTGAAAAGAGAGTATGGGTGGAAATTACCTACCACATAATACTTTAGGAATAGTCCTGCCAATCACAGTGCCTTTAAAAGGAGTCATTATTTTTGAGTTGTCTGGGAGAGAGAGAATAACTAAAACACCCCAGTAAGTGAACGAACATGACCAGAAATTTAAAATATTTAATTTTGAAGTGTTTTAAATTGCTTGGGAAATTAATTCAAACTTGACATTTTATAACATAGCCTCTTTTCTTGAAGATGTTGCTCTATAGCCTGTTTAACCAAGGACTCTGAAAGTAATTTATCAGTATATGTAAAAGTCTTCCACATGGGAGGTACTATTGGTACACAGAAATTGTCCCACTGGGCTGGACCTGAAGTCTCTTTAATGCCACCCAAACTTTACAGAAGCTTGCAAAAGCCTGCAGCAAGCAGCCAGCTCTCCATCACACTCACAAACATCACAAGAGCAAGCTGCTGCTCTTGACCCAATTCCTGCTCGGTGCCAGAGGCACACGGAGGCGTTATCACTGCATCCCTCCAGATCCAGGCACCGCTCATCCCTGTCCCTTTCGCAGCACTCAAGAGGAAACCTCTCCGTGCCCTCTTTTCCCGAGCATCCCAGAGCCAGATAAAACTTGACCGGGCGTGAACGAGGGACCCTCCCCTCGAACAGCCCGGTGCTGTTTCAGGTGACCTCGGCAAGGCCAGCCAGCAGCGGGTGTGACACAGCCCTGCCGTGCCGAGCGCTCCCCGCCATGCAGGCGCGGCTCCGCCGTCGCACGCGAGGGCAGCGGCGCCGGCCGGGGCTGCTCCTCCCCAGCCGCTCACACCTTCCAGGACAGCCACTGCGAGCAGCGCCGGGGATGCTCGGCCCCGGCCTGTCACACCTTCCAAGGATGGCCACGGCGAGCAGCTGCCGCCTGCATCAGCCGTAGCAACAGCTCAGGTGGGATTTCATCCCCGTTGGGCTGGAGCGGCTCGGCACGGCAGAAAGCCGCTAATGATCGCGCCGTGCCGGGCTGAGGAAGGCGCTGATCGTGCCGTAATTGTTGCTTGCTTATGCAATTGTAAGGAAGGATTGCTGCAGCAGTGCCAAAAAACCCGAGATGCTCGTGACCTTTTGTTTTGCTCGCTGCGGTCTCGGGCAGTTTCAGCAGCGTGATGGCTCATGGCAAGCAGCAGCCACTGAAGTATTTATTCGGGGTACAAATGAATAATAAACAGGACCTGAATCAGAACCCCCTACATCAGCATTCTTACCCTAAAAATGTCAAAATGCAACGAGGCTACTCACAAATAAACCATACAGAGATGAAAAAAAATAGCATTTCCCCAGTGGTTTATTGCAAATTCAGTTTAGGAATAAGTTCATCCCAAATGCTATTCCAGTAAATAAAGGAAGTTGAACTAGATCATGTTAGCCTTCACTGCCCCAGGAAAAATTGTGAGCTTGGGAAAAGTGGGAGAATATACTAATTAAAGATCTATTTATTAATAGATCCGGTTGGAATCTATTTCTAGTTTCTCATCTGGACAAATACAATGAAATCAAAGTGGAAGAAAATGTACCATTTTCTGCAGCGTTGGGTGCTTCATTCTCTTTTTCTTTATAGCTACTATGTCAATTCAACAAGTATTCTACCATAGCTGAGATGTGGTTATTGCCATAGGATGTGTTATCAGCATGGCCAGGAAATGGTTCACTTGAGGCAATTAGAATTGACATACAAGCCTTCATTATAAAGACAAAATTGGGAGGGTTTACAACCACACAGGCTTTTTTCCTGTGTGGATATAGTGTGACCTGACCACAGACTCACCACACATTCCCATTAAAAATCAACAAAAAACAAATCAAAAGCATCAGTCTGCAAGAAAGAGGATAAAGACCAAACTGTCTTAACAGCTTCCTCCATGAATAGGCATAAAGGCCCTAAAAGAATAGCAACACAGATGTTACAAGAAGTGGAAACCCCATCTTATGAAAAATAGTCACAGCCTGCGCCTTGTTGAGAAGATCTCTCTCCTTCTGATGATTTGAGGCACTTGATAAATAAAAAGAAAATAAAATTTAAAAAAAAATTCAGAGGCTGAGAACTCTGCTCCCAAAATTACTTCCTTTAGGCTGAAAATTAAATATTTAATCATGTATGCAATGAGATTCTAAAACTGCAGTGGGAGAAAACTGGCTAATTTTAGGATTAGGATAAATTTGCTCCTGGATGCTTCACCAGATTATGAGAGACATTTGTTCTAAAAAATGCACCACTGCATCTCCTGTTCCCCTGTGTTCAGGTGAGTGGGCTCTGAGTGCATCCTGTGAAAGCCTTACCCACCACAGGCTCAAAATGCTCAGGTTAGGGCGTTCCACTGTTTCCTATGCACACACACAGAGAAAGATGAAAAGGACTGGGAAAAGAGATTTGCATCTCTTTCAGCAGAAAGTATTGCAAAGAGACAAATGAGGACACAGCAGTAAAAGCAAAGCAACTACAAAGCTTCAGGTGGGGCAATCAGAGTATGAATCATCTGAGGAACTTTGCCACTGCTTGTCAAACAAATTATTCATCAAATTACATCTGCTGGTCTTGGACTGGTTCTAATAAATATCCCAAGCTTTAAAAAGCACAGTAGTAAATCAGCAAGATTAGATATCTTTGTATCATGTAGTCTCATAAACACAAAGAAGAAACTGGAAATTCTTGCAAATTGAAGATGCCACTGAAGAGGCAAAGAATCAATTTTGATTAAACAACCTGAAATTTGTTTTAGTTCAAACTAAAAATAGATCAATGCTTTGACTTCACAGAGAAGGAGAGAAAAATAGCAGGCAATGCATTTCTTTGTCAAGCTGTCATTTCGTGTTCACCCTTCTAAACAAGTTCCACTCACCTCAGCTACCTTAAGGCTACTGCAGACTTTTAAACCAACAGCTTTGGCAGGTCTGCACCATATGGGCACTGCATCCCCTTGTAAATTCTAAGTTACTTACAGCCGTACAGTAAATATTCAGGCAATCCTGATCATCCAGGCACCTTCTGCTACAACTTTAACACCTGGGTCACGTTGGTAGAGACATCTACATTGGGGCATAGTGCAAAATTTAATCTGAAAATGGCTGAATCTGAGCCCCATCTGCTCATGGATGTAGCTGTGGTTTTCAAAGCTATAAGATCCTCAACTCAATGAACCCAAAGGTGACTGTTGTGTGCTGTGAAACCTTGCAGTCACCAGAACTCTAGTGCTCAATACACACATAAAACTGCCAACACAACAACCAGTTCATCTAAACTTTGCAGGGGCTGCAAGTCTCCTGAAGCACTGGGATTGTCCAAAACCAGTCTGTCTAGGAAAGGCTACTTTAGCAAGCAAGCACCTCAATTTTCTTCATGTGTACATCTGCTCTCCTGTGTTGATCTACATGACTAAAAAATGGGGAAAATAGAAATTCAGGTATGCAAACAGTTATATTAACAGTCCTGGACTTAGGTCAGGAACCAAGGCAAAGAACCAAAAATTAAATGTTTAAATGAAACAAAGTTCAATTTTTATCTTTCAATGAAATTAAAAGTCCTTCCTCAATGCACAGCCTAGCACTATAACTTGCTAAAGAAAGATTATTCTTAGGTCTTCTTAGAGATCTTACACCTTTTTTTTGTTTTACTGAGAATTCACAGAAGGTTTCTGTCTGCTAGAGAGGACACAGGAGAAATGGTTTCCAGTTTCCAAACCAAGAAATAGAAAGGGTGAATTGTGGGACTGCAACTTGCTAACAACACACAATTACAACTGACCATCCTGTTCCTTTTGTTTTGGCAGAAAACAACTGAGAATTCCAATTCCTCTGCTGCCTCTCTCCTCCTATTTCTGCTTCACTGCCTCTGGCCATGGAGAGATTCTTCCAGCAGGTTGACAAGCACTATGGAACAAATGGCACCTTAAATCACTGATGGTTCACAAAGCACATTGAAAAACATCAACCACTTTGGCCTTCAGATGATCTCAGTCTGTGAGGTGTCTCCTTACTCAGGCCCCCTTATACTGCCCTGAGACTGCTCCTTGTGCATTTCACTGAAAGCCAACACTGGCACATTTTCCTGCTGTCATCAGCACAGAAAGCAGAGCAAACCCTCAGGACAGAACACACACCCAAAGGATCTGGAGGGTACAGCCTTGCAGGGACAGCAGACATGGGTGAGCATTTAAGCAAGCAGGCTTTATGTTTCCAGTAGGTTGGTTGGTTTAGTTGGGTTTTGGGTTTTTTTCCCATCCCACTCCTACATTCTACCATATTTAATCTGGAATCTCACCTTATGTGAGAAGATGATGAAAGATGTTGCTGAAAGCCAGGCCATCTGCAGCCTGTGCCACTTTTGGTAGTGTTTTAGGTCAAGAAACAACTTAGAAGTGAGCATATCCACTGAATCCATATTCAGTGGTCACACTTGAAGTTTTTATCATGTAGATGTTTGAACGTGAAGTGACCTTTAATTTCAGTATTTTAAAATTACATATCAAAAGAAAAAATTTGGACTTGGCCTTTATAATTCATTTCACAGGAAAAACAACCAACCAACCAAAACCAAACAACTCTGGTTTTGGTTTTAGTTGGAAAACACAATTTAAAAAACGCAGAATTTCCTAAGAGCCAGAATTTTAGAAGTCTACATAATGCTTTTTCAATTCCTCACAATTATTTTTTTAGGAGAAAAACATAACTGTGAAGCAGAGAAAAAAATTCTCATGGCATACATAGTTATTACCTAATGATCTGTAGCACAAAAAGGCACAAAGACAATAGATGCTGGATTATTATTTGCTGCATTTGGAGGTATTAGACCAGGAGAACTCTAAACACTTGGAATAATTTTTACTTTTGCATAATTTATTTTATGTGCTTCTTTGCCTTACTTTGATCTCATCTTCTTCAGAGCACCATTCCTGAGCTCTGTTCAGTAAGCAGGGAAAATAGTGGGGATCTCTACCCACAGTTTTCAAAGCAGGCAGCTTCTCACTCTCAGCATGTTCTTGCCTGCTGCTCAGATTAGGAATGGAAAAAGCAACATTACACAATATTTCTGCTAGAGTACACACAGGCCTAATGTGCTTTTAGGTGTTATAGGCAAGCAGGAGATAGACTGACAGAGGTTTCTAGGGGAGGTAATTTTTTGAACAAACAAGAAACTAAGACAGGAAGAGAAAAATTATTCCAGCCTTCACAAATTTTTCTTGATATTTCATCCTCTATCGATGGGAGGAAAGCAAGTGGTCTCCAGATGCTAATATGGGTATACCAGCTCTTTATTAAAAAATGCAGGTCTGAATTTCCTTTCCTTTTACATGGCAGCTCCAATGTTTCAAAGGCTAATATGCTGAGAGCTATCATATTTTATATGTTCCTTTATTTAGTAAAGATCATTGCACAACCAGTCTAAAAACACCACTGTAAGTACTCAAAGCTGTGCTCAAATCACCCAAAAATCCCTCTGATTCTCATACCAAGTATATTCACTTAGTCTAAACAGAACCTAGTAGCCTCTGACAGACAGCTGAACTCATGTAGAGCAATGCTTGCTCTAAACAGAGTGAATAAGGATTGAAAGAAAGCTCCTGTAGTTGTGCTTTTATTTGTACAAATACCTTTCCTCAGGAGCTGCAGGCCCATGCCAGGTGGCAGCAGCTCTCTTCTGGAACTCAGGGCAAAGCCTGGCTATGACACTGAGAAAAGCAGCTCTGTCTTGTGCCCCAGGCTCGTGCTGTGATGGGATTTGCAGCTGCCAGAGGACCCCAGCTCTGGAGCTTTCCACCCAGGACACCTCCTGGGTCACTGTCCCCCAGCCTCTGCAGTCCCTGCTGTCTGGCTCAGGGAGCAGGAGGCACCACATCACTATTTAAGTGCACACCAGCCCCTGAATAGCAGTAAACCCCAGTACTGAGCAACTGCTGGTTATTCTGCCCCATAAAACACATCCAGGACAATGACTGACAGGGACAGAGAGCACTGAGGCTGGAGCTCAGGTGAACACCTCTGCTGGTCATGTGGAATTTGACCTCACATAGAAACCCTCCAGGCAGGTTAACTACAATTTGTGAAATCAAACTGACACAATCAAGTACCAAAAAAGCACAACAAATGTGTCAAACATACTAAAGGCCAGCAGGCATACCGACAGATTTTTCCACCAAAAGCAGAAGATTTTTTTTCTGTCTTAATGCAAGACATCATTTTATAAACCAACATATGGAATGATAAAAGACTTCCTAAAATATTATTCAAAAAATAATGGCAAAGTGCTGTTAATTTTCACACAGAGGCTGAACTATAAGCCATTTAATCTTGGAATTGACCTTGCAGTTGGAGGTCTAGTGAGACTGTACAGCAGGAGATGTGCTAGAAAAAACAATACTTGCAATGCACTACCTCAGAAACTGGACTACTGTGGTTAAAATATAAATATAAATATATATATGTAAACTAACTTAATAGGCTCTGAACAATTTATCTAATTAATAAAAACATGAACAGCCATATATTTCATTAAAAAAAAAATCTTACTATCTCTTTTGCAAGTAGTATCAACTAAAATCACTAAACAGCATCACCTTGTGTCAATAACAGACTAGAGTATGCATTCCAGTCATTTACAAGACACTTTATGATAGAAGGTCTACAATAAATATGCACTTCTGATGGCCTTGCCATTAAAGACTGAAAAAAGCTTTTTCCATCCCCTTATTGACATGAAATGGACAAAAAAAGGTTAGAAATAACCAACCTCCCTTTCTATTTTTCTGTCACTGCATTTCACTTGCTCTCAAAGAACACCCCAAAGTAATTCTGAAAAACTGAAGGAAAAACAATATAGAAAAAAGTTATGAGATTCTGTAAAAAGAGGGGGGGAAAAAGTTACTGATGTATTTTCCATCTCAACAGTTGGGCATACAGAAGTTGAAATGTACAAAGGAATATCATTTATCTTACCCTATTTTCTCTGACCATTTATTCTGAATTAGAACAGAAGTTGTGACACAAAAACAAACTAGAAAGTTTGCAACAGAGCCTTTCATGGCATTGGCATCTCCTTGCATTAAGGACTTCTGCAGCAAGACACAGCCCTTGGGGTGTCAGTGCAGTCACAAGAGATCACCTGGGGGTCACAGACTTCATCCCTCCACTTTAGGCAGTGCCTTGGTGTCACACGTGGGAGCCAACTGCAGATCCCTGGGATGCCATGGAGAGAAGAAGCAACCTCCAGGAAGCCCTTGCTGAGCTCCCATGGCCTGAGACAGCATCCCAGAGCAGTCAGAAGGTGGCAGGAGGAAAACTGGGACTTCACTCTTTAGCTACCCAATATAGACTTTTGCTGCTGAATTTCCCCCTCTGGAAATTAAAGTACCCTGTGACCCAGGCCAGTGTGTCTGCAGCCTTCTTGCTTCTGATGGACACTTTGAAAGATGGATTTAATCAGAACTAAACCAAGACTATTTTTGCAGCCACAAGGATCAGAGAATGAGCCAGAGTGACTCTGAGGGGCCAGTGCTGTCTCCCTAAAACTCCTGTGCTTCCCAAAAGAGCTGGCTCAGAAGGTAGAGGCTACCAGCCTCCACAAAGAAGGGCTTGCCAGATGGAGTTGCCCTGGGACAATTTTCCTGGGCAAGTGACCTGCAGTTTGGCTTTGCTAAAGCTTGGTAAACCATCTACATTCAGACATGCCAATGCATTTCAGACCACAGGAAGATTCCCGGCTCTTGCTGTGGTGAGGTGCAGAGGCCAAAGACCACACTCCAGGACAGCCTGTCCCAGCCTTCCCAGAGCAACACCCCACAAAATACTCAATGCACCTCTATGGACATACTTCAGCACTACAGTGTCAGAGACACTGATTGAACACAGACTCAGATTTGAGCTCTCTATTAGGCTGGTGAGAACTGCTTATTCCTTTGGTATTGTGGGGAGTTCTTCAATTTTACAGCTAGGGTTTCACACTGGCTAAAAATAAATGTTTATTTCCATTAAAGAAGGAGCAATGGAAGAAGTTACCATTCTGAAAACAGGGGCAAAATCTCTGCTTCTCTCTGTTTATGGCCCATATTTAATTTACCAGATGTATGCCTTTAAAACCAAGAAATATAATAGCTTAGGATGGCATAAATTTTATATTGCCTACATAATAGCCATTATGACACCATGAAATGAAAACTTCATTGTGGCACAAACTACATTTGCACCCAATGTTAATTGCAGTATTTATCTCAAAGTGCAAACCAACACAAAATATTTTAGAGAAAGAGACATAAAAAGAGTCAACAGCACATGCTGGTCAACCTTACATTAACATCAGCATACATTAATAACAGCATCATAACAGAGGAGCATTGAATGCTGCTACTTTTAAAGAATGCATCATTTTCAAGCAAGCACAGCTGCTAATTCTCTTACTAGAAAAACTGCATATTTCTATACATTTCATTTTTCATTTATTTAGGGTTTTTTGGGGTTTTTTTTTTGTTTGCTTGTTTTTGGTTTTTTTTTGTATTATCAGTTAAAATTAGTATAAAGAATATTTGGTGAGTGAGAGGGAAACGACAACAACCAATATTTGACATTTAGGAAGAAACCAGAGGTCAAAGCTCTCCTGTCACTTCCAAATGCCCTTAAAACTGCATTTGACAAGAAAATGCATTCAGCTTATTTTGTGCATAGCTTAGAATTCAGAGCAGCCCACAGCTCTCCCCCTTCCAAGTGTTTGGGAATGGTAAACAAATTGGCACATAATTACATTCCGTCTCTTAGCAACCCTAAATGCCTTGCAATGAAGTTATTGGGCTTTTTTTCTGATGTGTACTTGTAATGACATTATTTCCACAAATTTTAGACCCAGTCCAAACCCACTTCATACAGAACCTCCTAGATCAGCATTCAGTTTAATGGCAGCAAAGATCAATTAGTGAAAGCTACCATCTTGTTTGTAATCTCTTGGGAAGACAATTCACAATAAATATATACTGAGAACAA
The DNA here is from genome assembly GCF_022539315.1 of Serinus canaria. Lineage (NCBI taxonomy): Eukaryota > Metazoa > Chordata > Aves > Passeriformes > Fringillidae > Serinus > Serinus canaria. The sequence continues at coordinate 16,069,539 of NC_066323.1, forward strand.
ACAAATGACTAAGTAGGAAGGGGCTAGTCAAAATATTTTGTCACAAGCCCAAATAGCCTTTTCCATTGCCATAACTGCAAAAAAACAGTACAGAAACCTGTGGTTTAAACATAAACCTTTAGACAGCAAAGTTCATTAGTTTACTGAATTAATGAAATTTGAAATTTTACAATAGAAGAGAAGGTTGGGCCAGTTTCGCAAGAAAAGAATTGTTTATGGTAATGTTTTTTTAAAATGCACTCCCACTTGTAGGCATGAAGGAATTCTAAAAAGCCAGTTCTTGAAAGGGGAAATATTGCTGCCACTCCTCCCCTTCTGCAGACACAGCACAACAGAGCAGCAGCAGACTGCTGGGAGCGGTTGTCAAAATCTTCACTACATTTTAGTGGAGTGGAGAGGGCCTTTGTTCAATGTCTTCCCTGGAAAGACAAACCCTAAGTTTCCTTTCCCTCCTAATAATACATCAGAACAGATATCAACCAGAAAAAATAAGATGCTGAAAAATCAGTACTGTCATAAAATACAATAAAAACAGTAACCTAGAATACCTTGTTCTTCCAAAAGAGTTTTACTACACATTCCCTCACATGTTTCCTCATTTAAAAGCTGATTTTTTTATTAGAATCTATGTACAATCACTGGCAGAGATGCATAGATACACATTTTGTCACTGTGTCCCTAGTAACAAAGATAATATTACTTCTCTTTTTAGTGGTTGATTTAGGTACAAGTATGTCTCTAAATTAATTCCCAAAGCAGGTTATTTTTCCCTTACCATAGATCTTCCCCAAAATGGTAACCAAATAATAAACTCAGTTGAAGCAGGAGTAACAAGCAGTCTCTCACTGAATAGTGTTAATTATCAGTATTTGCACCTCAACTGATTACTTAGGAAATGAAGATGAAAATCTGTCAGCCTGAAACTGGACACTGAAAATAGATTTTCCTCAAGTGCAAGAGCAACACCATAAATCACAAAAATTAACTTCAGCACAGGGACTTAGGAGTTGGTATCTCTATAATGCTTGATAAATTACATCTGCATAGCAGACAGGAGCCTAAATAACTTCAAGGGGTTTTGGCAATAACTAAGACAAATGAAGTATTTCACAGTGTTTTGTTACTGTGCAGTATTTTCCATTTCAGTCAGGCACCTGGTAGTGTAGCTGGGCTCACACAAAGTTCCTGACACAAAAACCTCAGTTTCCAAGTAGATGAGAAGGAAAAACTGCATCACTTCAGTCAGGCATCTGACAGAAGAGAGGTAAAAAGAAGGGGAAAGTGATTCCTTTCCTTTGTTTCAGTAAAGATCAGTTCTTCAAGAGCTCCTCTTCAAGTACAAGCTGTGCCAGTGGGCAGACACTGACAGCAGCATATGCTGCACCTGCCCTACAGCAAAGAAACCAGGGCAGCTCTGCACTGCTGCTGCTCTCTTTGAGCACATTGAGGTGCAGGCAGAGCTTGCTTAGCTCCCGCCCCACCTCTTAACTTCTCCTTGCACACCACCACTCATTCCTGGGAGACTGCAGCCCTCCAGATTTCCTAATCAAATGCCACACATAACTCCTTTTAAACAAGCTAAGCTAGGGAAAACTTGTAACAGTCTATATTTTGCTGGGAAGGAGTCAGAGATCAATGTCATTGTCATCATTATCATCAGGTCTAAGATGAAGTATGTAAAGGAGCAAAGGTGGTTTTGGAATGCTTTGTTGATAATGGAATGGTCCTAGGTTGGTTTTGAATTTTTTTTGCTCTGTCCTCATTTACTCTTCTGAAATCTAGTAGAATCTAGGAGGTGATAGCAACAAAGGTTTCCAGGAAAACAATATATTCAGCGTAGTTCGCTCAACTGCAAAGAGCTCCTTCATATCTAATTTTAAAAGGCATAATTAAAAACCCCACTACTTTATCTTCACACATAGATTTTTTTCTCATTGAAAGACAGAAAAAAAAGAAAAAAAAAAGGCAATGACCCAAGCCTTTTCAACCTTCATCCATTTTTTTAAATGCTCAAAACAGCATCTAAGAGGAGAAGAAGATACGCTGGCAAGAGGATGCAGGTGAAAGCAGCGATGCTCAAAGCCAGCTTCCCTTTAAGGAGCTGCCTGGGCTGGAGCAGTCACATGGCCACTGATGTGTGTGTGGCTCTGTGCTCAGTAAGCCATGCAGCTCTTTGGCTGCACCAGCCAAAGTGTGTCATGTGAGCCAGGGGTTGCCATGGCGAGCACAAATGCGGCTCCCATCTGCTTCAACACCCAGGCAGTGCAATTCAGATCAGCAATGCACAAATGTGATTTCCTAGGGGGAAAAAACTGCACTTTGCTTTGCCTAACAGTTTGGATATAAAGCTGAAACAATTAAAATGATCTCTGAAATGATATTTAAGATAAACTGCTGGGAAACCTTTTAATCTCAGAACAATAGCCATGTAACAAACACTAGCAGTTCAATCTTCAATAGGAGCTGCATTTTGGCATAAACTGCAGTACATGAGTTTCAGAATATTTTTCCAATTAAATACCAAGAATGCTGTATTTCTTCAGAAAAGAAGAATGGGAGATAGCTGTTCCATTGAAATAAAAATCATGTCAAACCAACCCTAAAATTCACTCACTGCATTTCTTAATGTGGTAATCCATACATAGGCTGGCATTCAATGCAGGAAATTTCTGTGAAAGATGTTCCTGACACTGAGGTAGCATTTTATTATCAGAGCCCTAAAACCTGCTACCAAAATTAAGCAGCTTGCTTATACAGCAGGATAATGAAGACCTGCATCATATGGGCTGCCATTCCTAACTTGGTGATGGAATGCAGCTGGAGCTACTTGCAACCCAGAGGCAGGTTTATTGAGGGGATCCTGTTTCTGTAGGGGCAGCCAAAGGACTGTTTTACCAGATGGAGGTCAATTCCAGCAAGGCACCTTGTTCTTGCACTTTCAGGAACCTCACTATACCACCAGGATCTAACATAAGTGTTCAGAGACGTCTGGCATACCACGGCCTTCAGTGTTTAATGCACATACAGGGGATATTCCTGTATGCTACTTCTTTCACAGAAAAGATATTCAAGTCCTGAAATAATCTGAGATAGAGACTCCAGACAATAATTGATAAGGAGCCTAATCTTAGAGTATAACCATAAAACATGAGTGCCCAAGCTTCTGAGTGATTATATAAAAGCAGCAGATCTCAAAATAATTAAAATATTTAATAAAAGTCAGTCATTTGTCTCCATGTTTGTAGAAATTCCTGAAAAGGGATAACTTGTATTGAAAAAGACAATTGATTCTCTCAGTATTTCCTTCCCACAAGAAGACCAAATAAAAATTCTATTTTAGTTAGAGCCAGATAGATTCACCATACCCCTAACTCTGCCCACCACTTATAAGGGGCTGCTCTCAATCCTTACAGCACCATTCAGCCTGTAATTGCTACCAGCTCAGGGCACATGGAAGTGCAGAGCTCTCTCAGCACAGAAAGATCATGATGTTGTCTTTGTTCTTCATCCTCATTAGAAGATACTCTGCTGGGTCTTCATGGGTTAATTTCCGATTCTTCTCTTTTTTAACCTTATGCTTTTTACTGCAACCCTACACATCTCAGTTCTACCAGCACATACTATAGATTTTTCTCCAATAGCAATAAAAAGGAAAATCTCCATTGCAAATCACTTGCTGATTTAAAGGAATCAGAGTACTAAAGCACAAAGTGATGCTCCAGGATCTCCTCTCCATTAGAGTGAGCAGCATTTAGCATCAATTGCTATTATTTTTAATCTGATGTCTGAAAAATTGAAGACCTACATCACTACTGACCCAATCAAGATGCTTCTCCCACAACAAAATTACATTACAGATTATATGAATTTTTACTGAATCTATCTTGAATCTCTCTGCCTACAGAAGATGAATATCAAAATCTAACAAAAAAAATATTGGATGTAGTCTAAGGATGAAAAGAACTGATTTTGTTTTGCTTTTAAGTTTTCTTAATGACAAAATTGTTAATATCTCACTCAAATTCATCTCATCACCAAAAATTAGAAAAATGAAATCACCAGTCAGACTCCTACTAACGTGCTTTTGGTGTTAACAGACTATGTTCTTAATTAGCCCTCTTGGTTTACTTATTGTGGATGGCTGCAGGATTGTCTCACAGAGTCACAAAACTGAGCATAAGATTAATAACTTCTCACGCTCCTCAATACCTCTCCTTCAGCCCTGAGCATTCTGCAAACAGCAGGAATTTGCTACCCCATAGCTGCACACAGAGAAGCAAAACAAACTTTGTGTTTAATTATAGAAGATTATTCTCTAGATGGGCTACATTTTTAAACAATCTCTTTTGCAGTAGTAAAGGACTCAGCAGTTTCCTTTTGTCTTTAAAGATTCAATTAAAAGTATGTTTCCAAAATTAAATTACAGCGTGAAATTAGCTAAGGGTATGAAATACGGCATTTGCCCTGGCATTCAGGGGAAGGCTGTTCAAAGCAATTCACTTAATGGCTCCAACATGTGATCTCAACTTAATAACTAAAGTGCCCTCAGCTCACAGAGGATCTACTGGTGAGATGCACCCTGTATAATCCACCAAAAAGAGAAATGGATTAAACCCAGGTAAATCTTATTAATTTATGGAAAACCCTGCAGTTACTTTCATTTTTGATCTTTTAAAATGTTACCATTTTGTCAAGAAACACACTTGTTGGCAAGAATATTTCTGTGGGTTTTAGCTGCCTTTGGCCTTCTCAATCTCGACACATTCCAGAAACATCTGCGGGAGTCCATTGGAAGTGTTTGCTCCTCTGCAGCTTTCAGAGAGAACTGCTGGATGTAATTCATCACAACCACTGGGGACACACTCCACTTTATTCTCTGCTCCACTAATATAGGGAAGGAAATGAGCAGTCCCCTAACTCCTCAGGTGCCCCTTTAGTCACCTGTTGGGTGCAATTTCAGCTCATGCTGTGAGCTGTCTTTGCTCTGTGTGCACTGGGGTAGTGTTTCAGAGCAATCTAATTTCCATTTGGGGTCCTTGGGTACTGTGCAATAAAAAGGGAAATGAAAACCAATTCCACTGACACCCACCTTCTGTGGAACCACAGCAGCTCCCTCTGCTCATTCCCAGGCTCCTGGCAGCTCACAGGGGGCTGCAGCACCTGCCCCAGCCCAGCAGGGCTCTCCCTCTCCCTCCCTCTTTATGAAGGAAGGCCCTGTGCACACCACACAAAAGCCTTTTTTAGTTGGTTGGTGTCATGGTGGGCTTTTTGTGGTGAGGGTTTTGAGCATTTATTTGCTTTTATATATATATATATTTAACTGACTTCGCTTAGGATTGCAACTTAAATTAGAGTAGAAAGCCAGAAGGAAAAATAAAAGCATTCTCAACTTAACTATAAAACCCACAGCTAATAATGTCTCTGCAATCCCTTTCTTCTCTAATCTCTCCTTGCTCCCATTTTAATCCAATCACACAAAAATCTAATAATGTACATACACATTCCTCTTTTCATACAAATTTTAGCCACTGATACAGCATAACTTGACAACAAGATGCCCTTCATCTGATGTTTCTGTTACAGAAGTGGTGCGACATTCTCTTTTTCCAGGGACACTCCCAAACACAGACCCTCTACTTCTTTTTAAGGAAATAAACATCCCAATTAAATAATCAAGTATCATGCTATGTTTCCCTGTGAAAGAATAGAAATAAATAAATAAAAGTATGCATAGCCTGTCAGGAGGGTGCTGAGGAGAACATGCAAAGGGCACAGATGCCTGCCAGCTGGATGGGGCTTAAAGCAATCTTTATTAATATTAAATCCAGCCAAATACAGCTGTGATTCATGGCCCTGAAAAGAGCAATGAACTGAGCTATTTTGCTCAAAGGAAACATTTGTTTTTCTTCAACTTTATGAACAGTTATTGTTTAATGATGGATTTTCCTGAAGATACAGAAAGATTCACTCTTACTATATAATGCTGGCACAAAGCATCAGTTCTGCTGGGTTCTCAGACTGGGGCTGTCTGTTCCCAGTGTCTAGGACCATGGCTAGCTGCAATTTTGCTACAATGGGTTGTAAGATTTCTTTTTACATGTTTTTTGTTCAAGTATCTGTCCTCCAGGTTGCAACACGTGCTCTAAATTTGGGTCACAGGCAATTACAAAATTTGTCAGGGGTCAATGAACTTCAGCACAGAGCACTTTTTGGTTAGTGGAAAACTTGAGCCAGAAAAGATCAATGCTTTTAATTTGAATATGAGTTGTGCTGTATTACTGAATGTATTCCACTATTAATGAACTCCATTCTGAAATAGTTAGAAAAACTTCATCTGGGCATGCTTGAAAACAGTCTTCCTTATTTTTTATCCAGTCTTCATACCAAGAGTTTTAATTAAATTCTACTCTACTCTTTACAAATTTGTAACATACTTGAAGATATTTTCCAAACAAATGCAAACCTTTGATTCCATACAATGACACCACCAGAACTCAACAGGATCATGCAAAATATGTCTATTTCTACAGCTCTACATGCATCACTCTTGCTGAGAGGGCTTTTGGGTTAGAGGAAATACAGGATAATTTTAACTACATCCTGTAGTTGATGAGTAATCAACAGATAGTGAGAGAAGAGACTGAAAATAGAAGTGGGAACAAATGGCTACCAACTGTCCATGAAGATCCACAGAGCCCCAGCCTGTCTCAGCAGCAGTGCCAAGGGCTGTGTCCAGAGGTACAGCACTCCTCCAGGGTGACTCAGCCTGGAGCTGGGATGGGAGCACACACCCAGATGGGCTCAGGGCCAGGCCACTTCACCCACTGACACAGGTGGTCAGGCAGCCCTGTGAGTACCAACAGCTTCAAGGCACTGGGTTTTAACAAGAATAGGGACTGGAACCCCTTCAGAAGCCTTCCAGAGGACTGGAACCCCTTCAGAAGTCTTCCAGGCTCTCTATGACCCCACACACCTAAAGTGCTTTTAAACAGAACAAATGAATCCTGAGAGGAAAAAAATGCACGCACCATAGTGGATCATTATAGGTCTGAGTAATTAGTGGAACAATAGGGGGAAGGAGATCATCTAAACTTCCTGAGAAAAAGTAAAAGTTGTAAGCAGAAGCCCTAAAAGGGAAAATTTTTTGAAAATAACATCAAGATTTAGAAAGCAAACTGATAATGATTTCTGCTTTATTTCCTTGATCTTTTGGATTGTGAGGCTGGATTTCAGCCTCTATGGTAAATTTTAAATGGCTTAATTAATCACATGACTGTTCTAAAATAAAACTTCTCAGAATAACAGCAACAGCAAAATAAAATAATTTGCATTGTGTCTGTTGTTTATTTTGTGTGGCAATAACACAGGCAGCCATATGGATATGAGCATTTGGAAGGGAGGATTTGTTGGCTAGATCATCACATCTGTTTACTTATAAAAGCAAAAAAAATACATTTGGAGGTCACTCACTTCACAACCATTTTTCTTACTCTTGTTGAAAAAACCTATTAATGTTACCCTTTCTACATTGAACCAATTACAAAAGACACCCCGGGATATTTTCATGAGAAAAAGGTTTTGAAATCATAGCAAAATTAGTCTCTATGACGCCTCATCAGCCATTTCCACCATAACAGTGGTATCAGAGCAATAACTTAATCTAGGATGAAATGAGCATGCAACATGTCCAGGAGGAACATAAAGAAAACAACACTGCCCTAGTTAAGCTTCCTCATAGCACAAATCTTTTGATCAAAGGAGCACGTACCACTGACCTCATATCCAGAAATGACATTCACCAAGTGAACTCAGATTTGAATTAAAAACAAAAACAGAAAAGCCCCAAAACAAACAAACCCAAACAAAAACCACAAACAAACCCCAAAACAAAAATATCCAAACAAAAAACCTTCACAACTTACATCAACACAACGAGCCAAAAACAATGGGTTAACAAGCTTGTAATGTATAATATCTCAATAATGTATTTGCAGGTATTTCAGCTGAGGCTCTCACCATGACCCATAATATTTAATGCACTTCCTTCATCATTTTTTTGAGGTCAGGTTATAAGCATACTGTAATTTAGCAAGCATAATTATTCCTGCAAATTTAGAAAGGCACAGTTTACCACCCAGAATTTCAACTACAGAGAGATGTTCAGAAAAAAAGAAAATACTTTCACCTATTGTTCTGATTTCAAGACAAAACTATAAAAAATTAAGTTCATAAGAAATTCATTTTAAGTTATTATTTATTCTGGTAAAAATCTTTTGGTAAAACCTCTTCAGCATGTCCATATAGTCTAAGATTACACACATTTTCTCAGCTGAACAGAGCTTTTGGCAGTGAATAATCCCATGCATAGAAATCTTTTTATATTTTCTTGCTGTCACCCACGCTTGATAACACAAATTTTAGCTAAAGGACACATAATTTACGTCTTGTTCACAAGGGAAACTAAGGATAGGAATGACAGAAAACTACAGAAAGATAATGCCTGAATTCAATCACTTCCACAACCATTTCAAAAAAAAAAAAAAGCAGCAAGAGAAAAATATGATCTTACTTTTGCTGATGGGTCAGTCTTCAGTACTTGGCTTGCCAAAGAAAGGAGAGGTTATGTTGACAGCTGTTCATTACAATTCCTTCTTTACTACAACAGCTTAACTCTGCCACTGGCTGGCTGGCCCATTTCTGCTAGCTTTAGCACACAACAGTGCTCTAAAAGCTCCTCCTCTTGACAGCATCTGTCTGGATACAAGCACAAGCAAGGCTTTCCATAGAGCCATTTAGGTCCTGGGAACGAGCTACAAGTAAGGGAAACCATTAGAAGTAAATATTTTGATGACTAAGTCCAGGATTTGGCAGGCAGAAATTCATGCCCACTGATACCACCAGCTTTACAGTAGAGTAGTCACATCTTCACGGTGTTACAAGTGAAAATTACTTCCCTGACAATAACTTGAATGATGCACAAAAAACAGAAGCCAGACCTTTGAAAGCATGCACTCTGATTTACGCAACATGTCCAAGCCTTCAGATGAGGAGGGTTCATTGTTTGTTTCTTACCAAGCTTTTATATTTGTGCAATTAAAAAGGGAAAACACTGGTGAAGTATCCACACAAAACATTAATAACCTATCTAAATATGTGCATGTCAGTTATGGATGAGTCAGAAAGCAGTTGCTAATTCCAACAGATGCCCTATATATACTCCAAATACTCACCTTTTTCCTGGCACCCACAATGGCTGAGGCAAATCTACCTTCTGTTCCCAGAAATGCTGTCTACAGCTGATATTGTATCATGGCAAATATATATCCCCATGGTATTGCCAGTGAAAATGATACTGCCCCATACCTTAATTTGCAATTTATAGGCTCTGTAGGCAATATGCCAGTACCTTCTCTTAATCTGGACACAGCTTCCTGATTAGACAATGATCATGTAATGAAACCAGATGAAAAAAGATGGAGGAAAAATCATCTGTACATTAGGTCCTGTATACCTACGTATTTATTGTGCCTTACTCTCAGCTACTAATCAGCACATTAACCTTGTTTTCTCCGCATGAGTGCTAAGAACCATACTAAAATTAGGTCAGAAATTCAGATCAGATCAGCTGACTCAGCCCAGCAAGATTAGACAAAGACTAGTTGCTGTTATTTTTCCCAATCCAATACACTGTGTTTATCTCCTGCTCTGTACAATGGATCTATACATTTTTCCCCACAATTAACCTATCAAAGCCAGACACCATGAGACAGCAATCACACTGAAGGTACATCAGTGCTACTGAAGAAACACAGCCCAATGTATCCTTTGGAAAGCAAAATGTACAATCAAACTTTTTTTTTTAGGTAATTTTTCAGATCTTGGTTCAAACTGCTAAGAATAATGCATTTCAATGAACTTTAGTCATTCAGCATAGTTATGAGATGTTTTAGGTAAATAGCAGCTGCTTCTAAATAGTGTTGTGTGTGAATACCACCACTTTATTAGACAATATATTACTCATTATTATCTCATTAATATACACAAACAGCCTTCTAATAGAGGCCAACTGAACACTAAAATTTAATAGCTTCTAAACAATTCAATAATTGGACTAGCAGGTAATTCTCTGTTGGTGCCAAAGGCTTCTGGCTGCTTTATTTTGATTCTCACATGCAAAAGAAGAGTATTTGTGGGAACCCCCTCTCCTTCTCAAAAATCTACCTGCAGTTAATCACAGGGGATGACTCCCTTGTTGCTAAGGAGATTGTTTTCAGCTATTGTGAGTCTCCAGACTGGTAGCAGTTGCCACTGCACATGTGCACCACTTGCTATCTAGGCCACGCTCTCAGGAATTAGGGATAATATAAATACCCACCAAGACAAGGTAAAGACATAAAGAATATAGTACAGAACAAAGAAGAAATCAGTGATCCAACTTTACCTTTCCTGACTGCTGCATTTCAATAAAAAAAACACGGTCTTGGATGAATAGGTTACTAGATAATAATAGGAGGTTACTAGAGGGAGCCAACTCAATTGCAATCAGCCTAAGTGACTTCAGACATCCTGGTTCCTTTAGTCAAATCAGGTATTTTCCCTTGGTTTGCCATTCCTTTTAGTTTTTCCAACCAAAGGTTGATCTCAAGTATCTTTTTTAACCTCTCCAAGTTTACAAGGGAGAAAGCAAAAAAGACTTAGAAAAAGTGCTTTTCAAGATTTCCTGAGATGTTTTCCTACATTGTTTACTCAGGCAGACATGTTCTCCCCCTCAGTGTTATTGAGATAAGCCAAGCTGCGAGGTGTCACAGCACATGCCCCCGTTGAGATGGCCATGACACAGAGTATCACCACACAATTTCAGAAAGCTTTAAGCATTCTCCCATACACAGTAATACCATACCTAATCAGAAGGCCTCAGGCTTCTGCCCACACAGAGTAACATCATTCCACTTCAGCAGGCTGCAAGCATCTGCCCTTCTTGTTCTTTGTCCCAACCTTTTATCCCCTCCTGTTGATGCCCTGCCCCTGTGTGCCCTCTGCTCCCTTTGGTGGTTGGTCAGTGCCCCTGGGCACTCCAGGGCTCATTGCTGTCAGTGCTGCTCACCTGCTGTCACAGCTGTGCCCAGTTGGGGATGAGGCTGGGCCAGCCCCACTCCCCATCACCACCAACTGTGTGCCTACAGGGAGGGATCAGAGGGGATCACTGCAAAGAGTTTCCCACAGAAGAGCACTGTAGTGAGGAAATGTTATTTCCAAACCACATAAAAATACATGCTGTTCCTCTAATAAGCCCACTCTGTTGGTAGGTCCTCTACCTCCTGTCTTCTGGCTCTGTGACTGAGGATAAATATTCTCTTCTCATTGATCTCAGTGTGGGCAAGAATTTCATGGTTTGGCTCAGCCCTAAATCATCTGTTACTTCTCCAGAGCTCTTCATCAAATCGCTTTGCCAGGATCAATGAACAAAACCACACAAACCAACCACATTGTAGGAAATACTGTCACTACTATTCAAATGATGTAGAGAAGCTTGGCTAGAGGACTATAAAGAAACAGGTAGGTCCACAAGTTACCCTCTCATGTCCCAAGAAACCTATTCATAACAAAATCTGTTCTGGTACTTGGTAACCTTTATGATCACACGTATAAAAGTGCACGCAAGCAGATTAGCCAGAGTACAGCCTAATTGGCTGTATTCACCTTAATGTCATGTTATCCTTATCATTCCAATGAAATTACTGACAATCCAAATAGTTCTACTTCCTGGAAAATAAAGCAGCCATTTTTTGCTTTAAATTCCTTCATCTCCCTCCTCTCTCAAACTGTGTGTGCTGCTCTTTTCCTTTTAATGCTCCATCAAAATTATCAGACTACCGAGGCGTTGCTCAAATGTTCACAGCACAGCATGTCTGTTATACCTGGGTGTACAGTGCCCAAGACATAGCATAAAATTTAATCACTTAAACTGAAATACAGAAGATTCATGCTGGGGGAAAAAATTCAAAGGACCTCCTATCAGTTTATGCTCAAGCCATCCATTCACATATAAATGTTAAGGATTTGGATGGAGGATTTACCTCTATTACAGAATTTTACTTTCACCTCAAGAAAAACAATTTTTTGTACTGGCAAATATGTATACAATAAATATTTATATCTATTCCATTCAACCTTCTTTTCCTCTCCAAGAGGCTACAGAGATTTCATGAATATCCATTGGCAGAAGCAGCCAGGTCATGCAAGTGCTCCTCTCATTAACTGTCAATTAAAATCAATGGAATTGTTCAAGAAGAGCTGTTATAGGGCTCTGCCCATCAGGGGCTTGATCCATTTTCCTGTAAGTGATTGCAATATTGTTACTGACTTCAGAGATCACAGAATTGAAAGGAAAATGTAAATAATAGACACTTTTTTGAAGAAAACCTCAGACACCAGTTAGAAGGTTTTAGAAAATTTACCAGATTTAAAACATCAGCTCAAGAATAGTCTATTTTGATCTGTGAGACTGTCCCTGTCTTGCTCACACAGAAATACATTTTTGCACAAATTACAAACTGTTCATCTAAAAGGACTAAGAGGATGAAAACCCATTTGTCACTAGATCTACATCTATTCCAAGCACCCAAACTTTTTGTTACAGATCACACCTGCTCAAGATGCCACACATGCTGCTCAAGCTATGTCTACACAATGTAAACCACACATGTTAGAGGCCTGACAGAGGCCAATGGTCTGCACTGCTTTTGCCAGCAAGCTGCTTAGAAATCAACTGCTCTACACATATTTACCATATCTGAATCCATTGTTTTTCATTACTCTGCCAGACCACTTGTGTTTTTATCAAAATATTTACCGTTTTATTGCTTCTTCTTGTTTTCGTCGTTTTTCACTCTTTTCTTTCAAGTAAGCCAGGTTTGTTTCATTCCTCATGCGATCATTCTCTCGAGCAATGTCTGATGCATTCTGTATAACCAAGCCATCATAGGCCTTCATCCCCATATCTTCAATATACTGGAGAAAAGCGCCCAAAGTGACCTCCTCCTGATTTGAACTCATCATCTTGCAGGAGATAATGAACAAAGGAAAGCAACGTTTCCTGCAGGTTGAAAAACACAAAATACCTTTATCAGTAGGAAAATAGCTTATGGTTTATGACAGCAAGATTGCGTCAGTTGTAATTAACATCTCCATAAAAGACAGTTTTTCAGATTTTCCTATTTAAAGGATAATAAACAAAGCAATTCAGAAGACTGAGCAACATTATTCAAGACAAGAAGAGACAAAACCAAGAGTCTCTTCTTCCGGGCAATGCAGATCCAAAGAATTACACTATTTAAATCCCAAAAACATTTCCTTCCACCCCTTCCCATTTGCTAGTACCCAACAGCTGCATAAACACTGCCATCCTGAATCTCAGTTTGAATTGAACTGAGAAGGCTCCCATCATAGGACAAGAGTTCCTCTTTTACACTTTAGATAAGACTGCAACACAGCAGATTACCAGAAAAAATATCCTATTCTGACTACCAGAAAAAGTTCCTAATATCTGTAGGCTATTCCAAGGTTCAGGTGAAAAGCATTGTTCCATTTTTCGAAACAAAAAACTTAAAAGCATTCTTCAGACTCAAAATTCAGAAAAAAAATATTGTGAAATATTTTCCTGTATTTCTTATTAATGTGATATTAGCCCATAAGCCATGGTCTCCTGCTGCCCAACATCTTGAAGCTCCAAGAATGGATGGGAATGTCCAGCTGAGCTGGGACCTTCAGAACAGACCAAGAATCTTTATTCCAGAGGTATGGCAGACACTGGGGTATACAGCATCCCCAGCTAAACACCTTGGAGCAGAAAGACTTAGACCCCTGGGTAACTCCTGGGTCTGTGGCAGGCAGCCTAAAAACCCTACAGAAAGGCCCCAAAGGTTTTCCATTCATCAAGAGAACTCCTGGGAGTTGTAAGAGCTCTAGTGTAGAGACACATCAGTAAATACTACAGGAGACTAAAGGCAAGGTAGAATTTCAAGAGACAGACTGTCTATCTCAAAAGTCTGTGCTGGATAGGACTGGATTAAACTTATTAAACTAGTAAAATAAAAGTTAAAAAAATAGGACTGTTCCATCTTACTTTAAATACTGATTATTGTAAGGTCCAGAAGCATTATCAGCTTGAGAAGCATTACCTGCACACAGCCCCTTGAGAAGCCCTCATCCCCCCGGCAGGGAGTTGGTGCAGGAGTCTCTGAGTGCCTTGCTGGCAGAGCTGGCAGCTGAACTCAGCTCTCTAAGGCACGTTTGCTTATTCACTGCTACAGCATTCCTCCCTTCCCTGAAGAAGAATGGTGTGGCTTCTCGGAATCAGCCGCAGAACATGCCAACACTACAGCTAGGAAGGATCTTATTGAATAGGCAATAAGAATCCTGTCTGGACACAGATTTCAGGGGCAGGGCTCCTGTGGAATCAGTGACAAAAAACTTTCCCCTATTTCTTAGTACAATCTTATATTTCTAATATTTATTACATAACTGGAGAGGTAAAATTCTGATCTAGGCTGGCACTGGTTAAAAAAAAAAAATTAAACAATCTTAAAGATTCTAGAAATCCACTCTGGGCCTTCAGATCTGGGCCCTGTCTTTGAAAATGCAAAGGATGAAAAGAGTAGAGAAATATATTTCTGCCCTTGAATGTTTTTCCCCCATTTTGATGGGGGGAACTTTTGAAGTGACAATGGCAAGAAGCAGCTAGTTTCAGGTACTAAATACTTTAAAAGCACACTGATAATTTCCCCTTTTTCTCTCATGTCTGCATATCAAAGGTATTTCTATACAACGGTAACACAACTGTTAAAATCATGAAGGCTCAGAGGATGCAAAGGGTCTTCTCCTATTACCTCTCCTGCCTTCCAAGAACAACCTTTTCTATCAACTAAGCCTGAACATGAAAATAAGGCTGATGTTGAGGGTCACTGAAGTGATCTTTAAGCATTTTCAAGCACAGGTATAAGCATCTCCTACAAATCCCTGCAGGGTAAAAGCAGTGAAGGAGGTCTTAGTGCAGCCCAATGTGCCTGCATGCCATTTCACACAGCTCTGACACTGGAGCTGGCTAGAACTCTGCTGGGCTGGAATATGCATTCAGCCATTCTATATGTCCACCATAAGTTAGCCAGTAACAAGGACCATATACAGTCACCTAGGTACTTGCAATCAAGTTGCTTTCAGTACATTGTGTTTTCTGAAATCAAGCAGTCCTGGAAAATTATAACTGGCAGTTGCACCACTTGAGAAATTCTTTAGACACTCCTTTCTTTTCCCCTCCTCATTGTGAAGGAACAAAAGGAATCAACAGAGCAGAGGAAAAGCCTTAGAGTTTAGCTACTGAAGCTAACATACTGAGAGGTCAACAAAAATTGTTTGGAGGAACTCGATTCTGACTGTTCACTGAGCATCTTTGAAAATCCATCTGAGCACAAGGACACAAAGAAGGAGTTCTCTATCACGTACCCTTTGCTTCTTAAAGACTAGCACCCTGTGAAACCTTACTGAGAGAAAGCCACAATCACACCCATCTTGCTCACTGACACCTGCCCCTTCAGGTACCCCCAGACCAGAGCCTGCACTGGTACAGCTCATGCATTCAGCTGACAGCATGGGAGGAGTAAAGCAAGAAAGATTTTTTTTTTTCTTCCTTGCCAATGCATCTGGTTTACTGGCAAGGGCAAGCAGTCCCCTTCCTGGTTTGCCTAAAAATATTTGCATAACTAAATTCAAGATCATTTTATTGATTCAGATACAATTTCTGTGAGAGCAGAGTGCATTGTGCTTCACAGGACGATTGCATACCTCACTTCTAATCTAACCCTTTGCTCTGATGCCAACACACAGCATCCTGGATCAAACCACCTCCTTTTCACATGATCAGTGTGCAAAAATATTGATTTCAGAATATGAGTAACCGACTGAATATCACAGTATCCAAGCAGTGCTGCATGTGAAGATTCTGACATGCCATTCTCTCTTATTCACATCAGGATCCCCAAAATATCAGTTGCTTTTCAGCTTGCTTGACAGCCATAAGCTGCAGCTGTGCTGCATTGAAAATTGGCAATGCTGACATTAAACTGAAGGAGCTTTTTGAAGTAATGACAAAGGCACTGATTGCCTTCTTCCAAACCAGAGGGATTTAAAAAAAAAAAACATAAGAGAAGAGACCATGGAAAAACAAGTGTGGGCTTGCCCAAAGTCCTCAGTCCAATCTCAGATTTATAAAGGCCTACTACCCACCTCTCCAGTGCTGCCTGATTCCCCCTCAAACACTGCCTCCTCTCTTAGAAAGAACATCTGCTTTCTCATTACCTTTTAACTCCCTTCACAAAATTCATTATATCAGAAGGATTCTGCACAAACAGGGATAACCAGCCATTCAACCCTCGAGTCTGAGCTGTTGTATTCTAGCTTCTTGGAAGAATAAAAGCAGACAGGCCAGCCATATCCAATTTTCACAAACTGCTGACTACAGCAGCACTAATAAGGACCTAATGGTATTGGGTGTACAAAAAAAATACACTCAGTGAATCAAGACAAATTTAGTGAAGGAAAAATGTACTAGAGACTACTTTGCAGAACTCTGTCTCCTATCATAACTGTGCCTTATATCAAGTGATATTTGAAATACCCAAACAAGTGAACGTGATAAGACAAGTTGCTAAGAAATGCCTTTTCTAGATGCGTTCCCTGCTCATTCTTAACAATAAAATGACATTTCTGTTTCCACATAGAGTGATGCTGGAAATTATGATTTCAAAGAAGAAAGACTTTCTGAAATCAGCTGCAGCTTTCCTACTACATATCATTTGACAAATATATATGCAGCTATTTAAAGAAAAACAACCAAGGAATCACTACTGTCATTTGGAAGTATAAAATACACTTGATATTCTGGCTAGGACTGCAGATTATATACCTGGTGCTCATTGTATTGCACAGCATGAGCTCTAGCACCTGGGTGAAATCACTAAAGCTAAGTAGTGCTGAGCCCTTCACTTAAAGAGGTTAAAAGTGTCTCCTTCAGTAGACTGAAATTGCTCCTGCATGGGTTTAAAGGAATAGTCAATTTCTGCAGATGTCCTACCCTTCATAGGGGAAAGCTGTGTTCCCCATAGTTTTAAGGGCTAAAAAATATTAGCCTGGGCCTTGAATTTTGGCCCTTCCAGGTGCCTTTTGAAAAGGAAAAAGGTCTTTGCTAACAATGACTCCTCTATGACTCCAGGATGTAAAAAGCCATTGCTTACTTTGCAGTACAGCAACACTTTTATCACTTTTATTCCCAAAGGAAAATAAGGCTTCCTCCTAAACATGTGGATTCTGGACAACTGCAAACC
The DNA here is from genome assembly GCF_022539315.1 of Serinus canaria. NCBI lineage: Eukaryota > Metazoa > Chordata > Aves > Passeriformes > Fringillidae > Serinus > Serinus canaria. The sequence goes on from NC_066323.1 coordinate 16,086,917, forward strand.
TAGATTCAGAATGGCCAGCACTAAAGAGCAATTAAGAATTTTATCATCCCATTATTATGCAGACAACTTATAAATAACAACAAGAAACAAAACCACACAGCAAGCAAACATTTACACACATTATCAATGCAAATAGGAGTGTATTTGGACTCAGAAGAAATCATGAGCTTCTTGCTGATGGACTTATTTTTTTCCTCCTCTTTAAGAAAATGAAATGGAGATTTCACTACCATCAGCATCATGTTAGGATGCTGTAAAATATTAATGGTGCAGTGGGTCTGATAAGTGACTATCACAGATGTTAGAAATTATTTCAATTAATTCATCAGAAAATACAAAAGAATGGTTTTAATTATTTAACAGTGCTTTTTACAATCAAAATAAAATTAGCTGCCAAATATCTTTATTACAAGAACAATCAACATGTGAAGTACACAAAAACAGTCAAATAGACTTCAGCTTTTAGTTAGCAATGGCTTGATTAATACCGTCTAAAAATACATGCAACCTCATCACTATTCTGACAACTCATTCTTTCATTTTGTGATGTTATTCTTTTCATTCTAATTAGCACCATATTTTATTAGCATGCTCATATGATGTATTAAAACAAGTACGTACCAAAATTCAAGTCCACGGGGACCGCTAAGTGCAATAATCAAAGGTGACTTTTGCCTGTAAAAGCCCTTTCCTGTGGTTATCTCAGTGCAGTCGGAAGGGATATTTCAGCACCATAAGAAACAGATTTTCAGTTAGGCTCAGTTTTTTTCTTCAGTTAAAGTGCATTAAATCTTGTTGGCAGAATTGCCCAGATTGTAGAATTCGACATCACTATAAGTCAATGTGTTATGTTACGGATCTTCTTAACATATGATTAAAATGGCATGGAAAGTTTGGCTTTAAAAATGAAGTGGAAAGAAAAGACAGGTGCTTGCTTCTTTAAATCCACATTCAGAGAGGAGAGGGTACGGATAATGGGAGGGTATAAACAACACCCTGCGTTGAGGTCCAGCAGAGAAGAAACTGGATGATTTTTACCCACTTTACAACACAGACGATTACAGCACCATCATATGCACTAACACAGAGATTTCTAAGGTGCCTCATTTGAATATGTTCTGTGGAGACAAAAAGAAAGGAATATAAGGAACAGCAAATATCCTATCCAAATGGCTTCTTGCAGCAGGAAAGATGCTTGCTCGCTCATTGCCACTTACAGAAGGTCTGAAACAGTCTGGTTCGTGGCATCGTCTCTGTCTCTCTCCCGTGACTACAGGCAGGCTTGCTCTCTCCAGCTGCCCGGGTCCGTGGATGCTGCTGCTGATTAATCAGGGATTCTCAAACAAAGAGCAAGCCTACCTTCGGGTGCCAGCAGGACTGTGGGGCTCCTCTCCCGCTGCAATCCGGCTGCAACCAGCATCCTAGCACCTCGGACAGCTCCGCCGCGCCGGGCCCATGGACACGCGGCACGCCGGAGCTGGGGCGCGCCGGGAGCCGGCGCGGCAGCCGCGTCGCTCCCGCTTCCGAGGCTCGGGCGCCGGCACAGCCTCCTAGCTAGGCAACAGTCTCGCCCTTATCGCCACTGCACTGAAGTCTGATTAGCAAATAATCCAGAGGGGGGGAGAGGGGGGGAATCTGCATGAGCAGCACTGTACATCACATGGAGTCTATAGGTAGGAAAGAATATGAAACAACGCCCTTTCCCCCTCCTTCTCCCTTCCCCCCAAAAAAGAGAAATTGTTCTTCCACGAAGAATGTGTAAGTTAACCTTTAGCCCATATTATGACTCAAGGAATGAGTAGCCACTTAAAAGCAACACCTAAGCCTCGGTTTGATACCTCACATTGATGTATCTTTTGCACTCACCCTCACTGAAAAGCAGTGCAAGGCACACAATTACTGCTGACGCAGATGAGAATGCTGCTTGGGGAAGGAGGGGAGGAGCTTCTCAGCCCATCAAAACAACCTCCCACCACCTGCTCCCATTGCACGAGAACAAAACTACGCAGCTCGGACAGACTGAGCGTGACATTTATGCCATTTGCCTTATATTGACATGCACACTCTGGAAAGAAGCATTCTGTTTGAGAAGCATTCAGGGTGAAACTACACAGTTTTATGCTCATCCAGAATTTGTGTAATGGTTTGGAAGAAAACATTTCCTTTCTTCTGAACCGGATCAATCTGTGTTATAGCTCCTCCTTGCAGAGTATGTGCAGTTTTGCTTTCTCTCCCCCAAACCTGCAGCCTGGACACAAAGCAAAAGCGTTCACTCCCTGCACCAAAGCCAGGGAAAGGAGTGATGGCTGAATGTGCAGAGATTGCATTATCCCATTGTCAAATGATATTTTGTTCTTTCTTCTTTAAGCTACAGGCATATTTTCTCTAGCATAAATCTTAATTCTGATATTACAGTAACAGTTGAATTTATTCCTGAAACTAATAAAAGAAATTATGGTCATGGAATGAAATCCTTTCAAAGTAATGCATGTTCACATGAAAAGCTATGCTGGTACACAAATAAGACCTCACCTTCAGAGCACAGGAGAATTTTTGCAGATTTACTACCCCACAACTGGAATATCGACATTACCCCACATTCAGCAGCCCTCAAGACAGCCAACTAGACACACTGAAAAACACAGTGAGCACCTTCATGCACTGGAATCACAGCCTGAAGAAAGTCTGATGCTAAAACCACCTCTTATATTCACTGGTAATACATTTCATGTGTTTCACTGTAATGATAGTGCACATCCCAGCACACCTCTTGCAACCCTGTGAAACAGGGAAGTGAATTTTCCTCATAACATCCCCAAGAGACCATTTCAAACGAAGGGTTACAAAGCCAGAAGAACAGGGTTTGAAGATATGGAGGATGTTTCTTTGTGTTAAGGAAAAATATCTGGAAAGGAGTACCTACAGTGTAGAACTGGAGGCAGTCCTGTGAAGAGAGCTCCTTCCCTAGCCCAGAGGATAGCCTCCAGCTCTGCTTCTGATATTTTTCCTTCCTTAAAGGATACCTTAAGAGCAGCTGTGGCCATATGGTAATTGGGAAACTTCTTAATTTTCATCAGCTGGAGATTCCTGTCACATAATAGCCTCCTATTCCCAATACTGTTCCAGAATGAAAGATCTTCTCTATCTCTGCCCTAAGTCACGCACTGAAAACAGAGAAATTGCACTATCAAACTTCTTTCCAAGTTACTTTAACAAGGCTATCACTAAAGTCATTATAATGTCATAAGCAACTTGAAGCACTACTACTCTTAATCTCAAAATGTGAAACACTTGCCTATGTCTTCACCACATAGTTCATCCCACTAACTGGATTCCCTCAGATACAATCCTTTCCCTTACTACCTATGTTATTGCAGCTTTTTGGCAGTTTCCACATCTTATTCTTGCATCAGGGTTCCTGGGAATCACATATCCATCAGCTGTGGAAGGAAATGCCCAGAGGTTTTTTTCAGTAGGATTGGGGGGAGGGAACCGGAGCTACAACCTCTGCAAGGCTGGCAGTTCCATTCCTGGTTATTGCACATAAAATTTTATGATTTAGTGTACAATCCAGGAAAAAGCACCCGGAGAACTGAACACAGCATTTCCTGCATCAGTGACAGAAGGGCTGGATCAAAGTTCAGGTAACATGTTTTGTGTTAATCACTGTCTTTCCCACAGGTTTCTGCAGAACAGTGCTACTCACCTTTAAACATCTTTAATGACAAGTCTAATGAACCCACAAATGGCTTTCACTCCTTTAGTACCCACCTACCACCATGCTGAGCAAAGGGAAAACTTAAAGATCTATTTGCAATTCATTTTCAACCTGACATGCTGAAATACTAAATTGAGCCTTCAAGGCTGTTTTTCCCAAATTATTTCATTCTATGCCCCAGATAAGCTTTAACATTCATGCATTTCCCCCTTAAGCATTCTTATAAACCCTTGAAGTTCTGCAGTTGTTCCATCTCCCATCCTTTTGCCCCTCTCTCACTCCTCACACACTGCTGCCATGGCAAGGAAAATGACTCACACAATGAGAGAAATGGAAGCTCTCAGTGCTCCAGCTCAGCATTTGTTTCAGTTATTTCCCATCCCTCTGTAGCATTTTTTCACTTCCCTGGAGCACACTGGCTCTATCCCTCCCAGCAACAGGCTATCTACCACCACCATGCACATTTCTCTCTTCAGAGTTCTGAGGAGAATTCTTCTAAAGGTAAAACAGTAGAGGGGTCCCTACTCATGTAAAAAGCCAATTAAAGTTAAATGCTTAACTGCCATCTGTGCCTTTAAGAAAAATCTCTTAATTTTCCCCAGTGATCAGGTTTTTTCACATGGGACCAATTTTGCTGTTATTGCTTAGGCAAAATTCCCATTGAAGTCCACAGGGAACTTTGCCTGAATACAAAATATGGAGCAAAACCTTGTGCTTATTTGCATAGACCACAAATCACAAAGCTCACATCCTGATGCAAGTGATTTATCCTACATGACAGTTAGTACAACTAGGCTATTTTTAACCATGATTTTTTGTAAAATATTTCATGATATTTACCATTCAAAAAAGAGTCAATTGATTCTTTTTTTCTTAAACTGGATTAGATGGAAAGATTCTGGCTGCTTTCCAAACCCCTTAATTACTAAATGGTACATTTTCCACAGAAATGTTAAGCTATAAGTAGTTCTTCTGGAGCCAGTTAGCTCCTAGCTAAAATCAATTAAAGCTGGTAAAGATACATTCTATGGTCAGGTCCCAAATACAGACATCTGTATTTATAGCACAGTGGATACTGGTAAAATCCCCCAACACAGATGCAGTTGCACTGGCAAAAATGTGCTTTCACTGTTCAGCTCATACAGGGGGCAGTAGGTGGGTTTATTACTCCAGGATAATCCCAGGTGTGTCAGTAGAGCTACACTCACATGATGCTCTATTTCTGCTCGGGTAGCCTCAGTTTTCTAGCCCCAAAGAAGCATTCTTTTTCCTATGGAGTACAAAGGCCAGGCAGTTTAAACTTGTTTGTCACCTCCCCACCCTGCTGTTCATTCCCCCTTGTGAGGACTTGCAGGGAACTGGGTCATGGAAATGATCCAGAACAGAACTAATTTTGGGTGAGAATGAGGGAGAATCTGAAAAAACAAAAGGATGGTGTTCCTTTCAACCAAATCACTTCCTTGCACTCCACAATGCAGAGGGCACTCCGCAGCGTGAGAATGGTACCCCTGCCAAGGTGATCCGTGACTTTTACTGGAGTGAAAACTCCCCATGCTACAAACACTGCTTTGCTGGGAATGAGTCCAGTGCCCAGGCACTGGTGCACTGGCACTCAGCCTGCTGAAGATTCCATGAAGAAAAGCCTGGAGGCAGCCAGGTAATGCTCCCTGTCCCAGAAACCACAACTCTGGCAAGTTTATGCAACTAGCCAGCTGCCTTAAGGCAGAAAAGGGTATGGACACAGCACACAAATGTGACCCTGCAAGTAAGTTACAAAGTGCTGTACCAGACACTTGACAATCTCTGGGCATTCCAAATCTGTATAAACCAGCACTGCAGCTTAAAAAACAGAACCAAGAATGGAGCTTTGCTTCCCTGCCACCCTCAGGTGTTGCTTTGGCCTTATTCTGGCACAAACACCACTTGGCCGTGTGGTGAAGCAGATTGGGAGGCAGATCAAGCTGAGAACTAGGCTGGGATTTTGGCACCACGTGGATGTTGTTATTTGTGAGAGGACCACCCTGCCTATGCAATCAGTGGGCAGCAAGGACCAAGTGCAGCCAAGCAGATGGAAGGCAGGCCAGTTGGGTATCGTTCAGGAACATCCAACTTCTTGCTTTCATCCAAGCTGGGGAGAGATTCAGGTGTGAGCAAGGAGCTCTAGTGAGCCCCACAGCATCTCTGAACTCTGAAACAAGTGTGCCTACAGAGCATAAAATCTGTAAAAGCAACTGATGATGAAGTCTAGAGCAAGAGGTCTTGGAATGAGAGATGAGAAATTCACCAGAAACTTGAAGTCTCCCATCTGCATTTATTGATATAATCTGCAGGGTTTTTTCCCAGAAGTGCAGAAAAAGCAGCCCCATAAATCCATTAGGAAATGGGCAAAGATGGGGAAAGTCAGCATTATTCACATTCACAAAAAAGGCATCTGGACTACTACATAAAATCCAAGTAAACATCTGAAGACTGGAAAGACTCAAAGAAGAAATTGCAGTTTATACTTTGGGATTGACAAAGTGGCAAATTCCTCTATTAAAACATAGATGTGCGACGTATGTTAAGATGGTATTTATGAGTAAATTGCTGCTGTTGGTTAAATTCTTTAAGGCACTAACTTCGCAAAGAAACTACAAGATGCTATTTGTTCAAGCCACAAAACTATATAATGTATTTTTAAATGTGTTTTCTTTCAGTGCTTAATAAAAATCCACATGAAAAGTTTCTTGCTATATACTTCAAAACAAGACAGGAGGGCAAGTGAAATATGAATGAAAAAGCTGTTAGACTCCATAGAAAACATGCACAGCTCAGTGAACACTGGGGGAAACCAGAACTGAGGAGATACAATTAAAAAAAAAAAAGAGAGAAATTAGAGAACACAGGGAAGACATCTTTGAGCCAAAGAAGAAATGGCCACAGCAGAAGAGACAGAGGGAATGCACATGTGCTTGTTTCTTTGTTTACTTTTCCTAATAAGACAAAGATGGTCTCAGTAGCTCCTGAGATGAAGAAAATGTCCTCAAAGAGGTTTTCAGGCAGGAAGGCCTCATACAGGGGCAGTAAGTGGTGAGGAAAGCTGGGTACCTCACCCAAACCAAGATCCTATGAGGGCAATAGAGAGCAAAAGCCCAATTTGTTTCCATCAGCTTAGGGAGATAAGGCTCACTTTAGGAGTCTGAGTGACTCAACATGGGCTATGTTAATAGTAGCTCTTCTTTTACATTCAGAAAATCCCATCTCCACGGAGAAAAAGGTTGAGGTTTGCAACATGTAAGTCACAGTAAACACTCTGAGCAATATGAGCTATTTTTTCATGCCCAGATATAAAGCAAAATTTTTAAAAAATCAAATTATTTTAATTACTAAAATTTCCTGCTGGCACTCCCTTAATAAATTCTTCGGAAAATCAGTTTTTCCTCAGCTATGGCTGTATAATCATCATATGTCAGTTAATATATTTCTAGTTTTCCCTTCTGCATATTTTCTTAGAGAAAATATTATGATCCTTCATATTCTCTCAGTATAAAAAACATTCCTATCACTGGATGAGCTCAAATTACTACCACTCAGGAAGAAAGGAATGTAAATGAGGAATACCAATTAACCCCTTTACAATTAAAAATATCTCTCTCTATTATATCACCCATTAGTGAGACTCTAGTTAATGGTCTGTCGACATTTCCATTAGACCTTTTCCCCCTGCTCCCACACAGAACTAAATCCTGGCTAATCACCTTGAATATACCTCTATGGATTTACACAATACATAGACATGGCTGCAATGAGGTAAAATATACATTTCACTGTTATCTTGAGCCATTAGATTCTCCCAAGTACCTGTTTTCTAATGTATCATGCTAAACACTCTGTACTCCAAATACACTGGATAATTTTGCAAGATTTTTTTTCCAGCGTTACAAACGCTTCATGTACAAAACGCTCAAAGTAATTGCACAGACCTGTCCTAAATATACACCACTAAAATTGTGGACAGAAGCTCAGTTCACAGCAGACTACTTTTGCCCAATATACTTCACATTATACCATGCTTTTTTTGCACTAGATGTGAGACAGTGTGTTACATTTGGTGCCACACACTGTAATACCTAGAAATGACAGGGTGAATTAAGGACAAAGCTCCAGCCTTAATAGCTTAAGATCCCCTGGCATCCTTATGGTCAAACCACATTCTCCACACTTCTGTAATGTATTTGTGTCTGTCAAATTAATTACAAAAGAATCACATTCACATATATTGCATTTGTTAGTCCTTTCAACTCTCAAAATACACTGAAGCATTTTATAGTGTGCTCATGATCAACCACACTCAGTTCAAGAGCTGGCATACTGGAGAGAATAAGAATTCTGTGCCTGATAGGCAGATGGAAGAAGGGAGAGGTATACAGTGTGAATCCAAACCTAGAGTTTAACCCTTGTTTTCACATGAGATTTCCCAGTAAATTTATGAAGGTATTGTTTGGTGTCTATATGCATCTTGGCACTATTTTTAGTCATGAGCTTGCACACAGCAATTCAGCTCTGCCAGATTTTCCTGGCTTGTTTTTAATCCCCAAATAGAGGATCCATAGCTCTGATGAAAACTAATTAAATACCTCTTGTACACAGACTACCCTTCAGAAACAAAACCTGCACTCTTGCTCACCACAGTTAAGTGTTTAATACAGTGTGACTGGTTTTGTTTGGAATTAGTGTTTGCAAACTCTAATTAGACTAAATGAAAATGACTCATATTTTATATATTACAGCTGATAAAATACTGGTTGGAAAAACTGTGTGTATAAGCATGCAAACCAATGCCACTGCACACAAGTGCCAGAAATACTGATCGCTGGCAGCCAGGGAAAGATGTCCCTTATTTTAGAGACTATTTGAATTTACAATACCCTGGATTCATGAGGTTACTTAAGATCAGACCATTTGTACATATGTAATTCCAATTTTGTTCAATCTATATTTTAAAAAAAATCAATTTCTTGCAAACATATACGGAACATTAAACAGTTCAGTCATCTAAGCTGGACCAAGTATTTGCTAAACTAATCTCATCCAGAAAACAATAAGCAAATGTGCAATGGAAGTTGCAGTTGACATCTTCCAGTGTAAAACTCCTGTTAAACAATGCCCTCAGATTCCTGGAAAATGGGCCTGGCACTGCTAAAGGCCAAGCACAAAATTACACCTTTATTGTGAAAAAATTACCGGTCTGTAGAACAGCCCTGAAACCAATTTTTTGCCTGATCATATGGATAAGAAAAATAATAAATTTTTTTTTCAGAAATACTTAGCATTACACATAATATCACATTACACACAATATCAAGAATGATGTGTTCTGCATTGGGGTGGGGTAAATGAAATAAATAAACAGGACTAGCCTTTGGCTGCCTTAAGTTTATACGTTTAAGGGCCAGTTACTCTGTCACTGTAAATATCTAAAAATAAAAATCTACCAAACAACTAAAACAAGGGCTGAGAAAGGTGGAGGGTTGGGCAGAAAAAATAAAAAAAGGAAAATATTTCTCTTGGCACCATCATGCACAGAGCAAATAATAAACTCTGAAGGTGATTGAGACTTTTTCTCCTGCTATCAGTGTAATTTTATTTTTGGTGAGAGTGGATGAATAAACCACAGGTGGTATTCAGAATAAAACTTTGATGCTAGTGCTGTTACCTACCCTGGTATGAAGAAACTGCAACTCCACCTTACTGCTGAGAACAATGCCAAGGGTAGATGAATGTTAAGGGTGCACCAATCAGGACCAGTGAGAAATTCCGTGTGAGAATTCTTCAGTGGGAAATGGTCTCAACTCTTACTTTCTAAATTTAATTAAAAAAAAAAAAAACAATACAAAACAACATCAACATTTCCTGAAAGAGTGTGATAGCAGGCAGAAAATGAAATGCAGGCTTGACTTGGTTTCCCAACCTTTCTTGATATTAAAATTATAACAGGAAAGAGGAAATGAGGCTTCTGCCCTAAAGGGGAGAGGAGAGGGCTGAGAAAGCACAACTGAGAGTATTTGTTGACTTGAGAAAGAACAGACTCCATAGCACAAGAGATCCTGTCACCTAAAGACAGTAATGAGACACTTTAAAGAATACATATTAACTCAAAATAACTAATCCTGTCTGGATTAATCCCTGGGAAAGAGGATCAAAAGGAACCATTTGGAGTAAACTTGTGGCTTGCCTGAACTTATTTCAAGTTTCTGAGATATAAAACAGAATCTTTTCTGAAAGCCAGACAGTCACCACAATGAAAGAAATTACAAATCAGCTCATTTCCCCAAGATGTTTTGGCTTCCATGAATCAACATTTTCTGATTGAAAAAGCATTTAATTAAAATGACAACCAGATCCAACTTAAATGAGGCATTGGAGGTCAGGAACACCTCTTGAGCATGAGATGTCTTGGTCTTATCCAAGGGACATCTTTCTCTATCAATTAAGCAAATTACTGTGGAGCAGTGGGCAGAAGTTAAAGGCCCAGAAGTTAAAGAAATGTAATGATACTGCTTTTTCCTTATCAGGAGAACTCCATATTACTGATATTTCAAGACTTACTAGTGGCAAAAGCTTGAACAAAAACTTTTTCTGCCGGTAACAAAGAAAAAATGGAGGAGGGAAGAGGGGAAAGAAGAAAATTTGCTTCTACTCTAACCCAAGAACAGTGATAATGGCATATCTCCAAAAAGATTCCATTACATAGATGTCCTATATTCCAGCTACTCAAACTGTAGCATGCAGCCACAATCAGCTATGCAAACAAAGTGGCAGCAGGCACTAAATTTGCCTTTGTCTGAGTTTCTTTGCCCTACCCAAGCTGACCTTAGTGTTGAGCAGACCTAATGATTGGCAATTTTCAGTGACAAAGAAGAGAGAGATGCATATAAAAACAGAGGAGATCCACTGAATTCCATAGCTCCAACATGTTCTTTGCACATGGAAAAATACACAAGCTGAGAAAGCTTCAAGGAAAGTCTTCAGATCTCTGCAATCTCATGCTCATTGTTCACTAAGCTTTGCTTTCTATATTTTTTACAAACATGCATTATCCATGAACACAGAATTGTCCCAGCCTAATATCTGGGAAGAAATAAAAAGAAGGCAGCTTATGATGTTGTGTCAGCTCTATTCACACACTGCTCAAAATGGGCAAATCCAAGAAAAAAAGCACAAGCATGAGTCTCCTCTTTCCTTCATCCACGTAGTTCTCTAAGCTGAAGTGAATTAGCAATTTCAGATAGCTAATTCTTAATCTTTAGCAAAAAAGGCCTTGAAGTTTTTCATTTCCATAATTTAAACAAATCTGAGGACTCTTCTCTGGCAGGATTTTTTTCCCTCCTTAATCATTCCTATGACTCATAAATAGGATACAAAACTGTAAAAGGTGCTGTGAACTCCTTGCCAGAATAGGCACTCCAGAATGAAGTGGCATTACTGCTTCTTATCTTGTGCTTCTCATTATTCATCTGTTTCATGCCTCTTCATTGCCAAGATAGTCTAACATTTCTGGTGCTTCACATTTCACTGAGGTTTAATTGCAAATAGCTTCAAGGAGGAAGAAAGGCAGTAAAGACAGACATGAGCTAAGGGATTTTGGCTTAAAGAATAAATGTTGTCACTGTACAATTTAGAAAAATTAACTGGGAGGGTGACACAAAGGATTGAAAACAGACCTGACCATAGGGATACATGGAACAGACAGACTGACTTTCACATTAAATAAAATAGAGCCAATGAATAAATTTCCATCTGGTAAACTGGAAGGGTTTTACAAATATGAGATGTAAGAGGGTTCCTCAACAATGATCTCAACAAATGAGGGAAGGAACATAGTAAAAACTCTGCATCTAGATTAAACTTGAGCAGTGGGAAATTATCTGGAAGTTCCATTATGTATTCATACAGAAATTCTAGCAGTCAGCTAGAATCTTCTTAGTACCACTGGTCAGCATTATGCACTCAAATACTACTCTTGGCCTCTTAAAAAGCAGTGCATGGGATGAGACCCAGACAGTGGTGTTTGAGGTAAAGTTACAGCCATTCTCTACCCCATAAGCACAGGAAGCAGTCTGCAGTCTAACAGGGCTGCCCCAAATCAGCTTGCATGGATCATGATAGCACTGGCTCACTGAAGAGCACAGAAATTCCTTCCCTGATATGGATTTCTTACAAAGCTTACTTTTCTCTGAACAATAATGTACAATCTGGACATCCATTATAACCTATTAAACTCCCTTTTAGAATCCAGGCTTATAAAAAACATCCTGCAGGCATCCTGACAGGGATGTGACATGTCACCTCACACTCCAGCACAAAGCAAAGAGTTTCCTACTATGTGCAAATTCCTGGGAGCCATATCTCATGAGATTTTTCTGTCTGATTAGTCTGACCACCTTGTCCAGCACTCAAAGACTCAATCACTGCCTTAACTGCATATTCCTTAAGGAGCAGCACTCTGTATATTGGAATATAAGTCTGTCTGTGACCCTCTACTGCTGATCTTCCAGGAAAGCTCTTGAGTTTCTCCTTCATATACACAATAAACCAAAATTTTAGGAACAGTGAGAAATTCCTAGTAATGACAAACTTCCTGGAGATTTCTCATCCTTGCTGAGATGAGAAATCTCCAGGAAGAGATTATTGTAATCTCTTCTCTTGCTGAGGAAGAGATTACAGAATCTTAGAAAATAAGAAAAGTGAGGAGGGGAGTGTGTCTGCTGGACCTAGGTTTTTGTCACATTTCTTGTGAAAGGCTGTGTAGGAAGAACACAATCAAGGAACCTGACATCAAAAAAATGAGGCTGCTGAACACAGTGCTACACTTTGTGCAGAGTACAAACATTGACAGTGAAGGACAGAATGACCACTGCTAACATTAGGACTACAACAGTTGTTGTGGGAGTTGATCTGCTCTGAGTTTGTCTCACCAGAGAGCTGCTTTTAGTGGATTCAAGGAAGGCCCTTCAGAACTGCAACTTGCCATTGCAGAAACAAGACCTGAGCTGTGGGACAAAATTACCCCAAATCACTGTCTGCACCCAAGGGGTTTTAGATTGCTTGGACAAACAGGATTTTACTATTTGGAGTAGGGTTGTTCAGAGGGCACCTAGTCTAATTATATGTGGAACTTGAAGTATATTCAGCACAGAGCCCCTAACCTGTGATAACATCTGCAATGACAGCTTTTGTTTAAGTCATCTTTTGTCTCAGCAACAGAACCCAGCCTTTTCCATTTCATTTTTATATATTCAGGAATTGTACGTGGCTTCTGCAGCTGCAGTTTTGAGTAACCAGAATAGATCAAAATGTCTGGTGGCTGAATTAATTTACAAATATTAAACACTACCAATATTTGAACAGTCAAAATATTTTGTGTCTACTCATCTATAATTCTGCTATTCATTAATATTTCAAACATTACTTGGGTTTTCTGTAGGTCAGATATCTGACTTTGTACAAAGTGTTTCTGTCAGTCAGGTGCCAGACACAAACTTAGACTGAACTTTTTATTCATATATTGGGCAAGTAGCAGCTGTGAGTACAGAAAAGTGCTGGAAATCTCTGCTGGCTATTGCTGCTGTGTGGGACAACTGGGATAAGTTAAGAACTAAAAAAAGTGAAAACTCTGTGCTTACTTAAAAGTTATTTCAAAACTGAACTATTTTAAATAACCTTTTATCTACTTGAAGCATAAATCTAAAGCAGTTAGATGGGCATATTTCTTTCCTAATATTTTTTCTGGGTGGTGAATCATCCCTGTACTGAAGAACAGGAATCAGATCTTGCATGTCTTCACACAGATTTAGAAATTTTACAATAAACCCTAATCCATTTTTCACTCTCCAAATCTTCCTTCAGAGCATCTGGCATGACTGTAATATATAACTGCTCTAAAAATACAGTGCTGTAGGCAGAAACTTTGACAGTGAAGACCTGATGGAACGCCACCAGTCCAGCCCCCACCACGTCTCATTTCTGCTCATGCCTTCTTTGCTCCCTACAGCAGTGAGAGTAAGGTAGGTAGAGCTACACCCACCCACAGCCTTCTCTAGATACACAGGGACTTGACAAAATGGTATTTACAGTCTCACATGTCACAAAAGTTCATAGCACTCCTGGGCAAATAGGGCAAAAGATGAAGGTTGTAAAACAGCCTGAAAGAGACTTCACAGGGAGACACCCAACAGTAATCCATGGCAATTTTAATTTACATCATGGAGTTTTCTTTCCACATTTTGAATTTCAAATGACAGCAGTCTGGTTCTTCAGATATTAGTCTCAAGACAGGAAGGAGTGACAAGTTTCTGATAGTAGCAAAGTCACCCTGAATGCAAGTCCAGGCTGGGAACACACGAAAACCAGCTCAATTTCACCTCCAAACTGAGACAGAGATAGGAAAAAAGGAAACAGGCCTGACTGGAATGAACTGTAACCTCTTCAGCTTTCTCACATAGCTGAGAGAAACCCAAACATGCCCATTTCCATTAAGGGTCTTTTGAACCAAGATGGTAGAAAGAAAACAGCAGGTTCCATTTAGTCACTATCCTGACAGACACATTTTCCAAAGTTGCATTATCAGTGGCACTAATTGATGTTACCCTAGTCTTCAGTCACTGTCTTCAAATGTGTGTCCTGGCTATTAAAACCAGAAAGTACAGGAAATATTAAAAGGAAATTTTTCCACAAGAGCAGGAGGGTGTCAGTGCAGTAACAATACAGTGGTTGCTTTTTTATGTATCAGATGAAAAATGCTGAATACCTGCAGGGAATTTCTTAGATTGCTCCAGGAGTTGGCTGGGCTTCTGTAGGGTTTTCATGTGCCTCCACCACACTTTTCAGGTTTTGGTGGTATTTGCTTATCTACACACAAGTTTCTCACAACTGTTGCTCATTTTTCACAACAGGGTTCCAGGCAACAAGGACATCACTACAGACAAAGTTTAAAGATTTTCAGTATCAGCAAAATTTCATACAACAGCAATGTTATCAGGAAAAGCTGAGACATGTTCAAAAGGTTGCTAATAATATCCCTGTCCACGGGCAGAGCTTCAAAAAAAGCAAACAAACCTGCCAGACTTCAGGTCAGGACATCTGGCAAAAACCTGACCTTGTATCTTTGATTTGGGGCTAGAACCAATAAGCACTAAAACTTCCTAAACCACATTTTTGCTCAGCTTTGATCTACTGAAAAATACGCAAAGCAAGTTCAAATTTATCAGTGCAAAAGCAATAGAGAAGACAATCTGGCTAACAAACAAAGGACTACAGCTAAGTGTATTTAAGAGGCATATGTATAGCTGAATATTTTATTTTTATTTCAAATGCCAATATTCAGCCATCTGGCTTTCCTTGAGGCTTTTCATTTGTGGCTTTTTTTTAATAGCCAATTTTCAAGAGCAAGGCATTAAAAATATAGAAGAAAAGAAAACCAAGTTCTTTAGTGTAAACCACTGCAGGCTACCAATCACCACTCCATTGTTAAACCTACATGAAACATAATATCAAAGAAGTTCTTATTTTCTAAAACAGTCCTTTATTATCTAAAATATTCATTGCCTTTATATCCTACTACATGTTAGTCTTAATGGCCATATGGCCAGTCATTTATAATTAACAGCTTTTATCTAAATAAATACAGTGCTTTGAATATTTAAAATATTTGTTCATTAAGGAGCCTCAACAAAAGGTGGAAAAGGCTCTTCCCACAAAAAAGAAGAAAAGGATATAAACCCCATGAGGAGCCTGCAGGCAGAAAGCAGCACATCAAGTGTAGTATTGACCATTTCTACTGAACAACCATCACATGCCTGCAGAGAAACTTCAGTGTGAAGCAGATAAACACCAGATGAACTCAAAGGAGGTCTGGGGGCCAAAAAGCCACATATACACAGCTTGTATAGTGCAGAGGGTCTGATAGTTTGAATTAGCCTTGCACCAGAACTTTCCTCTACAGCACAGCACTGAGAGACCTCAGTTTTTATCTGACTTTACAATCTAATCATGTGCTTTCTGGTTTTTCTATAAGTGAAAGGCAAAGAATCACATTAATTCCTCCAATCTTCACATTCTGGCACAGTATTGTCACTCTTTCCAGTGGGAAAGTGCATGTTAGTGCTGCCTCATCATGGCAGGGGCTCTCAGCTTTTTCTATCCATACTGCCACAATGTTTTGTGCTGTACTAACAACCAAATTCTTGTTAGACTTCCACATCCACTCATTATTTCCTTCCCTTGTTTATATAAATTGCCATGGCTTGTTATTTGTCAGGATTCATATCTGTGAATTTAATGGAACTGCATTTCTCAAAATCACCCACACTGTCAACAGCTCTAATTTGTTTATGTCAAATCAGTTCCCCTCACCCCCCTCCCCATTTACCCTTCTGTTTCATACCATTTATATTAGCTTGTCAGCTAGGATTTTATTTATTTATTTGCTTTGGAAGGTTTGCCTCTGTGAAACCTTCATGGCAGAACCACACAACTCAAGGGACAAGTAGTAAGATATAAATACTTTCCAAACCAAGCTGTTACTTCCCATTCAGTTCTGGTCAAGTGCAAAAAAAGTTCTGAACAGTTTTTCACATTTTCTAGAAAAACAGATATGAGATGGTTTGGGATTTTTTTTTTTCAGTTTTTGCCCATTTTTAAAAATACTGTTGTTCAGATTTTTTAGCTCTGCAGATTGTCCTATTTTTCTAACCAACACATTAGAAAATGACTAAGAAACATTAAGTGAAAATGTATGAATTTAAAGATTTAATGAAGTCTTTCAAACACCAGCATTGCAGTAACAAAAGTCAAACATGGCACCTGATCTCTCATAGCCATTTAAGCACCAGGACTGCACCTTTTCTCAAAAAGGTACCCCATGTATGACAAAGAATAGAAATATTCTTTCAGTAGATACTTCAATATAGAACTTTTCAATGAGGTTACCACTAAGATATTAAAGCATGTATAACTTTTAATATGTACTGAGAAGAAATTAAAACACTGGTGTGGTATTATATAAAGTGCCTGCATGATACTTGGTGCTGCAGAAACCCAAAGTCACAGTTAACCTTGATTGTTCAGAAAGGACTGAAATAACCTGCAACACAGCAAGACAAAACTCATTGCACGAAAAACTAGATTAATACTCAAAAGGGATTTCTTTTGTTCAGAATAAATATGATTTTCTGCAAATATCTAAGGCTTTGATGGCTTGGAAGAGATGGGTTGCAAGGGAAGAACTCCAGTATTTTGCTCAGCTAGACACTTGATCCTTGAAACCAAATCATTGACCCAGAAGGTGTTCTGGTGGTTGTGCAGTGTTAAGCATTCCCAAGGGGAAAATCCATCCAAGTCAAGCCATGCTTTTGAAGGGGCTTGGTCCATCACACCTCCTCCTACTCCATGGAGCAGCAGAAGCTGTAGCACTCCTGTACTGTGGCCTTGCCCCATCTCCAGCCTGCATAAAAATGTGCTGGCAGCACTCTGTGACAAAGGCACAGAGCATCTGGGCTCTGCAGGCAGCCACAAAACCCTGCTCTCTCCTCTCCACCCATTTTTTTGCTGCACCAGCTTAATCAAGCAGTAAGCTACTTCTGTCAGGGCTCTTAGCAGCAGCCTGGCACACCACCTCATTTGCTGGCCAATCTGCTTTTTAGACCTTGAACAATAGCTCAGCATTGTGAATGCTCAACACATCATATATAGCTGTTGTGGTGTTTCTGATTTCCATTTTATTTTGGGTACTAACTTTTTCCAGTTGTGGCATTATTAACATGCTGGCAAGGCCTGAAAAAAATTATTAATAGGAAATATTTCTGGATATTATGGCAGAGTTGTGTTTAAAAAGGGAACAGAAGTTCTATATTTCAGTTCTTATGCTGAAAACAACAAACTCCCTCCATTTCTGTTTAGACATTTACTGGAATTTGCATATTTTTATTTTCTGTAAATTTTATCCTAAAAAAAACCCCTTAGACTTCACAGCAACAACATTAGTGCAACTACTGTGTCATCAATACCAAAATAAGTTGCTATTTCAGGAGTTCATAGATCTCTTTTCAGTTTGAAAAAAAAAAATAAAAATGCCTTGGGCTAAATTTAGCTCTCAAGATTTCAGCATTTATGTAGGGGAAGGGACTTTGAAATTCTGAAATATCCTAAGTCAGTGTCCTTGTTTTACAGATTATAGCAGGACAGGGTTTATGCTCATATTTTCTAAGGTGAAAAAAACCTGCCATAATGATAACAAGAAATATGCAGGATCAACAACATGCACTATTTTTACTAAGAATTTGAAAATAATTTAATCTCTGAATTATAAATATTCCAAGCACCTCAACAAGAGTTGCAATCATCATTACTCTCCTTACAGCCAACTGAGATAGGACTGATCCCATCTGCTCAGCCAATGAAGCCAGAAATCAAAGTTGAAAAAATGCAAAATCTGAACTGGGTTTTTTTTCTGCTTGTCCAAACTTTGGGACAAAACCCTGAGTGGTTCTTGATCTTCAGCTTTTCTTTAATAAAGTTAAACTAAGACTTGAAAACCTGCATGAACAATTCAGCTAGAGAAAGATTCCATATGCTATATGATTCACTGAAAATAAACCTAGAAAAGCTGTGTCATCCACTGGCCTGCTCCAAGTCAAGAGAGAGATACATAATCCAACCCACACAGGTGCTATTAACCTGTCAATAAAGGCTTCCAGTGATGGAAAACAGACCATCTTCTTGTGAAACCTTTTCCAGCCTGAAAATGCAGCTAACTCCTTACTCTGCTCTCAGTGGGAGACAGAGAACATCAGTTCACCTTTCTGATCACAACAAACTTCCACACACTCTAAATTAATCATCTGAAATTCTCCTCAGAGCTTGTATTATCTAAGAGAACAAGGATAAAGCAGAGAGCTACAGGTTTTGTCTATAACTTTCTCAAAATATGACCCCTAAAAGAGAACCTCCAGGACTGTAATAATGTCTTACATAGTAGAGCCTATTCATTCACCCAAGAGCAAGTTCATTGCTTTTCTCAAGCAGCAGCAGCAGCTTTATGTTCAGTTTGTGGTCTTCTAGCAAGTATTTTCAGTGGTATTGCTGCCTACCCACCTTTTCCTCATTTTTTATTTGATGATTAATCTGCTATTTCCTTCTTACACACAGCATCACCTGAGTGAACTTGGGTGAATCTGGAGGATGTGTCATCATTACTCACTGGTTCCCTTTAAGTGTTGTGTGGGAAATTGCCATTCTTGTAGATAGGCCTTTTATACAAATAGCCTACCTTCTGTCAGAAGTCAGTGCTCCAGACAACAAGAGCAATAATAGCTGTTACCACAGTATCTTTACTATTAATTCACTTTAGTCTTAGTAATGACTTTTCCTTTGTTAACACTGTTTGATTAATATTAAGCACCAATTAAGCCTCAGTTCTTCACCAACAGAACCCTGAACAGATGGTGAGGACACATTACAGTGATAAGGCCAGAGCTAGCAGTTATAAGAGTACAAACCATATCCTGGGATAATGACTAAAAAGGAAATATTGCATTCATTTTCTATCACTTCTGCTCATCAGAGGCAACTAACCCTGGGTATACACTGTTCCAACTGAGATAAAAGCCCCCTGGAATCAATCAATTATATTTGCATATACAACAAGACTAGTCAAGTCAGCAAACTAGCATCCATGAAGATGCCTCAAACATAATAAGGACTTTTATTCTTCCACTGGGCAAGACCCAAAAGCATAATATAAGATTTACAAGAGAAAAAACTTGCCTCATTCACACCACCTTGATACTGCTGCAGTGGAGTCCTGAAGACCAGGAACTGCAAGGGGATGAAAGTAACAGCCCAGAGATGAGAGCACAAACCTCCCACAGAAAACATTCTCCTTTCAACCCAAAAAAAGGCCTTTCAAGACAGAAATTCAAAAGTGACTGGCAATGATGCTTCAATCACTTCTGCCAGTTACAGGCCATACACAGACACCATTCCACTTCAGAAGGCTGCAATCATCTGCCCTCCTTGTCCTTTAGTGCAGCCTTTTATCCCCTCCTGCTGATGCACTGCACCTGTGTGCCCTCTGCTCCCTTTGGTGGTTGGTCAGTGCCCCTGGCTCAATGAGCCACTCCATGGCTCATTGCTGTCAGTGCTGCTCACAGCTGTGCCCAGTTGGGGATGAGGCTGGGCCAGCCCCACTGCCAATCACCACAGTTTAACCTGCAGTTCAGACTGCTTCTTAATTGTGTGTGAAATTCTTTGTTTTACAAGAACATGTTGACCCAAAATACCCAAGTTCATTTCTATTCTCACAAACGCCAACATAACAGCAGTCTTGGTTTTGGTTACCTTGCTGCTCTGTGAACTTTTATAACTAGATTTACAATCATGGTTTAGATTCAAACATCCTCCACAGTTATTCCAGGAACTTTATTCATCTGTACTGCAGGATCATTGGGAAGGGGGGCTTTTCAAATTCTCTAACAATAAAAGAAAACAGGACCGAACAGTATTTTAATTATTTGTCTTTTAAAGTAAAAAAGAATTTGTAAATAGTAAAAACTTGTATTATTTGAAATACTATTTCCTCTTCATTTAGCAGACAAAGCACTCACCTGAAACATATAAGAGTTACATCTTGTTTCTGGCCAAGATCATTGCTTTCACTCACTAAATGCATGCAATATACTCCATTAGGCAATTGTTTGCCCATCAGTATAAAATCTAACACAGGGCCCCTTGAAGACATTATATTTGATAACCATCATAAGGATTGATTAAACTACCTCAGATAAGAGTATCTTCTTCCATCAGGTTAGTTAGTTATGCTAACACAATGTGGCAGTACTTACCAAGCAGATGAAGTCCTATAGAAATTTTGAGGATATAATAGACATTTGATTTTGACTTGAGATTAGCACACTTTTCCCCCAACTGCTGAAAAGTATAGATGTATAAACACATTAAAGCAAATAATTTCTAGCTCCCCTTTTTCTATTTAAAACTTGCTTAATTAAGGCATCTATATTTCCACAAATTACTGAAAAGTGATTGTCCTAGAGGTTGCTCTGAACCTCACAGATGAAAGACTTTACTGGAAATTCTTCTCAGCAGCTGTTTTCCATTTTCATTTGGTTTTAAAATCTTTTAAAAATACTTTTTTTTTAAAAAATCATTTTTGCTAAGTGAAACTTCTTTAGTTGGCCAGAATGGGAAAACATTTTACTATCCCACAATGAGTCAGTTCCTGAAAGCTGATTAGCTTCTACTTCATAATGGCTCTAAGCATTCAGTTATCAGCAGTGACTCCCAAATAATCATGCTGGACACTTACAATGAAGCAAAATTTACTTTAAAGCAAACAATTGCAAATACAGCACGCTTTGGTTCTCCTAATGTCAGTTTAAGTATTATTGCCTATTAGGAACAACAACAGCACAGCTGAAGCAGTTAATAGAAATGAGCACAAGTCACAGTTTTAATTGCAGCCTTAGAGCCATATTCATTAGAGATGAACACATTCCCTCCACGTTGCAAGTAGAATGCCTGCATACATGATTTCAAAAGCATTGCACATCTGCTCAGAATATGACTCCTGTCTTCCCACACCAACCTGATGTCTCTGATGAGGACAAGAATGCTTCTCCCCTAAATTTACCAGCTGTATAATATGGAACAGTGAACACCTTAAAAAAAATAACACTTTGATATGTCCTTAAACAAGGCTTTACAACAAAATGTAATTTTAAATAATGTGCACAGATACATGGAAATATACTGACTTGATATTCTTCCTATATCTCTCCCATTGTAAGAAATTGTATTTCCAGTGCCAGCTTTATGAAAATTGCACCTGTCAGACAAAAACTGTCTCAAACTCTTAATATTATTTCTTGGAAATGCAAGAAGACAGTACATGAGGTTATTTCCTGCACTGGTAGAGATCAGCTATTGCACAGGAGGAAAAACAGTTCTTGTAGAACACCACCCTATTAATACTAGTTCACACAGCCTTCAAGGATAAAACATCCTTTAGTTTTCCTTAGAAGTCCCAAAGCAGAGTTTGGGAACTGCAGCTGGAAACAGAAAGGTTAACTGGGCAGCAAAACCCCAGGGAAGGCTGAATAACCTTGAAAAGTATCAGAGTGAGTGAAGTGGGAAATGAGGATTTGGCTGTTTTGAAACTAAATATAACAGTTCATGACACCTGTCTGACAAGGAAAAGTTTAAAAATGTAGATCTGGAATGCTACACTGCTTACTGTGAGGTGCTAAGTGTCCACAAACAAATTCCAACCTTCTAGACACTGAAATTTAGGGAGGATCACTCACAACTGATGCAGGGAAAATAAGATTCTCTTCAAATGAGAAGAGATCAGACTTTAAGGATGCCAACCCAAAAGCAGAGAAAAAGATTGAAAGCAACAGAGAGACTCATTCCAACCCTCCAGACTTTAAAAAGCCAGAATGAAACTCCAGCGTCCAAGAGATTCTTGAGTTTCATTTCACCATTTATCAGCACTTGAGAAGAATCAAGGGTTTCAAACAATCAGAGAGCTACAAGAGATTCCAGCATAAAACAGGTACATTATTTGAGAGGAAGCATTATACAAAGAGGAAAGTCATTTTGCATTGCAAGGCTTTTTTAAAAGATATACTTAATTATAGAATCATTCAAGTTGGGAAAGACCAATAAGATCATCAAATACAACCATTAACCTGGCACTGCCAAGCCCACAACTAAATCGTGTCCCCAGGTGCCACACCTACAGGTTTTAAACACTTCCAGGATGGTGTTTCCAATATATGTGTTTTAAACACTTCCAGGATGGTGTTTCCAATACTTGACAACCCTTTCCATTAAAAATTTTGCCTAGTATCAATTCTAAACCATCCCTGGTGCAACTGTATAATTCTACAGCATATTCTATACTTGAACTCTGAAAAGGAGTTCCTCTTGATGATTTATTTTTAATTCTCTACCAAAAGAAATGGGTAGATATCTTGTTGAGGTCAGTACAGTCTGCTGAATCCATATATTAACAATTACAGTACATTGCATTAGCATATCAACCACATAAAGTATACTTTAAGGTTAATAGAGTATGGTTTGCCATTTATTAATTAGATGACACGTTGAATATTTTTATTCCTTCAGAATGAACTCTACTTTCCTCATTTGAAACTCACTACAAACATGAAAGGAAAATAAAAACTGCAGAAGAAATATGCAACTTATCCTGAAATTAAATTTGGCTGCACTACCAAAATATTTCAGTGACATGCAATTTACTGGAGACAACAATTGCCAATTTCACCTAGTAAAAATAATTCTCTTCCTGTATCAGCTGACAGCTGTATTGGCTTTTCAGCTCCTACCTATGTCTTGCCTTTGGCTCCACCTCATCAACATTTAAATGGTGGTCTCTGAGAAAAAAAAGATTTTTTCAATTCTGAGCTCCAGATCTTCATCTACATTTATCCATAATGCATCTCAACCTGAACTGCTGAACAAGGGAATTATGCCCACAGTAATGTCACCATGCACAAACAGCAGAAATAGCCCTCAGCCCAACAGCCAAACCTTTGCTCCCTTCACCTGTCTGGGTTCCAACAGCCCACACACACACTCAAAAAAAACAAAAAAAAAAAAGAAAAAAGAAAAAGGGAGAAAGCTGAACTCTGGCTACCAAGACCCTACTTAAGCTTCGACTTTAATTTTAGGCTCATTCTTTTTTAGCTGGGGAAAAAAAAATAAAAAAGAAAAAAAGGGAGAAAATATAAAAAAAATTAAAAATCCACCTTAAAATAATATGGTGATTTTTCATTACATGTCATGGGCTATACCTTGAGAGCATTAATCTATAGATCCTCTGTAATTGCAGGTAATATTCTGGAAAGCTATGGAACAATCCTACCAACCACTCTCTTTTTCTCCTGATGTTTTTCCAATAGATACCAGTGTCCAGTTTATCCTTACTTTTTGGGTTTGAAGGTTTTTAGGCACGATTAGAATTGATTCCAGAGCAACAAGAATTGAGAAGGTTCCTGGTGCTCCCCTCCAGAAAGTACATCATAGACATCATGCTTACACAGCCACTGCTTGGAAACAGCCTCCTCTGGGAAGTCAGGCTTCCTCTTTTTTCACTGCAAAATTTCAGTCTCTCTCCCACACAAAGCCTGCCCACCTCCTGCTAAAATATAAAGGAACCTAAGGATGTGGTCATGATTACAAAGGTGACACAGCTGAACCAACCACAGAAGAAACCTCTCATGTTCTCACCCTCTGCAGCTTTTCACCTTCCCTTCACGCTCATTTTTGATGTAGCCTCCCAACCCTGAGACTTTGGCCTCAACATGAAGCATCAGACATTAAGCCTCTGACACAGCATGAAAAGCAGCAACAGAAATTTCCCAACAGTGAAGTTAGAGAAAAGGCAAGAACAAGAAATTCACACAGTTAGAATCTGTTCTCCAAGATGCTCCTGCATCAGCTTCCAGAGGGAGCTCAGCATCTAGAGAGATGGGGCTGCTGGGCCCCCTGCTGCTCCCCAAATAGCTCATCCAGGCATTTCCCTCCTGCTTCCATTGAAATGCAATGCACTAATGCATGCTCACCACCATGGCACTCTCCAGATGGCACAAGTCTGCTCTAACTTTTTGTATTGGAAAGAAAATTTCCTCATTGAACCTGCATGACCTATAGTGTGGTGTCTTACTGCAGTCTGGATTTCTGCTCCTTTTCTATCAAGGTTATCTGGTATTTCAGCCAGCAACTTCTACTGTGTTTTGTTTTTCTTTATGAAATCTAACAACACATAGCAGCACAGTCTTTGAGAAATACTGGAAAGAAGGGTAGGGCATCAGAAGGATAAAAACCTGGCAGTAAAAATGGTGTTTACAATGGGCAATTCACAGACCTGAGGTAAGGGATTCACAGTATGATGTTCACAACTACTGAAAAAGGAGCAATCTTTTCACGAGGCATCTCCGTGAAGGCCTCAGGTCAGCATGATAAATACAGGATTAGAAGCAGTTTGTTTAGGTGC
Organism: Serinus canaria; assembly: GCF_022539315.1. NCBI lineage: Eukaryota > Metazoa > Chordata > Aves > Passeriformes > Fringillidae > Serinus > Serinus canaria. The sequence continues at coordinate 16,111,711 of NC_066323.1, forward strand.
TGAATAAGAGCATAGGAACAGCTATCTTGGATCCTTCCCAGGCTAGTCAACATCAGAGATGTTGTTGCAGTGCACGAGTTTGTGCTTGTAAGAAGCTGTTCCCTTACAGAGACCTTTGTGGTCTTTTATTATATTATTTCTAAGAATGTCAAACCCTTAATTCTAGTCCAAACTCACATTAAAGCTAGCTTCATTCACATGAAGAAAGAAATTCTCTTTGTAGTCAATAGTCTGTCTATCAGAATCAGAGAAAAGGAGGAAAAAAATCTGGGAAACAAGGAAAGCAATTGATAGAAGATACCTGAAAACTGCGATTGCTGCAGCCCATTTGTGAGGCGAGCCTTTGTGCGGGCCCATCAGCCTTGGTCGGCTACACAAAGGCACCATGGTGGCCGCAAGGCACTGGCTGGCCATGTCCTGCTCTTGGGTACAGCTGGGGCTGCTGTGGGGTGTCCAGCCCCAAAGCCTGGTGTGGTGTGACTCATGTGCTGCCCTGTGTGCTCTGCCAGGGGATTCCCTGGCCAGCCCTGCCACAGCGCAGTCAGATCTGCCATAGTGCGGCCCAGCCTACCATAGAGTGTCCAGGCCTGACATAGCACAGCCAGGCCTGCCATAGAGTGTCTAGACCTGCCATAGCGCGGCCAGCCCTGCCACAGCGCAGCCAGGCCTGCCACAGAGTGTCCAGGCCTGCCACAGTGTGTCCAGCCCTGCCATAGAGCGTCCAGGTCTGCCATAGAGTGTCCAGCCCTGCCATAGCGCGGCCAGCCCTGCCACAGCACAGCCAGGCCTGCCATAGAGTGTCCAGGCCTGCCACAGTGTGTCCAGCCCTGCCATAGAGCGTCCAGGTCTGCCATAGAGTGTCCAGCCCTGCCATAGTGCGGCCAGACCTGCCATAGCGTGGCTGGCCTGCCATAGCACTGCCAGGCCCGCCATAGCACAGCCAGGTGTGCCATAGCACTGCCAGGCCCGCCATAGCACAGCCAGGTGTGCCATAGCATGGCCCAGCCTGCCATAGCACTGCCAGGTGTGCCATAGCACAGCCAGGTGTGCCATAGCATGGCCCAGCCTGCCATAGCACAGCCAGGTGTGTCATAGCACTGCCAGGCCCGCCATAGCACAGCCAGGGGTGCCATAGCACTGCCAGGCCCGCCATAGCACAGCCAGGGGTGCCATAGCACTGCCAGGCCCGCCATAGCACAGCCAGGGGTGCCATAGCACTGCCAGGCCCGCCATAGCACAGCCAGGCGTGCCATAGCATGGCCCAGCTCGCCATAGCACTGCCAGGTGTGCCATAGCACTGCCAGGCCCGCCATAGCACAGCCAGGCCTGCCTGGCCTCAGTTGGCCTTCCCTCACGTTCATGGTGCCGCAGCTTGAGCTGCGTGGCTGCAGGCTGTACCACCAGCCAGCTGCTGCTGTGAGAGCGGCTCCAAGCCTTCCTCTGGCTCCAAGGAGGGGGAATGAACAGGTGGTGAATGTCCCAAGAGGGAATTCAAAGAACAATTCGCTTGTGACAGCCCCTCGCTCGCTGCTGAAAATTGAGTTGCTTAATGAGTGTTATTCCACTAAGAGTTTTTTTTCTGCTTCATTTCTTGGGACCATTTGAGGATAATCATTGACAAAAGAATACGGGTTAGGGCTGTGCAATTGTTTTCATGGTTCCCTCTCCCCGCTATTACAATAACTGCTCTTTTATGTATTTTTATACTTTTTTTGGTGGCATAATGGATGATTCTGACCTCCTTTCTTTGAGAACCCTACTTGCCTCTGGCTTCTCCACAGAGGTCAAAATGGAGAAGATTAGCCTTGTTTTCTGCTTCAGAGGTAACGCTGTTTTCCTGTAAGCAGCTGTGGGCTGGACTGCAGAGTCAGTATTTCAATGTGTTTAAAAATGCAGAAGCTTCAATAAATGCAGCTGAAAGGTTTGGTAGCCATGAATGAAAGGGAACAAGGTTTTTACTGAGCTGTGCTTCCTCAAGGAAACTGAAAATGGGGAGCACAAGTGTAAGTACAAAATGCAGAGGGGTTTATGAGGTTGAAGCATGTATTAATAAGAAATTGTAGCAAAAACTATTAAGTATAAATAACAAATGTAGCAGAACAGCAAGCCCAAGAACAGTGTTTTCAATGTGATAACAAAAATAAAACCAACAACCCCACACCTCCACCACTATTATGGACAACAGGAATTACTGCTGATCCAATGGAGTTTGAGCAGGCAAAAATTCAATGGTCGAGACTCTCTCAGGGTCAAAGACAAGTTTGGTTAAGTTGACTTACTTTCTGTTGATAAAGTGTGAGTTTCTTTGAGTGGAGTTATGAAGAGTATAAATTTATTTATACTATTCCTCTAATTACCACAGCAATAGGCTTGTCAAAGCATTTGCTACATAGTAAGTTACCTAAAGAGTTTGGATATTCATGGAGTCAGAAACTGTCTTTTGCAAGTATATAAATGCATAGCACTTACATGGAATGTCTTCAGTTGTTATTTATGTAGGAAGGCCTCTTAGAAAACACATGAGGAAAAAGAATACCCTCATGCTCCATAGAGACATGATAAATTATTTTATTAGACTTGCAGTTCATTCCCTTAAACTGTAGCTTTACCTTTGTTAAAATACAAAACTATCATGGGCATCTTAATCTGCAAAATCCCTTCCTCTGCATCCTGTTCAATGCTCTTGCTGTAAGGTAGGTTCTTGGAAAAAGGCTCTTTTGTGAAAGGGTCTTGGGGGTGAGGAGTAATTTATCTCAGAGAAGTGTGAAACTGTGTAGAACACTTTAATGAGACATTTTGGCTCATGTCTGTCCATGCTGCTTAAGAATTGGTTGATCAGGTTTTATGACTTGTGGGGACACATTGCTGCCTGTCTTGTGAGAACATTCTTTGTAATTTTTTCTTTCTAAAATAAATGCAACACTTTAAATGTGACAGGTTTATAGCTACAAATAGTGGGATTTTCAAGTCACTGAGGGAAATATGGAATTCAGAAATGCATGAAGCAAGTCTGATTTTAGTCATATAGGGGACTGAGAGTAAAAATTGTGTTTTCTTTATTTTCAGTATCCATTTCTTTTTGTATGAAACAAAACCAGAAACTGATAAACACTGTTTTCAATGTTGTGGTTTCAAAAAGTCTGCTTAGCTAAGACCTCTTCTAAATTTTAGGTGCATAGAAGATTGAGCTCTGTGTGATTCATAATGAGTCAGGCTGTTAAGGGTCTTAAAGATCTAGAACAAATCTCCAAAAGGCTGACATATGTGAAAATTTTTCTCTTTCACAACAGCATTCTGAACAGCATGGCTTGAAAAGAGCAGTGTGTTCTGACCTGATCTAGTCTGTAACAGTTTAAACATACTTTCCCTCTCTGTGCTTTTCTTACAATTGACAATGATAATTTTCATTCCTTTTCTGTCTTTGGCCTTTTTGTTGTGGCTTGCAGCAGGAGCACTGCTTGTGCATAGTGCATCTTTGTTTTACTACAGGCCTGGTCAAAGAGTTTCAGGAAATCATTTGCTGTCTCTAGCTCTGTTTCCTGTTCTGCAAAAGGGTGAAAATGCTATTGCATTGTAGAACTTGTGCAATCTACTTGTGAGAAGCCAGTAGTACTAAATGCCTTTTGATTTCTAAAAAGTCATCCTTGTGATCCCACCAATCTGCTTTGTTTAATGCAGGTCACTAGTTACTTGTATGGGTAAACAAGGTGTTTATTTGACTTCCTGAGGATTTACATAATATAATATTTTTTCTCAAATACATAATTGTAATTGATATCTTATGTATCTTAAAAGAAAAGGAGAGACTTTATTTTTTTTTTTCATGTAGGGGGTATTAGTAGCTGCAGCTGTTTGCTCTTGTGACCTGAAAATGCATTAAAAATACTCTTTTCATGTTGAGGGCATAAGAAATTATTAGATTATTTTCACCCATAACAGGAACTGAAGTCCATTTTAAAAGAGGTTCTTTTTGTTTGTGCTTCATGCATGAGTTCTGGACTTTGAGGTTGGGGACTTTTGTAATTTTGTTTCATGAATGCAAAGAGCAGCAGACTCGGGGTGGTAAAGGTAGGAAAGCTCTGCTGAATGCCTAGTAAGAACATCACTTGGATAGTGTGTGACATGAGAGCTTTTCTCAGCCTAGTTCAGTAAGACTGAAATGACTGTATTTTAGCTGCTTCCCCAGAAACCATTTTTTAACAGTTTCTAAATTTTACCTGCTATTCCAGATATGTTTGTTCTCATTCCATTAGTGCTATTTATGTTCAAATTTTTTTTTGTGGTGTTTATTTTAAATAATTAATTAAGGCAGTCTTTTACTCTTTAGCCTTCACTTGATCAAGATGCATATATTTGTTATATTTATTGCACTTTATTTTTCTTCATTGAAATTGAGGTGTGCTTTTCTACAGAGGGAAATAACCACGTCTTTCAGATGGGGAAGATGCCTGTCAGCATTCCCCTAGCACAGCATAAGCTTGCTGAGTTCTCTGAGAGACTGAGACTTTAGGTTCAGCAGAGCTGAGCAACATTATGTCTGTACAGATCATTTTCTAGCTGCTTAATACATTTATTATATTTGTCAAGTTTTAGTTCCTGTTGTGTGTCATGTTCCACTCAAAGGGAAATTAACCCTTCACTCGTTTCTGTTGTTAATTCTAGGAAAGCTTTTTCTGTCTGACAGTTGTGCTGAGGAAGCGATGGCTGTGATGATGTGACATTGTCAGTTTTGTCAGATCTGGGTCATGTGGAGCAGGGATCCTGTGCTTGCCTGGTGGTTGTTACTGGATTTTGCCTGTACAGCCCAAAATCATGTCTGCCTTTGCTTTATGAGTATTTCTGCATGCTCTTGATTACATTATAGCCTGTGTCTGCACTCAGCCCTTGTTCATTCTTTTTATCAGTAAATACCCTGAATCCTTGTCCCACTCTTATCCTGACAGGCAGGTTTTCAAGTGGAATAGTAGTTTTTTTGTCCAAACATTATTTTTTTTTTCCAAACATAACATTTATGTTTGTGCCCCATGTAAATTCTACCTTCCCTTTTCTCCCCTGCTCCTCTTACTGCTGAATGATTTTCAGCTCTTGTGTACTCTCCAAGTACAACTTCTAGAAAATTTTTAGAAGTGTCTCAGAGGCTGAATAACGAGTTATTTACATATCTGTATTTTGCCCTGTGGATATTCTCTAAGCAGTGGAGTCAAGAAAAAGGAGTAAGTGTGGGAATGGACCATAGAGACAGGCACTGACATGAAAGGCAGAAATAAGGGGGGGGGGGGAAGAAGTGCCCCACCACTCACTTTCTGCTATAATATACCTGTTCTCATGACCAGTGTTTGTCAAAGATGGCATCTCTTCCATAGGGAACACCTACTTTTTTTTTTTAAGTCTTATCTTCTATATTTCTTTGACTTTTGGGTTTGGTGTCTATTTTGGTTTTGTGCAATAGGATTTTTTTAATGCAGGCATTAACAATTTACCTGTCAAGCGAACAGTTAAGCTTGCAAAAAAGACTTAAGCACAATAACTCTGCTACATTGTCCTCTCTGAATATCATCTGCTATTCTTCTTAGGATATTAAGAATCTTTTGAAGCTAGTGATTTTGGAAAAGCTGCCCAGGTTGCAGAGCTAAAGGAACTGTATATTTCACAGAGTTTTTTAGTTCATTTCTTTTCACTGCTCTGGTCTTTTCAGTAACTGGAGCATAAAGAATCATACTCTACCTTAATGCATCAGAGGGAATACTTTTAATTTATCTTCAGTTTGTCAAAAGGCAGCAATAAAAAATTGAAAGCCATTACTTTTTCTAGGGAATAAATCCTGACAAAATATTGTGAAGAAATCATTTGGGGTTCAGCTAGTCAAAATATTCTTGAATGAAGGTAGAACGCCCTTCAACTTATTTCTGGTTAAGGAATGTGTATTCCCTTTTTTCATGTATTTTTTAAGATTCTTAACCAGCTTGTAGAAGTCCTAGTGATCACTAGGTCTGTTTAGAGACAACTGTGAATGAAATATCACATCTACTCATGCTGCAGTAACAGCAAAATGTGATCAATAATCTTTTTCCTCCAGCTACTGTTAAGTAATCCATAATTGTAAGTAATTTTAAAAGGTTTTTAACTTTCTTCCTTTCAGACACCAAAAAACCAAATGAGCAGCAATTGTTGAATCATTAGGTGACTTTTAGACATATTAAATTTTAGGACAGAGATATGTTTTAATGAAAACATCTTGGGACTTTCAAACTATTTAAATCTTTGTTCCATGACTGTAGTGTACATATATGTGTTGTGATTACTGTTGGAGAAGTGCTCGACTCCAACAATTATAGAATCCATGGCAAGAAAAGACAAGAAAGCCTTCCCCAGTTTTAGTATACCACAGCTATGCCCAGCACAGAAAATATTCATGCTGCAAGGATTTGGGATCTATTTTTCCTTGAATTTCACTGTACCCTGCTGTATTCAGGTTTTAGAGCATTTTCAGGTATGTTTCTGGTGAATGGAGGCTCCCATCCAGCTGAAACTGATCCACTGGAAGATTCCAAGTTTTGTATAACCAGTTAAAAGGCAAAACTGCCCTTAGAGACAAGTTTTGTTCAAATTTTATACATTTGAACATCCCTGAAATTATAGTATTCACCACCAAACCTACAGTTTGGAAAATGTCACTGGTTTGATGGCTCACTCATCCCCAGGAAGAAGGAATTAGTTGCCTATAAAACCTTTGCAGGCTGTTTGGGCAGCAGAAAACTGCCTGCATTCCTCTCAATTGTCTGCCTGGGGAATTAAGATGAGTTAAGATGTGTTTCCAGCAAGTTTTTCCTTTGAAATCCCATTATGGCCATTAAGAAGGTTGGGATTTAATCGTTAAACAGAGCATTGTCATTATGGTGTTTCTGAAGCACAGCAGAGTGTGCTTGTCAAGCATTCGTGATTCATCCTCGTGAAGAAGAATTTTGGGGACAATGATTAATGATGTGTTAGAATCAAATTGGACAGAAAGATTAAGTGTTTATAGAATAACTTAACAGTGACAAAGGAAAGCATCTGACTGTTGATTAAATGTATTTGCAAGTTCAGGGGAGCATGAAAGAGAATTAGTTGTTTAAAATATCAAGACATTTTACTGTGTGTTGGGAAGAGGACTGTGGAAATGGAATTAGCCTTCTATGAATCCTTATGCAGAGACAAATATTTTTCTCTTGGTGTGTATTCTTAGTGTGTCAGAAGAAATGCTGTAGTTTTTTAGGGAAGCTTTTATCCTTCCTCATTTTCATTGAAAATAAGCCATTTTGCAGTTTGATCCTTGTGCATCTAGGATATAACACTTTGTCTTTCTGCCTTTTGAGGTGGAAACAGTGACAGAGTAGATTTAGCAGCAATGTATTATGATGATGTTTATCACACTACCATAATTTTCCATAAGTGAGAGGAATATCATGGGCCTTGGTATATTTTAAAAAACAGATCAGTGCAGAGATGCCTATGCACTGAGAAATGGAGCAATTCTGCTGTGAGTTCTGTGAAGTTCTGTGATATCTGAGTCAAAGTCATACAGTGACTGAGTGACTAACAGTTCAACAAAATCTTGAAATTTAACAATTTAAATTGGTCACTCTGGAACAATTGTAAATTAAATGTTTGGGGATTTGAATTTTTCCTCTCATTCAAGGCAAAATATTTATTATTGGCAAAAATGGAAATATCCCTTCATTATCTGCATTACTACTATTCCAGTAGAAGGCTTATGTGTCTTTTGGGCCTCTCTGCAAATTGGTGTTTGAGCAGTTAAAACTCAAAGCAGTAACTGGCAAAATCTGATTCATCTGCTCTAGTTTTTTCCTGTTTACAATTTTGCAAGGCAGCCAGAGAGTTTCGTGCAGCACTGCATATAACTGCAGAGCTCCCTCCCTGATTGCTTCTTACATTCTCCCAAGGGTGATGGAAATCAGCAAAGGGAGGGATAGGGCTCACTGCTTGTTCCAAGAGGTGGAATCAGTGTACTTGGTGAAAAGCAGGGATGGGAACACAATGAGCTCTCCTCTGTCACACTGGAACTCAAGAAAAACAAAGAGCAGCTTTAAAAAAGGATAGAGGTGGTTTCTTTCCTTTCTTAGTGTGGAGGTGTCCAGATAAAAACATATGTTTCCTGACTTCCCTACCATCTGTTCTAACCTTTATGTGTGCCTCTTGTGTCTGTAGGGAATAGAAGTGCTAACTCCCAATCTAGGTGCTTAGCAGCTCTGCATATGGTGTCAAACTGACACCTTTCAACCTGAAACCTGGTTAGAGGAAATGAGGAGCCTTGGTGACAAATGTTACACCCCATTATAAGAGAAATGCTTTTGTTTTCATAGCTGGGAAGTTTTCCAGGCCTTCACCATGAGCTTTTGGCAGGATAGATAATGAGTAATTACTTACTGATTTTCTTTAGTAAACTGCTTAGTAAAAATAATATGGTTTTGGGGATTTGAAGAAGGTGTACTTCAGTGTAATTGTTGGGACATCAGAGTCTGCGGTACAAAAGTGATCCTGAAAGATCTGAAACCAGGAACTAAATTTCCTGGATTAGCAAAACTGACATATATGTGAAAGTTCTTTCAGGCCACAACATGATAGCATTTTGCATTGTCTTCAAGTTATGTTTAGATTCAGTGACTGCTGATAAAATCTGAAGACCTCATGCTTAGGGAACTAAAGGATTGCAGGGGGAAATAGGTGAATTATGAGGTACTAAAACCTATCTGAGATGTCAGAGTGTTTAAATAATTTTAAATGGTTCAAAGTCTGATCTATTTCTCTCATTTCAAAGGTAGAACACAATTTTTTCCAGCTGACCTGGTGCATCGAGACACACGGCAGGACTTGAAGATGTGTTTGGCTTTTTTGGAAGATAGGAAATTTCTGTATTAATTATGAAGGATTGATTGCTTTGCATGGAACATCAGACATACCAGGTAGCAAGTCCAACTTGACTTTGTCTCCACCCCCTTCAATGAGCAGACTATTTGATTCCCTTAAAAATATGAGAAAGCCTGGGCACAGTTTATCAATAGTTCTTACTAAATGAAATTCTCTTTTTCATTACTCAGAGAAATTATGATATTTGCCTTTATTTTCATAGCTCTACTGCTTGAATACTAAACATATATGCTCAAAATCATTTTTATGTACTTTATAGAAATAATTAATTTGTAAATGAAATGATGACTATATCCATCTTCCCTGACAACTGAGTCATTTTCAGCTGTTCAAAATGAGAATTGACACTAAAAGCCAAGGATGATTTAAGGGAAATGACAAAACACTCCTGCAATAGTAAAGTACTGTGTATTTTAAAATGTGGTAAAGCTAGAAAAGCGCTTAGCTGCACAATTTTGATTAAACATGAGAAATTTAAAGGCATTTTTACGAAGTCAGTACCTGAGAGAAGTTATTTTTTATCTTGCATTCAACCAGCCCTCATTTTTGTACTTCTTATAAATACTCATGCTTTGTATGAGTATGAAATATCCACAATCCATACAGAAATTTATGAACTCAAGAGAACAGATGAGTCTGAAAAGGGAGCTTGAGGCAGGAGTGCCCATCCTGTGCCTGCAATGGTAGTCACAATAGTGGGAAGGGAGGAGTCAGTCTTGGAGGATCCAGACTGGATAATCTCCAAGTTCTCAGTTAGTGGATTCTTCCCAGTGCGCTTGGCTGCCAGAAAACACCTTCTTGGTACTGCTGAAAAATGGGGAATAAAACACATCCTTTTGTTCTATAGGCAAGCAGTGAATTTGGGTTGCTTTGCTTTCTATTTTTGTGGATGTTTCCTTTTGCAGCTGGTCATCTGTTTATCAGGTGAATTCAGGGGTTTCTTTGGATTCCTCACGCTTTAGTTCTCTTACTGGATATCGAATCTTGTGTTCTTTTATAGGATTGGCTACATCATTTCCTCTGAGGTGTGCTCAGGCTTCAAGTGGGAGCCCAGTGCCTCTGACAGAGAAGAATAGAAGGAGAGAAAAACTGCCTCTGCAATCTTAGTGTACTAAAAGCAGCACAGTTGTTGTTGGGTTGCTTGGATACCGTACATAGAAAATGCAGTTGTACCTGAGCAGCTCATCTATCTTTACTTGTTGGAACTTGGCAGTGCCTAAAGGATTCAATTATTTTTTGTAAAAGTGTAAATTCAGGGTAACTCCTCTGAGGATGGATGTGTTACCTGCTAAGACAATCAAGACAAAGATGCTCTGCTGCATTCACAGGTCCTCTCTCTCCTTTTAGGGCTCCTCCCTCCGCTGTAACCTATTTCTGTCTGTAGTTTCGGGGCCTGACTTTATCTCAGAGCAAGGTACTTTGCGGTTTTGAACTCAGTCTTGGTTTTTTATTTGTTCTCAAGTTTGTAACTTGTTTGTGCACTGCTTACAGAGAAAACTCCGACCTTGAAAAATGAGAGAGAGGAGGGGCAGCAGAATAAGGAATCAAGGAATCAAAGAGCTGAGATGATAGGAATCAGAGCCAGCTCTTCAACCTAATCACTACAGCAAGAGATTTGAGGCTAGGGTCCCAAGGAAAGCTGAAAAAAGGTTTGGTGTCTCAGGAGGCTGCTATGTAGCTCACAAGATATTGAAGTTATGGTTGAAATCCAATCTTTGAGTCGAAAACAGGAAAGTCAAGTAAATATTCACATTGTATTTCCCTGCAGTTTAGAGTGAGAATGCCTAACCTATACCTTGTGAGCCAAAGCTGGCCACCAGCCCAGTTAATCTCGCTGAACATTTGCCACCCTTTTTCCCCACAGGTTTTTTGATGTGAACATTAAATTGTTTCTGGACGTGATTCCTGCTGCCTTCTCTTTTGAGTCTTTCTAGACCCTTCCTTGTTGCTTGACTCCAAGAACCCCTGGAATGACATGACAACTCATCCACAGTTTGTGGAGACTTTTCCAGGCTTAGGCCCTGGAAAGAGCGCATTTCTGAAGTGCAACTTTACTTTTTCTTGCTTTATTTTTGATGTAGGTGATAGCATTTTGACAAGTTACCTCTACTATTTAAATTGCTGTTTGTTATGTAAAGATTATGCCCACCCATGGCATTTGTTTGAATTCCATTTTATTTCTGGTTACCATGTTTATGCCAGCCTAATCAAATGCTGCTTTCCTGTTGGAATGTTGCATCCTTGGAGCCAAATAATTAGATTGGCTGATGATCTGTGACATACAGTTGGATTAGTTTTGCATTTGTAGCTTGCTTTGGGATGCAAAACTTCTTTCCAGGTCTGTCCACAGATGGAAACATAAGTGCAGTCAGTGAAAATTCCTGCAGGTATGTGGGAGACAGTGGGCATGAGTCCTGAGGGTCTGCAGCCCTTTGTGGGTAGGGCTTTGAAAAATGTTGAGCTGCTATTGTCTGTTTGATTTTACCTTTGCAAAAACAGCTGGTGTTTCTTTCTTCCCACATTTCTATTCTTTTCCTTTCAAAATTAAACACTAATATTTTATTAAATGAAATCTAATTACTCTGGCTGCATGCATACCCTTTATTTTATTGAAAAGAAGAAAAACTATGAAAGAAAAGTAATTATGTGAGTAATGTAATTATGTGCCTTGTGAGTGGTGCTGCCTCTTTCAAAGCCTTGGTGCGCTTCCCATTGTATTTTTTTTTTTTCTCTAATTCTTCTTTCTGTCTGAGCTGGACTTGAGTCAAGACTGAAAAGGGAAAAGTCTGAGCAGATTCTGGGGCTGAACTCTCAAGGTGCACAATAACCAGCAGGACTCAAATCTTCCTGCAGTCCCAAAGAGAAAGCCTAAAGAGTTCACGTGCTCTCAAAGAAGCTGTGATGCAAAGCAGATGCTCTGGCCCATCTGCTGTGTTTTTCCAGTGGCACAGCCCATTTGGCACAGGCTACCTTGCACCATGTGAAGGGCTCTCTCCTGTCCAGCCTGCAGAGAGCCAGCTGCAGGGCAGGGAGGGGATCATCGATCTTGTGCCACGTGCTGCTGCCTGAGCTCACCATGTGAGGGGAGCTGGGTCAGCCCCTGTCCTCACAGGAAATTTGCTGAGGGCCAAACATTGATCCTTCATTCTCCCTTCTGCTTTCTCCATTAGCTGACACCTGCCTCTTGCTATCCCAGGCCCAGGCTTGTTGTACCAGGTGCAAGATCCAGCAGTGCCAGGCAGGTTCTGTGCATGGGCTCCTGTCTTGTTTGATTTGTAAAAGGAATGCCTGAAGGAAAGCAGGCTTCTCCTAACCTAATGTGTGCCCACATTCATTCTGAGGAGTGCTTGTTGACAATTTCTACAGCATTTATTCCGTCTTAATGTACAATATTATCATATTCTGGTTTTCACTGCTCAAATTCCTTTTTAGACTGGGAGAAAGGGACCACTGGTTTCAGTGAGTTATTTTCCAGGAGAAGGATGTTGGTAGTGGGGTATCCTGCCTGGCAGGACCTTCAGTTTGAGAGAAATCTGGACATCAGTTTCAGCATACAAGTTTAATTTATACTTTTATGTTTAAATCAGACTTTTTTGTATAAAAATTAATGTGGCATATTCCCTGCTGCTTTTGTCAGTAGCATTAAGATGATGTAGGAAAACATCATCTTTAGATGTGTAGCAATACTGTTCAACAAAGGAAAATTCATATTTGATACTTGTACAAAGGCACCAGTGTCAGGATTTTTACTTGTCTTAAAAAGTGTTCTCATCCTAACAGGGATGTGATACTGCACTGGGAGGCTCTGTCTTAATCATTGAAATTGGTGAATCATGTCACTGGTTTTTAAGAGGATTCAGATGAAATTCTATCTTTACTGGTTTCAGGTGCAATACCTTAACACAGGGGAAGGAGAAATCACTTTCCAGTCCATTTTTTTATTGCCTTAGAATTGAGAATGGATCAAAGAAAAGGTCTAAGCTTGCAGTGCATGATGACCTGTCCTATATAGATATATTATTTATTTTGTCTTTTATATAACATGGTGTAACTAGGGAAGTCAAGTATATACATGAGAAAATATTTTTTCTAATAACTATTTTGGGTTTTTTTTTAATTTCTTGTTTGTCTTCATTACAAAGAAACAATATGCAGCTGTATTATCTTTATTATGAAGGACTTTTAAAAGGAAACATAGAAATGCTGATTTTAGTTTTATTTTACTTCACATTATTTTTAGAAAATAAATAATCTTTAACCAAACTTTTCCTTGAGTTGATAAGCGGTCACTTCAGCTAAAGCAAAGATATCAGCTAGTAAAAGGAATAAAGTGGATTACTTTGGGATTTTTTTCCCTGAAAGTACTATTTAAAAAATTACATACTCAAAAGCTTTCTAAGAATCATTAAATATTTAAAGTTAGCTCATTAGGAGTAAAAAAAAAAAAAAAAATAGGTCTTTAAATCCTTTTATCTCCTCAGATGTGAAGTTGAGTGTTTAATCATAAAAACCCTTGGATGCTTGTTGCTGATGCACCTGTCAGCTTTCTTTACCAGTGTAGAAAGCACAGTAATTATGGCTAATTTTTCTTTTTAGGTTCTAGGGAAAAAGCTAACATAGAAGAGAGGAGTAGAAAGGAGGGGAGGGCCAGCTCCACAAGGAATGTAAAGTCTTGTAAAATAGAGGGCTTGAAGGTGTCAGGAAGTGCTAACCCACCAATATGGGTTGTGCTCAGGGTGGGCAAATGGGGTCAAACACTGGCTGCTGTTTCGACACGAAAGCCCTAAAGGGTCCAAGGCTCTGTAGTGGGAAATCTGTAACTTTTAGAGGCCTGCTGCTGTGTAATCCTTACAATTCACAGCTCCCACCGGCTCCAGCAAGTCCCCACTCGTGCAGTCACGCCCTGTGTGGCTGCAGTGGGGCAGGAATCCCTCCCCGTGGCTGGGTGTGCCCTCCACGCCTTGCCTTGCTCTGTGTCTGGGGCTGGCAGCTCCTCTCGGCAGGACCTGCTGTGTGCTGTGCTGCACCAGCCTGCTGATTAGCTCCCTTACCCCACAGTGGCACAGTGGATAGTTTTCCAATTAAGAGCTGACTGTTAAACAGTAAGTTAAATTGCTGCTCTGACCTTGCTGTGAAAAGCCACAGGAGTAGCACTAACACAGCTTTGTGTGTCAGGATTTGTTTCTTCACAGTGAAAGGTATCAACACAAGTCTGTCAGAAGGGTGGAAACCAGGACCCAGCTATACAGAATCTCTTTGCCTTTTCTCCAAAAGAAAGCATCTTAGTTTGTTCCCAATGTGCTAGGGAGAGTGAAAAACAAATCTAAAAGACAGGTAAAACAATTCCTTCCCTAGATACTGGTTTTCTCCTTGTCTCCTCTCCAGCAAAGACAGCTGAACAGACTGTGTATCTGCTTTCAAGCCTTCCCAGAAGTACAGCTATGTATTTTATTCAGCCTTCTCTATTTCCCCACATGAGGGTGGGGGGTTTTTTGTTTTGTTTTGTTTTGTTTTCTTCCCAGTCTAGTTTTTTCATCAGAAATATCTCTTCTATTTTTGGGTAAGGTTTTTAAAATATATAGCTATATGGTATGTAAAATATAGTCAAGTCATAATGACAGCTAATAAAAAAATTATACTAGAGGTTTTTGCTAGGTACTGAGGATAAAATCACAGTGGAGTGAGCCTTCATTGAAAGCTGACATGAAAGGGAGGCAAGCTCAGGAACTGCAGGAAGAAAACAGTGTATTCAATGTAGAAAATTTTCATTTGGAAATTTTTCAAAGTTCAAATGTTTCAATTAGGGGATATTTCAGTCTGTGTATGTTCCTGCAGCAGTGTCAAAAGACAGTGGCTAGAAAGATATGTACAGTTTGTAGAGAAATTTATTTGTTCATTCTTCCATCCAGACAACCTGGCTTCTGTAGAGATTTCCAGGAATCCTGAGTACAATTGCCTTTCATTTTCAGTGGATAACACTTTCAAGCAGGTCCTTGGAGCAGTTATTTCACAATGAGTCCTAACACACATCCCCGGTTTTCCTGAAGCAGAAGTATACAGTTATGTGTGTTTAAACTTTGCTGCTCAGAGCACCTTGATATGTGCAGTACAGGATGGGAGAAGGGCAATAAACAACAGCAAAAAAAGGAAGAAAACAGACCTAAAACTGCTTTGACTACACAAACTGCAGGAGAAAAGCTGGCATATGAAAACATTTCCCCATTACTGCTTGCTGAAGTAAACAGAGCAGTGGTGACAGAAACTGTATAGATTTGTGTTCTTTCCTCATTATCTGCTCCTATTTCTGATGAGAACATCCTCAAACTGCATAGTAGGCAAAACCCCTGTTGTGTGCCAGGCACTTGGAGCTGCTAATGAATGCTGATATAGGAGAAGTGCTCCAGTAATTTTTTCATGTAAATGGGATCGACAGTAGGTCAGAGACAAACATGAAAAGGAAGGCAGACATTTAAAGAGAATAATTTAGTGAGATAATTTGTATAATATTTTATTCCTTTCATAGACTAAAAGAAAAGCCTCTGAAAAATATAAATGAGAGAGGAGACTGCAACAGTCTGTCTGGGAAAGCTACAAGGCTCTGTATAAGAAGGTGACATTTGCATCACTTAGATAACCATCACATGAGATAGCCAGGCTTTCAGCTGAGTTTCAGTGGACAAGAGCAATGCTTTGTCTGCCCCTTTCCTTCCCCTGCCCTCCAAGCTAATATGTGAAAGAGAGGAAAATAAGGTTTGGGGCATGTCACTCTCACTCAAGCTAGCCACAGGAAGGTGATATGAATTGTGTGCTATGAGCCCTGTCTTAAGTCAATAATTACTCAGATCCTCATCTGGTACATATTACTTAACCCCAGGGAGGTCATCATAACATCACTGAGAGTGGGCAGCTTTGTCCTGTCTAATGTTCACTGATGAAGAGAACAGGTTTTTAACCTCTGGTTTGTCATTCACTAGAGATTTCTGAGATCACCTGCACTGTAGCTTTGTTCCCAAGTGTGCAGCAACTGCAGGTGCTTCCCAAAGGGTTGGTGGCAGTACCAAAGGAAGGATGTAGTTGGGTAAATCAGTTTTAAAGCCAAGTTTTTCTTTCTCTCTAATATTATTTATGCTGGAAAAAAAAATAGAAAAAGGTTGTTTTTTTCTAGGAATTTGCTTTCTTAGCCCAATAGAGAAAGAAATATCATTGCAATATTATTTTAACATTTTGCAATGTTTTGGGTTGGTATGTGTAATTGTAGCTTTTTTTCTAAACAAAACCTGGGTACTTTAAGCATTGCACAAAGTAGCTAATGGTTAGTATTTAATGCTTCAAAATACACAAGTCTCCTTGAAAATGGGAAGGTGACTAGTTCTCTGATTGTGTCTCTACAAAATTCAAAGTTATTCTGATTAGATTTTTTTAATGATCATAATAATTGCCTTTAGCTGCCTTATACTTAGTATCTATGTTCTGCATCAATATGCAGGTGAACTAAGTGCATAACTCCCTGATGCTTTGAAATGATTGCAGCCCTTAATGTTTAAGTGCCTGTTTCTGAGAGATACTGAGTGCCTTCGCTTTTGTTGAAGTGTGTGTTCAAAGAGCTTGGGGATTCTCAAGGAACTGCCTTGCAATCTCACTGAACCAGAACCTGAAAACATTCAGAGCAAGCCACAGAAGAAAGCAGTCAGGACATGACCTGTGTGAGCCCTGCAGGGGCCAGTTTGTTACAGATTCTATGAAATAAGTGCCTGGACAGAAAGTGGGAACCAAATCAATCTGTGAACGTTTGATTTCAAATTCTAGTGCCCCCGAGGAACACAGCATTCCCCCCAGGAGAATGTTCTTTCTTCCCTTCTTCACAAACTTCCTCTCTCACTAAATGTTCCCTGGTACCAGTTCCCTTTTTATCCTCATCCTGCCTCAGTTTCTGTAGAGAGAGCCCTGATGGACCGGTCAGTCCCTTAGGACCACAGAGACTTCACTGCAAACCCTTGCTTGGCCTGGTTTAATGATGCTTTAACCCTGGCTTGCCAAAATCCAAGTTGAAGGGCTGAGATCCCAAGGCTGTTTCAGCTATCCAGTGGATGTTTTGGTAAGTTTCCTGGTGGATAAAAATGAGCCTTCACCGAGTATGGAGCTACATCTCAGTGTCCCATCTTGAGCTGCATCTGGAGCTGCTCTTTCTCTGGGTTGGTATTCATTTGTGAAAGTAATAGAGTCCTGCCAGGAGACAAAATAAAGCATGCAAGAGTAGTTAATAGGATGAGTGGATAATTACTGTGATATGCAAAATAGGTCTAGTTTTCCAGTCAGACTCAGACAGAGCAATGTGGGTTAATTAGAAACTGCTCGAGTGCTTAGATGTATTGGTGCTCCTGGATTTAATAT
The DNA here is from genome assembly GCF_022539315.1 of Serinus canaria. Classification (NCBI taxonomy): domain Eukaryota; kingdom Metazoa; phylum Chordata; class Aves; order Passeriformes; family Fringillidae; genus Serinus; species Serinus canaria. Next base: position 16,129,030 of record NC_066323.1, read on the forward strand.
CCTATCAGGGCTAAGGAGCTATTTCCCCTAAAAATTTTATTAAAATCAATACCTTCATGAAATGCTTTCATTTCAACTCATCAGCTTTTTCTCTTGGGAAAAAATGCTTTGTCAGACCATTGACCATTAAGCTGAATTTGTAAGGCTTGTTCAGGGTTTGGAGCTTAATGAAGGTGATGGCTGGGTTGCTTAGGTTTTTCACAGGACCAGCAGATTTTTTTTCTCATAGTTGATGGTTCTGATGCTGAAACGGTCAGGGCACTGTAATAAATCAGTGCTTTCTTTTCATTTTGTGCAACTCATGATTCCTTTCTCCTTATCCAAATAAAAGACCTAGGTGTTTTAATGGGTTCTCTCATGACCAGTTAAAGTGACGTTCACAATGGGGTGTGTATGCCATTCTCTTCTCTTAGCTGTATCAGTAAAACCCCTTTGTTATGCTGCTGTAAATGTGTGCAGGCTGAATAGCTGCCTTGACCACACGATTAAAGGCTGTGTCCTAGTGTCTGCTGCATCTCCGAATGAATTGAAAGTTGGGAGAGCATTTCTGGTAAAAATTCCATATATATCTTTGCTATTTGTGTTGTATTCACTTTTGGCTATTTCTGAAGCCAGGACTTTGACCTAGAGAAACTGAGGCAGTTTTACATTCTGATATTCTGGGGGTAACCATGTCAGCCAGTTCTCAGGAACAAGGTCCAGGAAGTCAGGTGTGGGATGGACATGGATTGAGAAGCTGAAAACAGAAACTCCTAATACTTATGGAGACCTAACTACTGCAGACTCTTCTTTGTAGCATGAGCAGAATTACCAAACTGTGTATTTTTTTTCCAGTTCCTCAGAGCACATGCTAAAGACCTAAAATCAGCTGTCTTTATTACAGTATCTCCTATTGAGCATCTTAAAAGACCCTGTAAAACCAAAATGTCCCAGGTTATAAAAGGGCACAGCTTTAGTGATATCAAGAGATTTCTAGTGATTTATAAGGGCTGCAATATGGTACTCCTGTAAAAAAAAAAAAAAAAAAAAAAAAAGTGGGAAAAAAATTTGTCTATGGCAGATAGCAGCTTGTTCTGTCCTGTAATGAATTACAGTGTGCAAGACAGGTGAAACACTTAGATATTGTTGAAATTACAGTTGTTGGTATTGAGCTGGGTATGGTGCTAACAGAAGCCTAATTTTATAGAATCTTTTTCTAATCTTGGAGTATAGATTAATGCAAAAGGAAAACAAAACAGACCACAAACCCACAAACATCTTTATGTATTTACATTTGTCAAAAGTAGCTTTTCCAAAGAGTATTAAAGGTCTTGAACAGAAATCTAAAATTGTTTTTCCTGAATTGAGGGGTTTTGTGTTGGTGGGTTTTTTCATAAAAAAGCTGAAGAAACATGCACAGAAGTGAATAAGAAACTTCTCATAAATAACTGAATTCTATCTGTTAATAATGAATGAGAGCTGAAACTAGGTTGTATCTGTGTTATGCAGATGGGACGTTTTAGCCATTTTTATTAAAAGTCAAAACATGTGAATTACAAATATATGCAGAGACAATCTCACAAAGGATATTAAAAATCCTTGTGAATGTTTCTGGCATAAGAAAACTTTTTAAAAACCCTGCTTTGTCCCTGAGTTATAATGACAGTTGAACTTTAAAGTAATGGATATCTGAGTGAATGATCTGGTATTGCATTCAGAAAAAGTGAATAGAAGAATAAGAGGTGAATAGGAGAGGGTGATTATTTACTATTTCTCACAAAATTGAAGACAAAGTAATGTACAATGATACGACTCGGTATCAGATTTAACTGCTCAAGGAAAGTGCTTCTCATGCACACCAGGTAATTAAATCTTGGAGCTTGTCGCTGTAGTAGAGACAAGATAGAATGAGTTTAAAAGAAAAAAATAAATTAGCAGTTGGTAGCCTTCAGTCATGATGGTGCAGAGCAGAAATCTCCTTTCCAATGGATGGCAAAAGCTCCCGAAAGAGGAGATCACACTTTGATTGTACTGGGTTCTTATGCTCTATTTGTAGTCTACACCTGGCAGCTCTTGGAGGTAGGATGTTGAATTTGAAGGACCTTCAGTCTTATAATCCATAAGCACTTATTTAAAGTATCCCAGGGATCTGGATATGAGTGAAAATTTTTCAGTCTGTGTTTAAGAATGATCCTGTATTTGTCTGTGCAATGTGTGTGAGGATAGAACATTCCTATGAACAGGTGCAGAGCCTATAGAAAAGGAACAAGGTATTTCAGTGCTTGAAACTCATGCAGTCCTTGAGGGCACCTGGGCTGTGTGGCAGGTTTGTGATGGGGGCTGAACAAGTGGAGTGGGGGATCTTCTGTACACCTGTTTTTTCTGCCACAGAAATCCCATGTGCATAGGCAGAGTTGGTGGTGGTGCCTTGTTAATTTCCAAATATTCAGAGGACAAGAATGGCCTCTCTGTGGTGTGAGACAGCCTGGCCACATGTCCAGGAGCCAGGACTGTAAAACTCCTGTGAAGTGCTTCTCCTTACTGTTGTTTTAATCTTGCAATACAGCAGAGGCAGCTTGGCACAGTGGGAGGACAAAGACTGGCTCTGTTTGTGACTGCTGCTCCCTTGCTGAATGAATTTGAGTAACTCAGCTTGGCACTTCCAATTTTTTTTCCTTGCTTTTCCTGCTTTGGCTATTCAGGGTAAGCAAGATTTGTCAATTTCCTGTCTAGAAGACACAAGCTTGTATTAAGGCTCTTTTCTTTTTAATTTTCAACACAGTTCCCTAGCTTGGGCTTGGTACAACAGCCAGTGTGCTGGGTGACCTGTGTTCAATAACTTCCATCTGAAAAACACCACCTGGGTGAGCACTTACACAGGAGACTCTTTAGGACAGAGTCACTTTTTCCTCTACATTTTTGTGCAGTAACTCATGGCTGCATCCTGCACGCACTGCTATTTATGTGTATTAAATAATAAAAATTAGGAATAATCAATATTTTTAAATAAAATGCAGTGTCTCATCTTACTATCCAGTTTTTTTATTCCCAGCCCAGTCAGCAGCTGTACTACAATACACTAACTTCACCATCTTCTTTCTATTGGGCTTTGTGAAAGCTTTACTAAATTTCCTTTCCGATAATCAGACTAATTGCAAATGTAGAGCTCTCCGTGGAATTGTAATATATTTAATCTAAGCTAATGCAAAAGATAGCAATGCTATAGATGCTATTTTTAGGTACATGGCCTGAAGTTCTATAAATTTTTAGAGATGTTCTCAAACAGCAGTGGAATTTTACAAGTAAAACTAGTGGGTATGTTCATTTCCCAGCATATATGTAGGACACAGTCTGACAATTGCTCAAAGTATCTGGCTTCAGCAGCCATTTAATTTTTCTCCTGTATCACCCTGGCTCTTCCTGGTTTTGAGGATGGTTTCAGGGATTTCAGTCTCTCTGTATTATCTTTTATGCTTCACAAACAGTGGGAAACTTATAATTTTGCCTATTTTACTCATGGAAAATTCTTCATTGTTTCCATAATGAGCTAGAGCCCAAAGCAGAGCCCACTACTTGCTGTTATTACTAACCTTGTGATCAGGTTGTTGTGTGTAGCTGTAAGGTAGAGGATCCCTATCTTTCCTGTTCCTGATGTCATGCCATAGGTTAGGGTTACACATGTCCCTGGTCTGCAGCAGACACAGTAATGTCACACTTTGTTCTTTCGTGCTGTTTTTGGAGAGCACGACAATGGACCTCCCTGCAAGTGACTGTGAGTGAATTTTAGAATCCAATAGTGGCTCATAGATTAGGGAAACAACCACATTGCAGTGATGGAGGGTTTTTTGTAACTAATTTTGGTGTTTTCTCAGTCTTTTAAGGGCCAGAAGTAGTTCTGGATTTTAAAATCCTAAACCTTGAAGGTTTAGGGGGTTTATTGTTGTTTAAACTGAACCCAGGTTCAAAACTGAATATGCTAATGAAAGCCCTTGATCTGCACAGCCTTGAAGTTTTAATATAAGACTACAAATTTTTATTTTCAGCTGTTTCTTGATTTGCTGTTTCCTAGGAGTAGCAGACATTGCAGCATTTTCTAGGGATTAGAAAGGAAAACTACTGTATTGGGTTTTTTTAAGAGGAATGTCTTTACTGATGTGAGGGGGTCAGCCTGCAACCAGCGTGACTTTTTACCTCTCCTCTTGTTTGAACTAAGATAGTGTTTTAATTGTGCCTGTGCTTTAAAGCACCAAAACCATGTTCTTATCAATGCTGTGCAAACCAAGATCCAAGGCAGCTGTGGCTTACAGAGTATGGTATCTTTGCTGACAGAAATGGGTAGGAAAATGAGCATTAACTTTCCCTAGGACAGACTTGATTTTGTGTCTTTTAGGTTTATAGATCTGTTATGATGGACCATTAAGGATTTTGAAAAAAATGAGGGTAGTAGTTCCTGTTTGGCTGTCACTGAAATCAATGAGGACTATTGTTGCTTATTTTAATTATTTTTTATCTCAGTATCTTCAAACATAGTAACTTTTTCTTGTCTGAAAGCTGAATCTATAATTATCTTTGCTAATGAAATATGATAAAATTACAAGAGTTTATATTTTCAAAATTTGTAGCTCATATAGAATCTCCTTTGAAGAGCTGCTGCATACGCCACCAGGTTTATGCACCTCTCAAACTTTTCCTGGCTTCCTAAGGCTAGGAAATAACTTGTGTGATGTAAGGTATTATACACTCTCATGTGGTGCCATGCTATCAGTGACTATGCATAGCTGCTGCCCACTGTCATTGCCAGCACAGTAAAGTCCGTGCTGGATGATTTTGTTATTAGTGAATGTGAACACCCACATTTATTCAGATGCTTTTCACATGCCCATGGATGTATGGACACAGAGAGAAACCATGGTGTTTGTCACCATGAAGTGTTTTTTAACACATGACAAACAAGTGAGGTTATTGTTGCTGTAAATCTGCAGAATCAATCTGTACTATTACTGTTTATTGCTATAAAGTAACATAAACTATGTTTTTGTTATCAATCTTCTTGTGATTTTTTTTCAAGTGCTTCCATTGTGTGTTTTAAGAGATAATAATGTAATCTTCACACCATACTAAAGTTTCCCAGGGTTTTTCTTCAGAAAAAGCTGCTATTAGGAGAATTTTATGGTGTTCATTTCTTTTCTGCCTCAAAAAAATCTGACACTTAAGACAACAATCAAGAAATTCAAACTGTAATGCATGAGTCATGTTCAAATCCTGTTAGTTCCCCTAATATAACTGATTTACTGATTTGAAGTTTCTCACTTTTCCATTTAATTATATGAGATGCCAGAAAGTTTTGTTGTGGAAAAGCCAGTAACTTCAGGCTGCATTCAGTGAAAAATATACTCTACCCTGTTTCATAATTCCATAGATCTGAATTAATCCCAGCTATGGAATATGAAACTGGGGAGGGGGTCTACTTTGATACGTTTGAATACTAACAATTAGCAAGTCTTGTAGGAATTCTTTTGAGGTGATAAGGATTTGGTTGAAGCCACTTTGGTAAGAATGAACACATAAAATTGAGATATGATTACAGAATACCTCCTCAAATATCTCAATCCTCCCTTTTTCCATGTGGAAGACCATAATATCCAGCTCTTGTGTCACCATAACAAAACTTCTGTATTCTGAGATATCCTCTAAAGTGATAATGATGTAAAACTATAAAAGATGTTCTTGCCCCATGTCCCAGTTTACTGACATTTCACCTGTCCCATTAGAGGTCAGGATTTTCAGGTGGGTCACACAATCAAAACAAAGTAAATAAGAAGCATTTTCAAAAATGTTTGTGTAGCTTGTTTGCTGCAGGTTGGAGAGTGGGAATGAGCAGATGGAAGCAGAGAAATGCCTGAGATGGTTTTTCAGCTGGATATTGACAAATTGGGACCACACCCCCATGGCATTGTGATGGTCACTGAGTGAGCTGAGGCTGGTGCTGTTAATGCTCCTGGTACCTTCAAAGTAATGGCAAATACCTTTGTTCTGTTTTGTTTGAGTCTGATTTGACAAACATTGAAGCCTTTGGATCTGTTTCCGTATTTCTGAGCAAAATGCAGCTGCATTACTGATGTCAGTGGATTTAACCTCAGTTGATTAATTTACTGGACGGTAATAAAAATTCCTGCCATATAAGGTAACTGTAACATTACTTAAGCTAGATATGTCAATATATGGTGACAACTGAAAGAAAAAAAGCCAAAGGAGCAGTGTGTAAATGCAACACACAGAACATGAAAATTCTAGTGTTTTGAGAGTCATAATTAGGTTAAAGTGAAAGGAAATGCCCTTCATCCTCTTGGGCTTCAATATACTTGAGCATAGAGGATTTTACGTTGCTAGATTATGCACAGTCTTCTATAAGCATTTTTGCACCACTCCATCATTTTGATCATGAACATGTGTGCTTGTGACTTCATTCTGTGCCGTATTGTTTGCTGGTAGAAAATGTCAGATTGATTAATGGTGCTTTTTAACAAAAAATAATATTTCAGCTATTCTGACTGTCTTCTTTAAATGACTGCATAACATATTTTGCCCCATTATCCACCTCATTATTATTTTTTTAAAGGCACAGAATACCTTTTAGAAACACTTAAAGATCTCAAGAGATGGGAAGCAACAGTGCATCCTTGGATAAGAGATTCATAAGTTTAGCCTACCTCACTGTCCTTCTTTGAAATGGCTTTTCATTTTATTGCCCTTAACTTTGTTAGATCAAATGACAAACAGCAGAATTTTGCTGGGTTTTCAGTTTTAAAACACTTTCAGTAAAAACAATTTGATTTTCAAAAAGTCCCAAATGAAAACTAAGAAAAATTAAAAGTTGAAAGCTCTTCTTCAATGGATGTTGGTTTAACCCAATGGAGAATTACTACAATTCCCAAATTTTCCATATTTTGTTTTCATTTCCTGTTTCACTTATATGGCAATATTCACAGTAGCTGTTAGATATCTAGTAATTCAGTAAAAATGAGATTTTCATGTTTCTCTAGTGACAACTGATTTGTGCTTGAGACCATAAAAATATCTTTTATGAGGGCATAGATGGATCAGACATATGGCATTGGTAAAAAATCACAGCCAGGGTTGCCAAAGATTTTTGTTGTTTTTTGGGGGGGGTTTTTGGGCTTTTTGTTTGTTTTGGTTCCACAGGAAAAGCTGCTTTCCTCAAACAATGGATGTGGAACCAAATGAAATGAGGAAATCCATAAATCTCTGTCTTTTGTGTTTCTGTTTTGCAGCATTGGTTCTGTCTAGAGTCATTCCTAAGCAATCTTAGCTGGCTCCCTTCTGTGATTTACTAGGTTTGTGCATTGTGTTGAATATCCTGATCCCACTGAAGATTTTTCCATTTACTTAATGAAATTTTCATGGGTAGACCCAAAAAAGTCTGTTGTGATGATTAGTGCAAAGTATATGCATGGCCAGAATCAGGGAATCCAAGTCATGGTAAGTGACCAGGAGCAAGCAATCATTCCCTTCTGGTCAATACAACTCCTGCAGCTGTACTGTTTGCTCAAGCTCTGAACTGGGGCACTTGTGGGTTTGAACATAACTGTGGTTAAGTTCCTTGATGGCAAAAGAGATCACTTCTAAAAGCTAGGATCACTTCTGCTGTGTTTGTATTATCAAACAACTGTTTGGGGAAGGAAAAATAGCTTTGGCTCCTTTGAAAAGTCACAAAGCAAAAAATGTCAAAACAGTGTGGCTGAAGTGCCCTTTAATGAATGTGAATAATACAAAACTTATTTCTGTAGACAGGCTTTTCAGCTGAATAGTCTCTTCAGTCTACTGTGTTTCATTTTGTTAGCTTATCACTGACATTTTAACCAATCCTTCCCAGGGTCCATCTGGTGGTCCATCTGTCTTCAGCATCTACAGTTCACTATGTGACAAATGACGTACACACTATTAAAGAATAACAATTAGCTACAACATTAAACATAAAGGTTACACAAATTGCATACTTCTGTTAACAAACAGTGTCACACTAAGGCATGAAGAATTTAACAAGTCAGACAGTAAAAGTGCACTTTATATCACAGAGCAAAACATATTTAGGTCAAATGATTTGCTGTGATTTTTTTTTCTACCCCTCGGGTCTTCTGAATAACAGATGTTGGCTGTACAGTGTTTTGATTATGCAGAACCTTTTTAATGCAGTAATGTTCACTATAAAGGTCAGATTTACATGCAAAGCAAAATAGTCAAATTATTCATCAACCAAACATTTGTCATTCACCATGCATTACTTCAGGCTAATCACCTTGAAGCAGGGAAATTATTGGACCCTTCTCTTTAAAAAAATGTAACAAATTTCCAGTACAGCTGCAGTGTGAGCTTAACTCTTGTTCTACCTGCTCTGGTTCAAAATATTCTCTCCCCTGATAGAGGGAGGTTGTGCATGGGTTGTGTCAAATTACCTGAGACCAAAACAGGAAAGAGTTAACAAGTGAACTGTGTTCATTTGACTCCTGAATTTTCCTGCAGAGTATGACTGTATACCTATGCACAGAGAGGAAGTCTGCAGTACTCCAAGTGTCAGCCAAGTGATGGAGAAATCACCCAGACTTCCAGCAAAAGGTAGTGCTAGAAGAATGGTGACATAAGATTGCAAAGAAAACTGGTGAAAGTGGCAGGGCAACCTTTTAACACAGCAGTGACCTTGCATCTACATGGTTCACTAGTTCAGCAAGTCTCTTCCAGTCATTTCATGCCAAAAAGTGGCATCCATCCAAATTCCTTGCATACTAATGTTGCATTCTGCTAGGTGCATCTTTTCCACCTGTTGTCTCCCTTTAAAAAGCCTTGAATGCTTAATGAGTACTTCTGACCTGGTAAAATGTGACTGGACTTTGCAAGTATAGCCACACTGTAACAGATCTTGGGAAGTAGGTTGAGAGAACAAATCAAATCCATACCCTAGCTGAGTTTGGGGTGTTTTTACATATTTTTAAGACCTTTTTTTTTTTTTTTTAATTAATTCAGGACCCCACAATGAATTGGAAAAGAGAAGTGGTCTTGAAATTTGAGATTTTATTTTCTCTCCTGAGTCATTCATTCTGGCCCCTTTCTTTTCTGGAGACACAAAGGCTCAGCTACTGCCCCCTTTGTTTCTTTCTTCCCCTCTCCTGTAGCTCACCTCATCACCATCTCCTTTGTTAAACTTCATCTGGGTGCATGAGCTGATGACAGGCAGAAAGAGTGCATGGAGCTACTTATATTTAAGTACTCACTTCTCTGTTCTTAAAATTGTTTCCTGATGGGAAAGAAGGGTGCATCCCACCCTAAATCCTAGGCAGAAGACAGTATTAACCTGAGCTTTCAAAGATTGAATTGCTGATGTTGTTACTAAAAAGAAATATATTTAAAGCCCCTACTCTTTCTGTTTTATCCTATGCTCTATAGGAGGGACTGTGTGCCCTGCTAAATGCATGGAGAGTTGCAGACAGTAACTCATGTTTTTCTGTGGAACTGTGTATTACCAGGGTATCACACAGGTTTTTTGCCCTTTCAGGGCTGGGCAAACTACCTTGGAATACTTGGCTGTTGCTTCACTCAGACTGTTGTGGTGAATTAACATGCCCTAGGGGAGGCACAGATATGACCCTACAGAGCTATGGAGTACAAACAAGATTTCAGGGGTGTGTTGAGAACACAAGGTAATGCATATTAGGGGAAGGACTGTGAAGGACAGATTTAGGAAGAATGTGGAGGATGATCACAATTTATACATTTGGTCCATGTCAGAGTGGTACCAGCCCCTGCTGTGTTGGACCCTCCACTTGGTGACTGCTCACCTGCAGACCAGAGCCCTGGGTAGGAGTCAAGTAATGAAGGAAGCCCTTGGCTCTGACAATTAATAGATGGTCTATTTGAAGGGCAGAAATTAGCTGTAGGATGATCTATAATTTTGTGTGTGGAATGACAAAATTTTTATTGATGATGGGGGAAAGTGGATGAGCAGAAGGGTGGAAAAATTTCCTAGTGATGCAAAGTTAAGTTAATCAATTGTAGGGATTGAGGGAACCTTAGAAAATGCTAATTCTTCCTGTCTCTGCCAGGGTGATAGTGATTGAAAATCAGCACTGATAGACACAAAACTTCATGAATTATTGACAAATTTCACACTATTTTCATGGTGGAAGCTTAGCAAAACCTCTTTTTATCCTGCAAAATGTCTGACAATAGCAATACATGTTGTTCATGGGGTATAAGTGACAGGGAGCATGTGCTCCATAGTAAATGCTGTTAAGAATTTTGCCAAATGACAGCTGTCCCAGTAGTGAACTTCATTATGTTCAAATTTTTCCATTTTCTTTCCTGTCCTACAGTATTGGAGGAAAGTAAAATTGACACTCTCCTTCAGAGATGGCCTCACCTGGTGCGTGAAATGATCTTAGATGCTTTCTGCATCTTAAAATGTGTAAGCACTCTTGAATTCTTCAGGAAGAAATACCTTCTAAAAAGACAAGGTAAAGGAGTAATATAGTCCTCCAGACTGTGGCAAAACATCATAATTATGTTTAATATTCTTAATAGCAATACTATTATAGTTATAATATAGTTATTTTAAACATCATGTTTAAATATTAAAAGAACAGGTTTAGTTTTTAGGATTTAGTTTTTAGGCCACATATTTCTATCTGAAAAATGTAAAGTTGACTGCTAGTATTAAAAGCTTCATACTTTTAAGAGTGTAGTGAACTATATGTCTGTACAAGTACTGGAGAAATTCTTATTTATTTGGTTTTTACAGTCCGTAGTTGACATAGCATTTGTTTTCCCTTTGTTGATTTTTTTTAACAACCTAATGCAGAGTGCCTAAATGTTACACTTAATTTATTTTTCTGCTTGAGTGGTGAATGCCAATTTGTCTGGAGGCAACAATTTCACTTACTATCGGCCAGTATTCCTCTCTCAGCAACAAAGGCAGAATATTTTTGAAAGAAAATATGTAGTAACATTAAGAAAAAATTACCACCCTTAGAAAAGAAGTTTAAGAACTTGAACTTGAAAGTGTCAAAATTGCTGTAATAGCTTCTGTATCTATTTGAGAAAATGATGATCGGACCTTATATTGATGAATGAGATTTTGTTGTTCTTTCAGAACAGAGAGGGCATCCTCTAGCATTGTTTTCAATCTTCAGTACTAAAAGGAAAACAAATTAACAGTTCCTTGTAGGGGGATACAGTATGGGTAAATGAAGGTGGTGTAGAAGGTAATCTTATCCCCCAATGAATTGCAGCTGGACCAATTACTAGAGATTAGAAGCAGAAATAGTTTTGCATCAAAGTGAAGCTTAATTTCCTAGAAACAGACATTTTCATCTATGTGTAGTAAAACAGAAGTGTCCAAAACCAACTGTGCCGCTTCACTTTGCACCTCAGAGCTTTGGCTGTTTGACTGGTGAGCCCACCTCCAGCTCAGAGTTCAATGGATTTTGATGAGACAGATTCAGCCACAGCTTCCACGGCCCTGGCACTTCTCAGCCTGTGAGAAGCTGAACTAGCAAGAAATCAAGGTTTGAAGAGTCAACAAAATTACACTGCTCGTCAAAAGTTTTCAGTTTTGACAAACCTCCATTTGTCAAAAGAAAAACGTTCCATTCGAAAACTCACAGGTATGCTTTGGGGAAGGGGAGGAGGGAGAAGAGGTTTCCTCTTTTCCTTCTGCCTTCCAAAGCAACAGGCCAGAAAGATGTTCTCATTATATGAGCAAGTACTGAGTCATGGGGAATTGGATCAAGGAAATTAGTTTAAAAGGGGGTGGTGGAGGTTTTCAGTGGGGTGAACTCTGCAGATGTGATTTATCTCTTCCATGTTGCTGCTGATTTCTGGGTTGACATGGAAAGGTCTCAGGGAAGTCTCTGCCAGCACCCAGCTGAACCCCTCCATGAGCCTGGAGGAATCCTAGCGGAAGTGGGCTAGGGATGAAAACTACCAGTTACAATCCTGGTTGTGGTAGTAGATTTTTTTGCTGCCTGTAAATTTGTGTGATACATTCAGATATAAGATTTTTTAAAACTGCTTGGAAGTTTTTTTTCTTTAATTGAGTGATTTAGAGGCCCAGTGGTTTGCAAGTTACAAGTATAAACCATGCAATATAATGCAAAGGATTCTAACTAAAATTCTACAAGCTGGTGTTGCTGTTGACAAGTTGATACAAATAGGAGAGTCATATGGCCATCATCTGGTCCAGCTGCCGGGTGAGAGCAGCCAGTGTCACCTGAGCCAAAAGGAACCAGCAACTTCACAAGGTGATTCTCTAAACAAGGTACATATTCAGATTTCTTGACATATGCTGAAGCTGAAATTGAATGTGAAATGTTATCATGCTTTCAGTCCTGTGTGATTAAACTTTCTATAATATTAACCATAGAATTTGTACAATAAATATGAAGTTATCAATGGAATTGAAGCCAGCAACAGACAGTATGATTCATAGCAAAATACTGTCACTACTAAATGCTTACTTGAAGTTTTGGCAGGTTTTATTATACAGGACAAATGCTCTGTCTCTTGTATGATTTTGCAAATCTCACAGTTAGCCTCATTTTTTCCTTTAGCTTAAATTTTCAGGAACTTTAGGTTATTATAGCTGCATTGTAACAAAGGAGCTTATAAACTGGGCACAGAACTAAACTTAATCTGCAAAAGCATATGGTTAATATGGGGTTCAGGCATAGTGGGTGTGAAAGAGAAATGAATTTCAGCCAGCATGTGTTTATCAAGCATTGTCATTGCCAGCTATTTGAAATTCATTTTTTGCCATTTGGAAATGTTAACATTGTAATTCTCATGTTTTTCCAGACACAAAGAGCAAACAGACACTTTCTATGTGAATTAGGTTTCTTTGATTAAGAGAAAAACAAAGCAAACAAAAAAGTCCCCTTGAAAGAATGCCCTGGTGGGGTTTTCTTCTGACAGTCTGCTCTGCAGTTTGCTCCACTCCACAAATAAAGGTCATCTGGAAACAGAAAAGGGAACTGCACAGGAAAATTATTTTTCCCCCTGTTTCTGCCCGTCATTGTGCCTTGAAGAACAACAGGCAAAATGCAGAGTGGGTGAGCATGGTGGTTGTTTTTCCCACTAGTCCAGAGGATTAAGCCCAGGATATGCTGCCTGCAGTCTGTATGCCTTGAGGGATTTTGAAATTCCCTGAGAATGGATTAGCAGGCAGGGGGAGCCACAGAGGGTGCCACGAAGTGACTTTGGGGCAGTGAGGTGGCTGATTGGAAGGACTTGTAAATTCATGGGATAGATGGCTCCAAGAGGAACAGAGGCTCACCTGGCAGCAGTGGGAGGTGCCAGGTAAGCATGTGCCTCTCCCAAGGACAACTGCATCTTATCTGAGAAAAAATAAAGTAAGTTTTGGAGGATGTTGTCTTTGAATTACAGACACAGGATTCTTTTATAATAAAAATATAATAGAGTTGAATATTATCTTTTTATCTTATTTGTTAAGATTTTGTTGCAAAAATCTCACAAGCATAGTCTAGCAGAATTGCAATTCTGCATATTTGCATGATGAAAATGAATAGTTTTCATATTTCAACTGAAAACATATGATAACCTAATTCCTCATTACATATCAAATTAATGCTTTATTCCTCTAATTATTGTTTATATTGAAGCTTTTTCTGTAAAGAGCATCATATCATTTTAATTATTATGCAAATTACTAAGAGAAACTGCTGGGCTTTGTGCTTTGTTTTTAAATCACAGTTTCTTAAAGTTCAAATTGCAGCCACTAGGGTCCCTTTTGTTTCATGAAGATGAGGGTGCAATTTTCAGTGATGATGGTATTTTTTTGGGATGTGGGTCAAACCCAAGGGGTAGTTGTAAGGTGGGAGGGGACAGGGGTGGGTGGGCAGCAGGGCAGTTGCCGTGGGGATGGAAGCCCCTTGCAGGGTACTGGAGGGTTAAACAAGTCTCTCCTTTGGTTGGGAAGGCAGACTGGAAGGAGCTGCTCCCCAGACTGAACGAGCTGCACTGCAGTATTCATCTATGTCTGAAAAACCAAGATCCACTTACCTTCTTTGCTAATAAAAAGATGAAACTGAGTATCTGGATGGCAGCTTAAACAAAAGCAGAAATGCAAGGTGCATGGGAGTGTCAGACTGCTCTGTGTCCTTTAGTGGCACTTGGAATATTCCTCCTCCCATTTATCAAATTCCCATTCCCTTACTTGAGAGTTTCTGGTTGCTTCTCCCTCTGGCCTGCCCCCACCCCCCAAAAAAGAAAGAAAAAGCAGTGGAAGCAAAACAAAGAGGTCTGTGGAAAAAGTTCACTGGCTTATATCTGCTTGGTTTTATTTTTAGATCAGTAAAGTATTTCTCAACTTTCTGCCTTGTGTCAATGTCAATGAGCTTCCCTGATGTGCTCTAGCTTTAGTTCCTGTTATTAGACTTGAGATAGAAGAATTAGAAAGAATTTGAGTAGCAATGCTGTGTCTGTGATACTGTATTTCAGAAGTCTGAGGGAGTCAGATCTTGCAAATACAATTCCTATTAGTCTTACAAAACTATTCTCATGTGCCAGGCAGATTAATGCTAATACTTCTGCAGTGAGAAGAGTAAATCTCTGAGACCACACACTCAGCTTCTGTCTGCAGGTTCTTATGTCTTGCCTTATGTCAACTCCAAGGCTTTCACCAGGCCTGCACTGAAGTAATAAGAAAACTGGAGAGGATCCTGGAGGTGAGGAAAGTTACACACCCAGTCAAAGCAGGCTCCTCTCACTGCTTCCTGGGAGCTCAGCAAGGGACTGGGTCTGCTGTGCCTGTAGGGAGGTTGTGACTTAAAAAGTCATTCCTTTGGTTAAAAACCTTCTGTTGACATCCAATTTTCAGTTTATTCAGGGAAAGCTCATGCTGCTTTATTCTTCTGCCAGCATCTTCTATTTTCACACAAAGATCTTTCCCCTTCCTGGCATTTTTCCCTGCGATGTATTTATAGACACTAATGGGCTTCTATCCATTCTCTGCTTTCATTTGTTAGCAGAAGTAAATCAGGCTTCATCAGTCCCCTTCATTTGAGCAAAATTATAGCAAATACTGTAGTGAAAGCTGTTTAATGTTGCGTATTCTCCCCTCAAGCATTCCCTGCTTTTAATAAAGTGGATGATGTCTCTGTTACTTTCACAGGTGTCACTGTGGCAGCTTTTTGTTATCTTACATTCAGATTGCATGTCCATGTATTTCTCAGCCACTTTTACACTGAAGAACTCTTATTTTATAACATGAGTTGTGGGTTTGTTGGCTTTCTTAATTAGGCCATTAAGACCTGATGTTTTATGATACCAAATTCATTCTCTTTCTATCACTCTGTTTCTGTCTAGCCTTCCAATCATCTCTTGCTGATTCATTATCTTCTACTAATCCATTTCCCTTGCTCTCTTACAATTAGTTTTCCCATCCTCACCTTCATCTCAGATAATGGACTCCTATGTGCTGCTCTCCTGGACTCCAGCTAGTCTAGATCCTTTTGGGTTAGAAAGCCAGTTATCAAAGAAACCTAGGTGAATCCAAGCTAATCTGATAGTCTGTCATTTCTTGTCCAATCCACTCAGAATTTGGGGATGGAAATAATTCTGCATGTTTCATTCTCTCAATGCTTTATGCTCACTTGAGGTTATTTCCATACAACTCCTGATCATGTCTGTACCCTTCACTTGAGCCAATCTGCTTTGATTCCTATATTCTTTTCCATTTAGACCAGGCTTTATTTTTTCTGTCTCTTGTGAGTAATACCTGGGGTATTTTAATTAGTTATATACCAAACCCTTCTCATGGCAAGTGGAGTGCCTGCACAGTTCAGTGGTTTGCTATGACTTTCAGAACTGTTCTAGAACCTGCAACAGCTTTTTTGAGCCTATTTTTTCGTTGCCTTCTTAGAAAGAAGGAGAGAAGACACTCAGCAGTGTAAAAAATGAAATTTAAAGAAAGCCTGTGATGTTCTCCATATAATCTTTGTCATCATGGCACAGCAAGTTTTACAGCATGACTAAAGTAAGGAAATATCTTAATGAGGCCCTCACAAACAGAACTTTGTATGGAATAGCTTTATCATGAGTGATTTGGGAGATTTGTGTTTTGCCAGGAATTAATTTGATCCACTGATTTTGAATCTCTAAAATATTAAATTCAAATGTTTATCTATTAGACTTTATCTAAAGTGTTTTATAGACTGGTTTTGATACATTACTATTGGCTCAGAAAAGGCTTTAATAGGTGTTACAGAACAATCATTCATATTCTGACCTTGACAGTCATGGTAGTTTTTGTTTAAAATTCCTGTTTTCATGAGCTTGTCATTTGCCTCTAAAGTGGTCCAGACTGAAGTTTGGCATAAGAATGTAGCTACAGGTTACATTTATTCAATTAATCTGGGGTCTGAATAGGGGGTTGGTGGTTTATTTTTGGTTTTTGGGGGTTTGTTTTCAGAATTGCTATGTAATTTAAAGAAGGGATTTGACGGGTTTTGTCCCTAATATGAATAAATGATACTGAGTATTTAAAGTGTCAAAGGCTAGCAGGTTTCCACAGCCAGCAGTTTTGTTATGTGAAGTGTTATTACATTTTCAAGACATACTATGTGCATTACTGTCACAAAACATGGGACCAAAATATTCTGGGCCTGCTTCTGTGTATTCTTAAGCTAACTTTGCATGGTTTTTGTGACAAAAAGCTGTTGGGAAGTTGATAGGCACAGGAATATGATTCTAGCTACTCAAGAGCCTTCAGCTGGCAGGGACAGCAAGGACACTTTCACACCAACTTCTTGGCTTTAAGACTCCGGCTGGGATCAGGGCTTGTATTGCTAAAATTGCATTTCTGGAAACATTTGCAGCCACAACCCAGTGTCAGCCTCTCCATCTCATTGTGCCACTGCTGATAAGCAATTCATAATCTGTGTGCAGAAAACAATTAAAATTGTTAATAATTTACCTTTTCTTTCTTTTCCATATTTCACATGATGCTTTGTAAAAGAATAAGATTGGAAACAATATCTAGAATATAGAATTTTTTTTTTCAAATAGAAAACACCGGATCATAGATGTTTTAGTTGAAAAACACAAACCACCAAAACCTTATTCCTGATGAAATTGTCCTTTCTTAGCACATACTTTATTCCAGGCATGGTACCAACAAAATATGGTTGTCATGGACAGCCCCAGCCAGGACCTTCAACTCAGGGGCTGACAGGGTCTGTTCAGCAGTGTGTGCACAGCTCCTGTGGCATCTGTGATGAGCAGCACTCGAGCTGTTTACAAACCAAGCACAGCACAGGGACAGCTGTCTGTCTCCTTCTCTCTTTTGTCCTTGGGTTGGAGCAATATTAGAGCAAAGGAGACATTGTTTTTGTCTGTAACCCTAGAGATAATTGCAAATCTAAACTATAAATGTTAGTGCTTCACATATTCAAGGAATTATTTATGAATATGGATTAGCCCAGCCAGTGAATACTAACAATGATAAATATCTTGTGTTCTTCAGCATTGTTTATCAACAGGTATTCCAAAATTCATTGGAGTTTTAACCTTGATTTATACAAACTCTGCAATATGCAGAAGTCACTCTATAACAAATCATGGGCAAAACAAAGAAGTAAATTAAGTTTAGCAATTAATGTATTCAAGCACAATAACAAGGTCATCTGAAAGTAATAGACTTTAGCAAGAAGAGTTGCCCAGGTTAGAATTCAGCACCTCTGGACTACAAACTTTTTGTAGCAAGTTAACAATGATAAGCATATTCTGAGGTTTTAGTGGCTACAAGCTGTCCAGCAATGTTGGTTTCCAATCCCATGGAAGCCCAAGTACCTCACTACAGTACCAGCCAGTACTCAGATGGGAACTTGGCCTGCCCCTTAGGCAGACTTGCTCAGCTTTGTGAGACTGGTGGTTTTTTGAGGACATGCTACGTCTGCTGACCTGGATGATCAAACCCAACCTACACAAGGCAGCAGAGCCTGGTGCAGCACCCTGGGAAGAGCCACCCCTTGCTTTGGCAGTGTAACTTTACCTTGTATTGCTCTTAGAGCCCTGGCACTCAAGTACAGACCCCTTCTCTTATAAGTTCTGACAAGATCACAGCTGGAGACAGTATGGCTGTGGGCACAATGCATTTTCATGCCCTCTGAGTAATCTTTCAGGATGAAGGTGATTAAAAATTGACATATTGAGGGAAAAAATGAGGAAGACACACAGACTGCAACTTTAAAATACAAAATAAAAAGTGAGGAGGAAGCCATGTGGCCTGCCATTTAAAATTATAAAATATTCAAAAATAGTAATAGTGAGTGTAGAATATATTGCACACCCTGAGCCTTCGAAACAATTTTTATTAAGTGTAGTAATAGGGATTCTGTTTGAAGTGTCACAATTATTGTGTATTTTTGACAAATTTCTTTGGTTTCATAGCTACCAAAAGTGTCTCCTCAGATTGGTTTGTATACTGCAAAACAGGAGATACTGACAGGTGAGGAGATAGAGTTAATCATTATTATAACAAACACAATCTATCATTAGTATTTTAATAGCTTCCAAGTATAAACACATGTTTAAATCAAAATAAAGGGCATGTCAGGATAAAGAGACAAGTAAAAAGGTACAAGGCACACACTGAACAGAACAAGTAAAGGGAGCTGCAGAATACATTCTATTTTCCAGAGTCACAGCTGGTTTGTATGGTTATGTTGGTAAGAGAGACCACATGCTCATATTGACCTTGAGAACAGAAATGAAAGGAAACATAAGGGAAAGATCTGTGAAGGGACCAGATACAAGTCAGGTTGGGTTTGCATGCCATTTATCATGTTTGCCTAGACCTCGTGAGGCATTCCAAGGCATCCTGGACATGTGTAAATAAATCCATTTAGCACTAAACTGCATAGACATACTGACTCTGGTCTCAGGACTTGGCTCTGATTTCCTGAAGTACATCCCACTTCTTTAGTGTAGACATGCCTTAAAGTTATTTCTTGGCTAGATTTTCCATTAGCTGTGAGCAGCAAGGGGTTGGGGGAAAGGAGGTTTAGCACTGCTATATCACGTGGAGCAGGTAGTGGTTACTGTGGTATTATATAAAACACAGAAGTTTGGGAGGGTGAAGGTTACAGCAAGAGAAGACAAAGTAGGTTATTTTGCTTTAAAAGCAAAGGAAAAAGAAATTTCTTACCATGTTGATATTTCAAGGTTGAGATGTCAATTGTGGTTACTGCACATTAAGCATAATGTTATGTGTAGGGTTAGGACTAGGAGACTCTCTAAATTGGTATATTACAAATTTATGTGTAAGAACAAATGAGGTCATAAATTAGGGACAACTGGCAAAATTCAGCTAATTGGGATTTATGATGGTAGAGAAGATTCTTTGTGCTACTAACAAGTATCAGACTACCTTGTGTTAAATACAGGCTGTATATTTAATTGAGGACCAGCATTTTGACTCAATTGTTTCTCCTCGGTGCAGGGTTACAAGTCTGTGCTCCTGTAACTTCAGCTGGTTTGTTCTTTTACTGTCTCATGTCCTGCTCAGTATGTTGATAATTTAGTAACACTGTTGAAGGATAGGTGGGCTTGCAAGCATTTGTTCTCCACTTCTGGACACAACCTGTGATGAGAACAGACAGTTCATGCTTCTGGACTTTTCTCTCTGGTAAACTTTCATGTGGAGCTGTTTTAAATAAGGAGATTTCCAAAGAGATATTCCAAGTGTCTTGACCTTTGTTTTTCTTGCTAGAAGATACTGATGGTAAAACTCATTCCTTCAGAGCAATGCTGTAAAAGATCCAGCTCTACAGGAAATGGAAGTTTGAGCCAAATTCTGAATGTTCCTGAATGCTTGGGTGCTCGTGCCTCTGTTCCCTGGTGCCAGCCCAGTGACTCAGTGCTCTTCTGAGACAGTCTTGCCTGTTTCTTACATTCCTTCCATTCCAATAATTTGTTTGGGCTCCCTGGTTTTGCAGGGAGATAGAGCTTTCTTTTCTGCCCTGGGAGGATTGCTGACTAGTAGGCAAGGAATACAGAGACAGGGCTGGTGATTTTTTTCCAGAAGTCTCTTTACTACTGTCACTACTCCACTACTATTCCCTCTGCTCTGAGGCTGACAGAACGAACCAGTCGTGAAAGTCTAAATACTGGAAAAACACTTGAAATGCTTTAGAGGAAAGTCAAGGCCTTATCCCTGACATGAAAAATCTACAAACTCTCTTCCAGTTATTGGCATTAGATGGCTAATGATAATTTTGTAAGTAGTTCAAAGCCAATAAATCTGGAAAAGTAATTAGGTACAATAGTGTATGTGCTCTTTCCAGAAAAACAAACGTACACTAGCTCAGCCAAGGACTTTAAGGTACCTTTGTGGAATATAATTTTCCAAAGGCTTAATTTTTTCTCCTTTATTACACCCCTGGAGCTCTCTATTGAAACCTTAGAGCATTTGCTCTAGCAAGTGGTTTTTTTTTTCCTTGTATGTGTGCAAAGGCAAATGAGAATTATAGAAGTGATAGTCAAAATATCTGAATTATAAATAGAAGATACTTGTTACCAGCAACTCTGATGGCAACAGGATCTTGTACTCTGTGCCTTTACTAAAGGCTGAATGATATTCACTGATGTGTTTGCAGGTCCAAGTCACTCCTAGTGTTTCTTTCCCATAGGTTCCTGATCCATTTGTGTGGGACATGTTGCTGTTAATCCTGACTGGTCTCATGCAAGCTCTGTTCCCCTGCAGTCAGAACATGCATCCACTGGCAGCCCCCTGCTTGGGCAGTGACTGACTTAAATCAGAACTGACAGCAAAAGCAGTTTTGGTTTAACTTTGTCAAACTTTAAATCTCTTCCAGATCCATTTTCAAAAGAGTCTTTAATAATTTAATTAGTGGAGGCAAACTTTATAAAAGAATTTCTCCAAAATGAATTGTCCTGTAAATGACTTCTAGAAATGTTTTATCTGAAACTGCTCTCATTAGCATAAATAGTGTTTTGTCCATCTATCAAAAGTCACAAAACTCTGACTGCCCAGGCTGAAGCCTCAGACCCTTCTGGAAAAATTTCCAGTGTCAAACTTACTGGATTTGTGCACTGAAGTGGTAGAGACATGAATTTTGATTAAGAAACACTTAATCCTAACACTTCATATCTGCCTCTCATCCAGCAAGGTTGGCATAAGCAGAGGAAGTTCTGGATTGTCTTTAAAAGTCTATGCGTATTATTTGGGAAAGGTTTTGGTACCAAAGCCTTTCTGAATGGAAGTTGACCAAATGCTTCCAAATGACTGAAACCATGATAGTGAATCTTTCAATTTTAACTTTAATTTTCCTTATTTTATCTATTTTTTTCTAACTTTAAAAGGATTGATGATATATACTGGTACCTGAAGGGAAGGGAAAATGTGAGAAAAGGAAAACTTGCATGTGACTGAATTGATGTCTGACCAGATTAAAACCCATCATAAATTTGGAAATTTACATGGTATTTTTTAAACCTTAGAGTTACTTCTCATTATTAAGTTAATTTAGTATCACCATTACTGTCTTCCTAGAAATAAAGCACTGCAGTCTTGTGCTTTGGTGCTGGAGGCTAATCCTGCAGCCAGGGACTGTAAAGAAATGGAAATAGTGAAATGTGGTTTTCAAGTTAACTGGCTGCTTTCCAGCTGTATTAAGCTGAAGTGAAAACTGTGTAGGACACCACTGAGTCTCTCAGCAAGAGAATTCTAATGGAGTCTGAGATTTGTGAGGTTTCTGTTCAGGCAGAGCAACTTTTCAAAGGTTGTCAAGGATGAAACTTAATGGAGTGCTGCAAGAGACCAGGAAATAATCATTCAAACTGCCTGACAACTAAATCCTAGAAATATAAAGGCATTAAAGGCCAGATGTCATGCATATCATCATAAAGTATTGAGAAAATTTGTATGGGGTCTAGACCAAGAAGAAAATCTGGATATTGTAACATTTTCTGTCTGCATGGTTCTAGTGATCTTGGGTGTGAATGGCTCTGGAGTAAGAGACAGAAAAGTGAAACAAAAAACTTAAATCCCCAAATGTCACAAAGGACCACACTTGGACATAAAAAACCAATGAGAACCTACTGGGAGTTTCCAGAGTAACTTTTATACCATGGCAGTAACTATCAGGTAAACAAATTCATTATGCTGGTACTGCAAAATTCAATGCACAGAAATGCAGGACACTGCTGCCATTTTTACAGAAGCAAATTAAGTTTATCTCTTGTCATTATAAACATATGCTAGGTTTTTCTTACAAAAAAAAAAAAAAGAATTGACTGAAAAAAGCAAGAACACAGCCTTGTTTCCTTGTATCAGATGGGATTTTCTCATCTGTGAAAAATTCAAGAGCCAAATTTTTTCCTCACTTATTGCTCCAGCTGATTTCCTCCCACATGTCATTAAATCTATTTATGGATTTCATTAGCCCAGCGTCTCTTTCTTTAACACTGTCAGACTCTTTTCTGAGCTAAATAAAAACAAATGAATATTAATGCTTTCTTCTTTTGTTTGGCTCTGCTAACATAGAGCAACAGCAGATGCAAATTTGTTCACTGTGATCATATTCCTTTGGGTGGTAAAGGACAATATTTTTTCATAGAATTTAATAATAGTAATTTCAGAACACAGGTTAGGTAAGGTGTATTTCTTGGTGTACATGTGGAACAGTTCTATGTCTGCAAATATAAGATGATCCTAAACAAAAGCTCTTAACATAATATGCACAAAATTGTGATGCTTCTATACACCAGATGTTAAATCTTCAAGGAATTCTGTTGATAGATAACTGGATGGCATCCTAGTTCTTTTCCTATGCAAGAAACAAAAAGAAAATCCTCAGATAACACTGTCATGCAATTCCTTAAGGCTTTCTTTTTTTCAAAGCAATATGCAAAATATTGCAATGCATCACAGACATTATTTTGCCTTAGTTAAGGCAGAAAAAAAGTCCATC